>NW_027445436.1:4329224-4634866 GCF_035582795.1 Mycteria americana | reverse complement strand
ATTTCTCAGTTGTATAGCTCTGGTATACCTTGACTATGGCTTTCTTTTTCTACAACTATAATCAAAGGCTCATGTATTTCTATGGTGGTTTGACCTTGGCCAGTTGCCAAGCACCCACCAAGCTGCTCTCTCACTCCCCCTCCTCAACAGGACAGAGGGAGAAAATAAGAAAAAGCTTTTGGGTCAAGATAAGGACAGGGAGATCACTTACCAATTACCATCACAGGCAAAACAAACTTGACTTGGGGAAAATTAACTTAATTTATTGCCAATTAAAACCAGAGTAGGATGGTGAGAAACAAAGACAAAACTAAAAACACCCCCCCCCCCTTTTTTTTCCCAGGCTCAGCTTCACTCCTTCATTCCCAAATCTTCTACCTCCTCCCCCATGCCAAGCAGTGCAGGGGGAATGGGGAATGGGGAGTTGCAGTCAGTTCATAACAATTCCTCTCTGCCGCTCCTTCCTCCTCACATTTTTCCCCTGCTCCAGCGTGGGTCGTCTCCACAGGCTGCAGTCCTTCAGGTAAACCTGCTCCAGCGCGTCTTCCACAGGCCACAGCTCCTTTCAAGAGAGCCTACTCCACCATGGTCTTCACCATGGGCTGCAGGGGAATCTCTGCTCTGGAGCCTGGAGTACGTCCTCCCCCTCCTTCTTCACTGACCTTGGTGTCTGGAGGGTTGTTTCTCACACTTTTTTTCCTCACTCCTCACTTTGCTGGACAGCATTTTGCCCTTTCTTAAATATGTTTTCAGAGACACCACCAGTTTTGCTGATGGGCTTATCTTTAGCTTGTGGTAGGCCCATTGCTGAGCTGGCTAGAACCGTCTGTGTCCAGCACAGGGCAGCCCCTGACCTCTTGTGAGCTGGCTAAACTTACCTGCAAATGTGCACCCTGAAGAGCTACATGTAGCCCATACTACTGTAGAGGCTTTTTATTTATGCTGCAATTACATAGGTGTTTGGATTTGGTCCTAGGATAGGTTGAGTGCTAGGATTTCTGAGCACATATTCCAAGGCTTTTAGAACCTTGTTGATTTTGAAAGGGTTAAATCCCTGACAGTCCCTGACTAAGACATAGACTTGCATTTTTTAGTTTCACTCATCCTTGTTCTCTTTTGTTCTCTTCCCCTGCAAAGATAGTTTTGGTTACCTGCTGAGCAGAGTTGATGGTGGAACATCTCCTGTGACTTCTTACCTGATAGGACTAAGCAGGCCTTGAGCAAGCTCGTTAGGCTTCCTAATTAAATCACTGATAAGAGGAACTTAGGACAATTGTGCCAAAGATAAGCACCAAAGAACTAGCTTAAATCGACCCCCTTGTAACATTCCGAGGCCGAGGCCGAAGGACTGATGAGCTAACTCAATGACTATATATGGACAAAGGAAGCCCAAAGTTCAACTAGTGGACAACGTGAGGAAGACTATGGAAGACCACCGGGAGGGTGAAAAGACCCTAACCCTAATTTTACTGCGCATGCTTGGACTATGTAAATGAATTCCGGGAACTCATCACCATAAAACTGCCCTTTTCAAGAAATCTGATGAATATGTATGATTTTTCTGTATATGAACTGATGTGTTGTGCTAACCTGGCAGAGCACTTGTGGCGGAGCGATCCCCAGTGCTGCCCAGCGCTGCAATAAAGAATACCTGCTTAATAGTCATCCCGACTATTGAGTTCTGATTTCGGCTTTTCACGGCAACAATTTGATCTGTACCTAGAATATGTTTCAAAGTGGTCAGTGGAAGAACTTCTCTGTCCTTCCCAAGCTCTTGTGCTGAAGCGTTTTTAGTTTCAGGCATATTTGACTGAAGCAGTTCCAGTCCTCACTTTCATTTTTGTGTTTTCCAGATGGTACTCAGTTATGGATCAACAACACATGAATGTGGCTTCAGCGTTATTGTAGCAGGATACAGTTGTAGTGATCCTGACCGGAAGACCATTGTACATCGAGGAGTTAGTGATCCACAATACAGTTAACCTGAGTAGGCCCAGGCCTGTGCTGTGCTGCACTGTGCTGCACATACAGTATGGCCTTCAGGCCTGTGTTGTGCCGTGCAGATCCCTTGGCGGCAGGATAAACTCAGCCAGCTCATTGTAACAGGGGAGCCTGCAGGCAGCTCCCACTCAGTACCAGTGATTACGCCACTTGCGTGGCCTTGCCTTTATCTAAAAGTGCAGCAAGAAGTTCTCATGAGAACATTGTTTCTGTTTGACTGTAGAAATGATAAATAGAGCTGTTTCCTTGTAGGAAAATGCTATAATAGCTTGAAATACCAAAAGGAGAGAATTTCTGCTATGGACAGGGTCTGCATGGTGTGCTGCATGTGGGTTGGAGTCCTGTTCAAAGCTACACTGCACAGGGCTCCCAGCATCTAAAGGGATGTAAGATTATCTATCCTATTCTCTTCTCATAGTATTAGCTCTAATAAATAGCATTTTAAATGATACCTTACAGAGTCTAAGTGCCTTTCTTACTGGGATCATAACAGACCAGCACCTCCTGGTGCAAAACAACAGTAGAGGTTAAGGAAAACAGTAAAGGCTTTTTTCACATTAGCTTCTTACTTTCACATTAGGGTCTCCAGGAAAACAGGGAAAACAAGTTTATCTCAGCCTGAAAGGATAACACAGGTTTTTGTCAATCACAAAGCCAGGAGATGTACATTTACTTGTTTGAACAGCAGGGATCTTATTACCTGAACGAATACATGACCTGCTTGGTCACAGAGAATGGCTGCTTGCCTCATAAAATGGCATTAGTTATGCTAACCATATTACCAGGGGTCGGGAGCAGGGGGTACCGGTCACACCTCTTCAATGATCTACTTGGAAGACTCCCGTGGGATAAGGCCCTGGAGGGAAGAGTGGCCCAGGAAAGCTCACTGATATTCAAGGATCACCTCCTCCAAGCTCAAGAGTGATCCATCCCAACGAATAGGAAGTCAGGCAAAAATACCAGGAGGCCTGCATGGATGAACAAGGAACTCCTGGCCAAACTCAAAACCAAAAAGGAAGTATACAGAGGGTGGAAGCAGGGACAGGTAACCCGGGAGGTATAGAGACACTGTCCAAGCATGCAGGGATAAGGTTAGGAAAGCCAAAGCCCAACTGGAATTGAATCTGGCGAGGGATGTCAAAGGCAACAAGGGCTTCTCTAAGTACATAGGTGACAAAATGAACACTAGGGAAAATGTGGGCCTGCTGCTGAATGAGGCAGGAGAGCTGGTGATGCAGGACATGGAAAAGGCTGAGGTACTGAATGCTGCCTTTGCCCAAGTCTTTACATGCAAGACCAGCCTTCAGGAATCCCAGGTCCTGGAGTCCTGAGGGAAAGTCTGGAGCAAGGAAGAAGTACCCTTGCTGGAAGAGAACCAGGTTAGAGAATACTTGAGAAAACTGGACATACATAAGTCCATGGGCCCTGATGGGATGCACGCATGAGCACTGAGGGAGCTGGCAGATGTCATTACAAGGTCACTCTCGATAATCTTTGAATGATCGTGGTGTTGGGAGAGGTGCCTAAGGACTGGAGGAAAGCAAACATCACACCCATCTTCAAGAAGGGCAAGAAGGATGACCCAGGGGACTACAGGCCGATCAGCCTCACCTCAATCCCTGGAAAGGTGATGGAACCTGGGAATCATTCCGAGGCACGTGAAGGACAAGAATGTGATCAGGAGTAGTCAGCATGGCTTCACAAGGAGAAGGATTGACCAACCTGATAACTTTCTACAATGAAAAGACTGGCTTCATAGATGACGGGACAGCGGTGGATATTGTTTACCTAGACTTCAGGAAGTCTTTTGACACTGTCTCCCATAAGATCCTCATAGAGAAGCTGTTGATGTATGGGCTGGATCAGCAGATGGTGAGATGGATTGAAAAACTGACTGAATGGCCAGGTCCAGAGGGTGGTGATCAGTGGCACAAAGTCTAGATGGAGGCGGTGGACCCCAGGGGTCAATACTGGATCTGATCCTGTTCAACATCTTCATTAATGATCTGGATGAGGGGGGCAGAGTGTACCCTCAGCAAGTTTGCTGATAACACAAAACTGAGAGGAGTGGTGGATACACCAGAGGGTTGTGCTGCCATCCAGAGGGATCTCGACAGGCTGGAGAAATGGGCTGACAGGATCCTCATACAGTTCAGTAAGAGGAGGTGCAAAGTCCTGCACCTGAGGAGGAACAACCCCATGCACCAATATATGCTGGGGGCCGCCCAGCTGGAAAGGAGCTTTTCAGAAAAGGACCTGGTAGACACCATGTTGAACATGAGCCAGCAATGTGCCCTTGCCACAAAGAAGACCAACAGCATCCTGTGCTGCCTTAGGAGGAGTGTTGCCAGCAGGTCGAAGGAGGTGATCTTTCCCTTCTGCTCAGCACTGGTGAGGCCACACCTGGAGTCCTATGTCCAGTTCTGGGCTCCTCAGTATAAGAGAGATATGGAGCTACTGGAGCGAGTCCATATGGTGGGTCAACCCTGGTAGGCAGCTAAGCACCACACAGCCGCTCGCTCACTCCCTGCCAGTGGGATGCAGAAGAGAATCAGAAGGGCAAAAGCAAGAAAACTCATAGGTCAAGATAAAGACAGTTTAATAGGTGAAGCAAAGTTGCACACAAATGCAAAGCAAAATAAGGAATTTTTTCACTACTTCTCATCATCAGGCAGATGTCTAGCCACTTTTCGAAAAAGCAGGGCCTCAGCACGCATAATGGTTACTTGGGAAGACAAACGTCGTAATGCCGAACGTGTGTCCCCCCCTTCCTTTTTTTTAACCCAAGCTTTTATTGCTGAGCACAATGTCATATGCTATGGAATATCCCTTTGGTCAGTTGGGGTCAGATGTCCCAGCTGGGTCCCCTCCCAATTTCTTGTGTACTCCCAGCCTACATGCTGTTGGGGCAGTGTGAGAAACAGAAAAAGCCTTGACTTTGTGTAAGCACTATTTAGCAATAGCTAAAACATTGCTGTGTTATCAACACTACTTTGGTCACAAATCCCAAACACAGCACCGTATGGGCTGCTATGAAAAAAATTAACTCCATTGCAGCCAAACCCAGTACAGTCCAGCAAAGGGCCACTAAGATGATTAAGGGACTGGAGCATTCCTCATATGAGGAAAGGCTGAGAGTGCTGGGACTGTTCAGCCAAGAGAACAAAAGGCTCAAGGAGATCTCATCAATCTGTATAAATATCCGAAGGAGGGTGTAAAGAAGATGGAGTCAGGCTCTTTTCAGTGGTGCCCAGTGCAGAACAAGAGGCAATGGGCACAAACTGAAACACAGGAGGTTCCAGCTGAACATCAGGAAACACTTTTTTGCTGTGAGGTGAGTGAGCACTGGAATATGCTGCCCAGAGAGGTTGTAGAGTCTCACTCCTTGGAGCTATTCAAAAGCTGTCTGGACATGGTCCTGAGCAACTGGCTCTAGGTGGCCCTGCTTGAGCAGGGGGGGTTGGACCAGATGACCTTCAGAGGTCCCTTCCAACCTCTGCCTTTCTGTGATTCTGTGTGATGTCCTCTGTATGACTGCCTCCCTCCACTGACTGCCTTGATGAATGCCTCCCTCCACTTAGTGCCTCAATGACTCCCTTCTTTCACTGACTGACTGCCACCCTCCAATGACTGACTGTCTCCCTACCTGCCCCCCTTCATTGAAAGACCGTCTCCCCCCATTGACTGACTGAGTGCATCGATGACTGGCTACCCTTCTCCAGTGGCTGCCTCCCTCTGCTCATTGACTTAGTGCCTTGATGACTGGCTGCCTTCCTCCACTGACTGCCTCAATGATTAAGTGCCTCCCTGCACTGAATGCCTCAACTGCCTCCCTCCACTGACTGAAAGCCTCCCTCCATTGACAAACTGCCTTGATGACTGCCTCCCTCAACTAAGTGCCTCCCACCACTGAGTGCCTCCCTCCACTGACTGAGTGCCTCTATTCCTGCCTCCCTCCATTGCCTGAGTGCCTCCCTCCACTTAATGACTGAGTGCCTTGATGACTGCCTCTCTCCATTTATGGACTGCCTCCCGCTGTTAAGTGAGCAGCTGCCAGTTCCAGCAGCTCCAGCCCAGGATTGCCTCCTGCCTGGCTGCTGGAGCCCAGTTCAGAGCTCCCATGGACCAGGGGTCTCTGCCCAGGCTCAGGGAAACGGCTGCTGCTTTTCCTATTTGCAGGTTCAACCAGTAGCAAAGCTGAGCATGTATCCCAGACACGCATACACACCCCAACACACACAGATGTGCTCAGACACAGACAGGACACTGACACGGCCAGCTGCGCAGACTGCCACAGACAAGGCTCTGCCTTCAACAGCACCTACGTATAGGACTCACATAAAACATAAGTATAAACAACCAAGTCCCCTTCCTCCTCTTTGGCTGGTAGAGATGGAAGTTCACTAGTGAAGGTACAAACACAACATTCTCTAGACTCACAAGCACACAAGCACATTTGCAGATCCCCCAATTACCAGCATGGCCCCTCTGTCTCTCCAGTACCATTGCCCAGATCCCTGGCCCTCTTACTTGCTTCATGGGTCCCCTGCTCACCAGCTGGTCCAGCTCAAGGATCACTGCAAACATGTAGCACTCACACACTTGTCCCTGAGCTTCTCACTGGACTCACTCATGCCAGTCCCTCCCAGTAGCTGGTTTTTGGGACACACACTGTTCCTGCCCCAGTGGCTGGCAGCACTGACCCCAACCTGCTCCAGTAGCTGACACCACAGGCCAGGGGCGCCTACACTCCAGGTCTGACTCCAGTAGCTGGCACCAAATCCACTCACACACACAGAGGTCTCGCCAGTAGTTGGCACTTAGTCGTTGCAGCACACATACACACAGGATAGAGAGTGAGATTATGCAGATAGTTAAGAAAAGACCTAATAAGAAGATATAAGAAGACAGGACAGACTGCAGTGATCAGGCACAGGGCTCAGTCAGACAAGTGTACTGACCGGCCCTGGTTTATATGCCACTGGCCCCTTTTTAAACACCTTTCTGTCTACCCTCCCCCTGCTTTTCTTCTTCATCCATTTTTATAGTTCTATCAACTTCCTCACCCCTCCCAGTCTGTTGTCTGGGATCTCCCCCTGATTTTCAATCTTATCAGTTGCAAAGTCCAAGTTGGCCTTTCTGGGAGTGGTGCCTGTAATTGCTTGATTGTCCATCAATTAGTGAGACTGGTGAGGTTTGTTTCTTGTCATTGTCTTCATGTTTGTTTTTGTCAGGTCTGGGTCTCAGTATGTTTGTTTATTGTCTTTCCTTTTTCTTATCATGCCAATTTAGGAAGCCCTCCATCAGATAACTCCACTGGAATAAACGTTCTCACACTCCACCAACATTTCCTTATCAGTTAATGGGACTGGCCAGGTCTGTTTCTGGTCATTATCTTTGCTAAAGCTAATTGATCAGGTTTTATGTCTCTGTGTGTCTGTCTCTCTCCCTTTCCTTATCATCCCAGTTTTTACAAGGTCCTTAGTCAGATAATATTACTGCAAGTTCTCTACTGCGGAAAACTCAATACCACTATGAGGTACCCTTATAGGGAGGCTGGTAGGTTGGAATAGATGTGTTTTCGATGGCATTTCCTTTCTCATTGTCTTTGAGTCCACATAATACATGCCAGACTTTACTTTAGGCGTAGTGTCCCAACAAAAATTATTGATATATTTGTAGCTATAAGAGTCCAGGTGGCATGATAAGGCATTTGGTTCCTAATAACACAGGAAAAATCTTTCCAATCACATGCCCCTGGAACAGTGATGGCAAGTCTGTAGTTGTTCTAGTCGTTTTCCATTTGAGGAGTGGTGAGAAGTATTCCTTTTCTTGCTCTGCTTGGGATCATACCATTGTGTTTGGTGGTGATTAGCTGCTTCTAATTGCTGTATGGTTTGAACCATTCCTTTAAACCATGAGTCCAGGCAATGTCAGCAACGGAGGGAGAGGGAGGGGGTGGTGTTCCTAGTAATAACAGTGCTTCCCAGCCTCTCATTTCTCTTCCCATAAACACCTCACACAGAGGGATTCCTGTACTGGTGGAAGAGCATGAGTGAAACCCTCATAAGAATGTACAGGAGGGGAGTGTCACAGCTCCCTGCCCCCCCACCCCACCAAGGTGTTCCCTTCCATAATTCATCTTTTATAATTTGGTACATACACCTCACTTTCCCTGAGGATCATGGGTGGTACATGTAATTCTAACTCAATTCTGAGCCATATATACATCTGTCTTACCAGGGAGCTATTGAAAGCTGGTCCCCAAGCTGATTCAGTGGTGTGGGGTACTCCCCATGTAGAAAAATAAAATTCTCTACTAGTATTCTACATGTAAGAAATCGGGCAAGGAAGACGAGAGACTGGCATGGCTCAGTAAGGACCTCCTGGTCAAACTAAAGTGTAAGAAGGAAATGCACAGGCAATGAAAGCAGGGATACATATCCTGGGAAGAATACAGGGACACTACCCGGGAGTGTAGGGATGGGATCAGGAAAGCTAAGGCACAGTTGGAGCTCAATTTGGCAAGGGATGCAAAGAATAATAAAAAGAGCTTTTACAGGTACGTTGGCCAGAAAAGGAAGATTAAAGAAAATGTACCCCCTCTGGTAAATAAGACGGGAGAGCTGGTGACAACCGACATGGAGAAGGCTGAGGTACTCAACAACATTTTTGCCTCAGTTTTCAATGGTAATCTCTCTTCCCACATCTCTCAAGACTCTGAACCTCAGGGCAGGGACTAGGGGAATGAAGTCCCTCCCACTGTAGGAGAAGATCCCAACCAGGATGAAGAGGCAGATGAAATATTCTATAAGCAGCTGGGAGAAGCCTCACAATCGCTAGCCCTTGTTCTCGTGGGAGACTTCAACTTACCAGATGTCTGCTGGAAATACAATACAGCGGAAACAGTCCAGGAGGTTCCTGGAATGTGTGGAAGATAGATAACTTCCTGACACAGTTGGTGAGTGAGCCAACTAGGGAAGGCGCCCTGCTGGACCTGTTGTTTGCAAACAAAGAAGGACTTGTGGGTGATGGTGATAGTTGGAGGCTGTCTTGGGCATAGCAATCATGAAATTATAGAGTTTTCGATTCTTGAAGAAGTAAGGAGGGGGGTCAGCAGAACTGGCACCTTGGACTTCCAGAGGGCAGACTTTGACCTGTTTAGGAGCCTGGTTGACAGAGTCCCTTGGGAGGCAGTCCTGAAGGGCAAAGGAGTCCAGCAAGGCTGGACATTCTTCAAGAAGGAAATCTTAAAGGCGCAGGAGCAGGCCGTCCCCATGTGTCAAAAGACGAGCCAGTGGGGAAGACCACCAGCCTGGCTGAACAGAGGGCTTTGGCTGGAACTCAGGAAAAAAAAGAGAGTTGATGACCTTTGGAAGAAGGGGCAGGCAACTCAGGAGGACTACAAGGATGTCGTGAGGTTATGCAGGGAGAAAATTAGAAGGGCCAAAGCCCAACTAGAACTTAATCTGGCTACTGCCGTAAAAGACAATAAAAAATGTTTCTATAAATACATTCACAACAAAAGGAGGGCTAAGGAGAATCTCCATCCTTTATTGGATGCGGGGGGAAACATAGTGGTAAAGGATGAGGAAAAGGCTGAGGTACGTAATGCCTTCTTTGCCTCAGTCTTTAATAGTCAGACCAATTGTTCTTGGGGTACCCAGCCCCCTGAGCTGGAAGACAGAGACAGGGAGGAGAATGAAGCCCCCATAATCCAAGGGGAAATGGCTAGCGACCTGCTACACCACTTAGACACACACAAGTCTATGGGGCTGGATGGGATCCACCCAAGGGTACTGAGGGAGCTGGCGGAAGTGCTCACCAAGTCACTTTCAGTCATTTATCAGCACTCCTGGCTAACCTGGGAGGTCCCTGCTGACTGGAGATTACCAAATGTGATGCCCATCTACAAGAAGGGCTGGAAGGAGGACCCGGGGAACTACAGGCCTGTCAGCCTGACCTCGGTGCCGGGGAAGCTGATGGAGCAGATCATCCTGAGTGCCATCACACGGCATGTAGAGGATAACCAGGCGATCAGGACCAGCCAGCATGGGTTTAGGAAAGGCAGGTCCTGCTTGACCAACCTGATCTCCTTCTATGACAAGGTGACCCGCCTAGTGGATGAGGGAAAGGCTGTGGATGTTGTCTATCTAGACTTCAGTAAAGCCTTTGACACCATTTCCCACAGCATTCTCCTGGAGAACCTGGCTGCTCATGGCTTGGACGGGTGTACCCTTCTCTGGGTAAAGAACTGGCTGGCTGGCTGGGCCCAAAGAGTGGTGGTGAATGGAGTTTACTCCAGTTGGTGGCCGGTCACAAGCGGTGTTCCCCAGGGCTCTGTGTTGGGGCCAGTTCTGTTGAATATCTTTATCAATGATCTGGACAAAGGGAT
This sequence comes from Mycteria americana, assembly GCF_035582795.1. Classification (NCBI taxonomy): domain Eukaryota; kingdom Metazoa; phylum Chordata; class Aves; order Ciconiiformes; family Ciconiidae; genus Mycteria; species Mycteria americana. Next base: position 4,624,470 of record NW_027445436.1, on the reverse strand, counting down.
TGAGGGCACCCTCAGTAAGTTTGCAGATGACACCAAGTTGAGCAGGAGTGTCAATCTGCTTGAGGGTAGGAAGGCTCTCCAGAGGGATCTGGACAGGCTGGATCAATGGGCCGAGGCCAATTGTATGCCAAGCCAAGCCACTGTCTATCATATTTGAAAAGTCATGGCAGTCAGGCAAAGCCCCCAGTGACTGGAAAAAGAGAAACATCGCGCCCATTTTTAAAAAGGGTAAAAAGGAAGACCCTGGGAACTACCGACCAGTCAGCCTCACCTCCCTGACCAGTAAGATCATGGAACAGGTCCTCCTGGAAGACATGTCGAAACATATGGAAGACAGGGAGGTGATTAGAGACAGCCAACATGCCTTCACCAAGGGCAAATCATGCCTGACTAATCTGGTGTCCTTCTATGATGGAGCGACTGCGTTGGTGGACAAGGGAAGAGCTACAGATATCATCTATCTGGACTTCTGTAAGGCCTTTGATAGGGTCCCCCACAACATTCTTGCCGCTAAAATGGAGAGATATGGGTTTGACGGATGGACTGTTAGATGGATAAGGAATTGGCTCAATGGCTGCATCCAAAGAGTTACAGTCAATGGTTTGGTGGCTCAATGTGGAAACCAGTAAGGAGTGGTGTCCCTCAGGGGTCTGTACTGGGACCAATACTATTTAATATCTTCATCAACAACATAGACAGTGGGACTGAGTGCACCCTCAGCAAGTTTGCAGATGACACCAAGCTGAGTGGTACAGGTGATTCGCTTGAGGGAAGGGATGCCATCCAGAGGGACCTGGACAGGCTTGAGGAGTGGGCCCATGGGAACCTCCTGAAGTTCAACAAAGCCAAGTGCAAGGTCCTGCACCTGCATCGGGGCAATCCCCAATATCAATACAGACTGGGGGATGAATGGATTGAGAGCAGCGCTGAGGAGAAGGACTTGGGGATACTGGTGGATGAAAAATTGGACATGAGCCAGCAATGTGTGCTTGCTTCCCAGAAAGCCAATCGTATCCTGGGCTGCATCAAAAGAGGCATGGCCAGCAGGTCGAGGGAGGTGATTGTCCCCCTCTACTCCACTCTCCTGAGACCCCACCTGGAGTACTGCATCCAGTTCTGGGGCCCCAGTACAAGAAAGACATGGACCTGTTAGAGCGAGTCCAGAGGAGGGCCACAAACATGATCAGAGGGCTGGAGCACCTCTCCTATGAAGAAAGGCTCAGAGAGTTGGGGTTGTTTGCCCTGGAGAAGAGAAAGCTCTGCGGAGACCTTATTGTGGCCTTTCAATACTTAAAGGGGGCTTATAAGAAAGGTGGAGAGAGACTTTTTACCAGGGCCTGTAGCGACAGGACAAGGGGTAATGGTTTTAAGCTGAAAGAGGGCTGATGTAAGGAAGACATATTTTACGATGAGGGTGGTGAGACACTGGAACAAGTTGCCCAGTGAAGTTGTGGATGCCCCATCATTGGAAGTGTTCAAGGTCAGGCTGGACAGGGCTTTGAGGAACCTGATCTAGTGGAAGATGTGCCTGCCCATGGCAGGGTGGTTGGACTAGATGATCTTTAAGGTCCCTTCCAAACCAAACCATTTTATGATTCTATGATTCTATGATTCTGGCCGTACTGCCTGCTGTCTCATCCAGTGTAGGGAACGCTTCCACCCAGCTAGAGAAGGCATCAGCTATGACAAGGATGAACTGATTTTTCTTTAGAGTTCTTGGGATAGGTCCTGTATAATCAGTCTGTATTCTTTCCCAAGGGCCTACAAACATTCTTTGGACTAGTATTGTCTTCCTTGGGCCTGGATTTTTTTTACGCACTTCAAACATCTACCCACCCATTCTCCTGCATCCTTTACTAGGTTCCGGCACCAAGCTAATTTACTGAGTCTTACCAGAGTGTGATGGGTTAATCAGGGTTAATGGGTTACCAGGGTTACCAGATAATCCTGAATTGGTAATCCTGGATGGGTTACCAGGGTTACCAGGTAATCCTGGGTTACCAGGTAATCCTGGATGGGTTACCATGGTTAATCCTGGCTGGCAGGTAAGCCCCTATGCAGTCACTTGCTCACTGCCCTCAGTGGGAATTGGAAGGGCAAAAGAGAGAAAAAGCCTCATGAGTTGAGATAAAGACAATAAGTGAAGGAAAAAAAGGAGAACAAAAAAAGAAAAAGAAGGAAATTATGCAAAAGCAGTTACTCACCACCAGCATACCAATGCCCAGCCAGACTCTGAGCAACAGCTATTTTGTAAAATCCCCCCCAGTTTTATTGCTGAGCATGATGTTATATGGTATGGAATATTTCTTTGGGTCAGCTGTTCTGGCTGTGTATCCTCCCAGACTATTGCCAACACTTAGCCTACTTGCTGGGGCAGGCAGAGTGAGAAACAGAGAAGGCCTTGATGCTGTGTAAGCACTGTTCAGCAATAGCCAAAACATTGGTCTGTTAGCTTTAAACTAGACTCGAAGGGGGAGGGGGATAATATCAGGCTTGCCCGAGGGAAGCTGAGGGACGACGTGCCACTGTTAGAGGGAGCGGGTGCCAGCGAGGGCACTCGGCCTGTGTCTCTGAGATGTGCGGGGTACGCTGGGGCACAGCTGAAGTTGAACAGAGTTGAGCTAGGGGATACTGAGGCAACAGGAGCCAAGAGGGAAATGCCAGTGAAATGCCTCAAAGCACGCAAGGGGTGTTCTTCTATGAAGGAGACACGGGTGACAGCCCAGCTGAAGTGCCTCTACACCAATGCACGCAGCATGGGTAACAAGCAGGAGGAGTTGGAAGCCATTGTACATCAGGAAAACTATGATATGGTGGCCATCACAGAAACGTGGTGGGATGACTCGCACAACTGGAGTGCGGCGATGGATGGCTATAAACTCTTCAGGAGGGATAGGCGAGGCAGGAGAGGTGGTGGGGTAGCCCTATACATTAGGGAGTGTCTGGATAGTTTAGAGCTCGATGATGGTGATGATAGGGTGGAGTGTCTATGGGTAAGAATCAGGGGGAAGGCCAACAAGGCAGATATTGTGGTGGGAGTCTGTTACAGACCACCCAACCAGGATGAGGAGACAGATGAACTATTCTATAAGCAGCTGGGAGAAGCCTCACAGTCGCTAGCCCTTGTTCTTGTGGGGGACTTCAACCTACTGGATGTCTGCTGGAAATACAATACAGCAGAGAGAAAACAGTCTAGGAGGTTCCTAGAGCGTGTGGCAGATAACTTCCTGACACAGCTGGTGAGCGAGCCAACTAGGGAAGGTGCCCTGCTGGACCTCTTGTTCACGAACAGAGAAGGACTTGTGAGCCCTGTGATGGTTGGAGGCCGTCTTGGGCAGAGTGATCACGAAATGATAGAGTTTTTGATACGTGGAGAAGCGGCGAGGGGGGTCAGCAGAACTGCCACCTTAGACTTCCGGAGGGCGGACTTTGGCCTGTTTAGGAGCCTGGTCGAGAGAGTCCCCTGGGAGGCAGCCCTGAAGGGCAAAGGAATCCAGGAAGGCTGGACAGGCTGGATCGATGGGCCAAGGCCAATTGTATGAGGTTTAACAAGGCCAAGTGCAAGTGCCTGCACTTGGGCCACAGCAACCCCATGCAACGCTACAGGCTTGGGGAAGAGTGGCTGGAAAGCTGCCAGGCAGAAAAGGACCTGGGGGTGTTGGTTGACAGCCGGCTGAATATGAGCCAGCAGTGTGCCCAGGCGGCCAAGAAAGCCAATGGCATCCTGGCTTGTATCAAAAATAGCGTGGCCAGCAGGACTAGGGAAGTGATCGTGCCCCTGTACTCGGCACTGGTGAGGCCGCACCTCGAATACTGTGTTTGGTTTTGGGCCCCCCACTACAAGAGGGACATTGAGGTGCTGGAGCGTGTCCAGAGAAGGGCAACGAAGCTGGTGAAGGGTCTGGAGCAGAAGTCTTATGAGGAGAGGCTGAGGGAGCTGGGATTGTTTAGCCTGGAGAAAAGGAGGCTGAGGGGAGACCTTATTGCTCTCTACAACTACCTGAAACGAGGTTGTAGAGAGGTGGGGGTCAGTCTCTTCTCCCAGGTAACAAGCGATAGGACAAGAGGAAATGGCCTCAAGTTGCCCCAGGGGAGGTTTAGACTGGATATTAGGAAATTTTTCTTCACTGAAAGGGTTATCAAGCATTGGAACAGGCTGCCCAGGGAAGTGGTTGAGTCGCCATCCCTGGAGGTATTTAAAGGACGTTTGGATGAGGTGCTTAGGGACATGGTATAGTGGTGGTCTTGGTAGTGTTAGGTTTACGGTTGGACTCGATGATCTTAAAGGTCTTTTCCAACCTATACGGTTCTGTGTTTCTGTGATTCTGTTATCAACACTGCTTTGGTCATCAATCTAAAACATAGCCCCATACTAGCTGCTATGAAGAAAATGAACTCCATCCTAGCTAAAGCCAGTACAATCTCCACTCCTTATTCCATACCATTTGCATCATGCTCAGGTCCAACAGTATTTGGTACATTCTCATTAACACCCTCTCCCCCCTTCCCCATCCTTTGACAAATACATAGATATCATTACCTTAGTCTATGGGTCATCACCATTCAAATGTCCATTCAGATGTCCATTCAGTTCATTTAGTCCATGACTTGGGCTCCATCTGTTGCAATGGTCATTCAGAACAGGAGAGATGGTGTGCTGTGTTGGATTTCTGGGTGCCGAAATCAGCTCAGGTTGAGTCATGGCTGCACTTGCCCAGTTCCTTATGAGGTTCATCCTCCATACAGCAGGGTGACTCCTGCTGTAGTACTTTTGACATACAGCTATGGCCTCATACAACTATGGCATCACACAGCTATGGCATCATGCAACTCAAATCATGGGTTATTTTCACCCAAGGTTAAATCTCATTGAGGTACACACCAGATTTCCCCATCCTTCTGCATTACCCATCAAGTTTACACAGGTCCTTGAGCAAAAGCAATCCCACAAATGGGTTTGCCTTTTCCCAAGGAAGGAGTAACCCACACTGTCTTTCCCAGCCAGTTCCCTACATGCACTACGGGGACCTTATCTCCTTCCACAGTATGTAGGGGGTTTGTTTGGGCAGGGCCAGGTCGATTAGCAGATCCTCTACTGTTAACCAGCCAAGTGACTTCTGCTAAATTTGCATCCCAGTTCTTGAATGTCCCAGCACCCATCGCTTTCAGTACAGTTTATAACAGTCCATTGTATCATTCAGTTTTCCTGGAGACTGGTGTGTGATAGGGCATGTGGTACACCTAATCAGTGCCGTGTTCCTTGGCCTAGGTGTCTATGAGGTTGCTTTGGAAATGAGTCCCGTTATCTAACTCAATTCTTTCTGGGTTCCAGTGTCGCCACAGAATTTGTTTTTCAAGGCCCAGGATGGTGTTTTGGGCGATGGTATGGGTAATAGGGTATGTTTCCAACCATCTGGTAGTCGCCTCTACCATTGCATGCACATGGCGCTTGTGTTCTTGGCAATGTGATATAATCGATCTGCCAGGCCTCCCCATATTCATATCTGTGGTGGGTTAACCTTGCTCAGCTGACAGACGCCCACCCAGCCACTCTCTCACTCCCCCTCCTCAACAGGACAGAGGGAGAAAATAAGATGGAAAAGCCTGTGGGTCAAGTTAAAGACAGGGAGATCGCTTACCAGTTACCGTCTTGGGCAAAACAGACTCGACTTGGGGGAAAAAAAAATAATTTATTGCCAGTTAAAATAGGTTTGGAGAATGAGAAACAAAGACAGAATTAAAGTAACACCTTCTCACAGGAGCCATCTCCAGAGGCTGTGGATTGTCGCCCCTCTTCCGATCCTTTTGTCCATTCCCCGGTCCCTAGTTAGGGATCCCAGTTGCTGGGTTTCCTTACCCTCTAATTCCTGACTGTTGGTCCCAGTATCCCAGCATTGGAGCAACAAGGTGATAGCTTGTTCACCTGGATGATGGCTGTAATCTTTCCGCATATCTTGCAGCTCACTCAGGGATAGAGACTGGGTGGTTTCTGACTCATTTATGATTTCTGTCTCTTCCCTCTCCTGTTCTTGTGGCTGCTCTGCTGCAGAACAGGCTGCCTCTTCTGATTCTCCCTCCTGCTCCCTCTTAGGAGGAGCTGCTTCCTCCCTGACTAACCAAGTTGACTTCTGCTTCCATTGTTTCTTCTTGACTATAGGAGCGACTGTTATAGTTGAGGGTTGGGTCTCTGGTTTAGCCACAGTGTCCGTTTATATGTCCTCAGATCCAGAGACCCTCTTGCTCCCTTGAGGGTGCTGAACAGAGGCTCGTATAGGCCAGGCCCCAGCACAGTGCAAGACATTGTGTCTCTTTGGCATAGGCAAAGCATCCTTTCTTCAAGTGGTCTGCCACTTCAACAGGATTCCACGTCTGTTCGTGTGTGAAGTCCCAGACCATTGGAGGTGAAAAACGCTCTAGGTACCTGCCCAAAATCTCCCACGCACCTTGCCACCCATGACTCAACTGCCACAGGGCACATCCTTGTGTGGCATTCCCAACCACTTGGTTAACCTTAGGAAAAGCCAGAATCAGATTCATGGCACACACCAATACGAGCATTCTGGTTGCCCAAAGATGTTCAAGAAACTGAACAGCCATTGTAACAAGGCAGGAAGTATCTACCTGGGAGGAGAAGAAGGGGCAGGTGCCATTCTTTGTTTCCCCCACAAAGTGGTTCCCAGAAGAGAAGAGGAGAAAGGTGCAATTGTTAATTGTCTCCACGAGATGGTTCCTGGAGTACTGAGATGGAAGCAGTGCAGGACCCAAACACCAGATTAGGCTCAAGGCCAGTGCTTTTATCATAGCTCTCCCAGGCAAAGCAAAACAAAGTGATAAACAGCACAGCAAACTGCAAATGCCAAAAGCAGCCATTAACAAGCTGTGAAATTCGATGTACAGCAAGAGAGGGAGCATGCCACAGAGCAGGTAAGGAAACATAAACCAGTGTTGAGAACAAATAAGTCAACATCGTGACCAGCAACAGCAAGTAACAACTTGCCAAGCAACAGCTAAACAGGGATCACAACTATAAATTCCATCTAGCACACCTCAATCAAATCTATCGTTATCTTGAACCCCCCTGGCCATGTTGAAGAAAGAAATTATGCAAAAGCAATTATTCACACCCAGCAGACTGATACCCAGCCACTCTCTGAGCAATGGCTACTTTGGAAAAAATCCCCCCCCCTGTTTTATTGCTGAGCATGACATTATATGGTATGGCTGTCCCAGATGTGTCCCCTCCCAGCTTCTTGTGCACCCCCAGCCTACTCACTGTCAGGGCAGAGTGAGAAGCAGAAAAGGCCTTGACTGTGTAAGCACTGCTCAGCAATAGCTAAAATAGTGATGTGTTATCAAACACTGCTTTGGTCACCAATCTAAAACATAGCACCATAGGGGCTGCTATGAAGAAAATTAACTCCTTCCCAGCCAAACCCAGTACATCAGAATCTCTTCTTTTGCTGGGTGTCCCCCAGATTTGATACCATGTACTCAGTGTAGGAGGGTTTTCCTGAGAACCTGTGCTGTATAGGGCCTAAATTCTCCTGGGTTTTGGCTAAAATTCCCCAAATCACTTTCCTACAAATCATCTTGTGTTGGGTAACCTTTCTTTTTCATCCCAATCTATCTGTCCTCCTGGGACTATGGATACTTATATTTGGTTTTGTGTCTGAGTGACTATGACTACTTTGGGGAATCCGGGGATGGGAGTCTCCCAGAGAGTTTTTGCCTTCCTTGCTGATAAATCTTCCTACTGGTTTATTGGCAACCCAAAACAATCCCTACAATGTCATTTCACTTTCAGTAAGTACACTTTACCTGTTGATTTCACTATTTGGCTGATGCTCTCCCAAAGTGGCTTATTTTTTATAATGCCCCCATTAGAATCCTGGAATTCATGTGCTTCCTATCTATCAACCTAAGATTTTAGTGGCCCCTTTAAAAATGTAATCATTATCTGTGGCAATCATGATTGGATTTTCTTCTGTCCCTGTCTGGTGTACATAGCGAAGCACCACCCATAATGCTGTGAGTTCTGCTGTTTGAGCTGTGCTGGTAGGAATCATCCACCCCTTCTGAATTCCCAGTCCAACAATTCTAATTGATGTTTTATAATCTCCTTGACACTTGGAATGGGCCCCATCTATATACCAAACCACCTATTTTGAAGGGAGTTTTTCCAGATCGGTCGCCATAATCGAAGATCTTCATGCCCATTTTCCTGGCTGACAGTCATGCAAGGGAGAGCTTCATGGGGCTATAAACTGAATGTGAGATTGGTCTAGGGCAGTAGTCCATTGACCAACCTGGGAGGGGGTAACCCCACTTAGCAATAACTCCCCTGCCCTAAGTAATTTCTGTGGTTTGTGTTTTGTGAGTATTTGAACTGTACCACCACAAATAAGATAATGGAATTGGTGTACCACCCAATAACAGGTTAAAAGGACTTCACATTCCACATATTTTTGCTTTACACTAGAAAGGCAGTAACCACCATATTCCAAAGCTATTTCTTTCCCATGTTGCATTTGTGAGGCTGTAGCTGAAAAGTGTTCTTTAGAGGGTTTGGGAATTATGATGGGGACTATTAATGATGGGTAATCGTGTCCAAAAATGCTGTTTTCCTTCCCAAGTGAACACAGTTTTCCTTTGTGTGTCCCCTTCCCTGAATGGGCTAGACAAGAATACATCATAAATGTCGAATATGGAAAATCACTTATACCTGTGTTGCACCTTTGCATTAATTTCAGGGAGGCAGGCTACCAGAGGGGCTAAGGTGAGCATTGTAAGGGTATGTGGAAGGAGAGTGTCTGCTCCTTTAAGGGTATCTGGTCAAAAGAGTCATAAACAAGAACATAGAGAGACAAACCTGATGGACACATGATAAGGGAGGTCTTGATGAGAACAAACCTGGTCAGTGGCACTAATTGGTAAGGATAAGTGGAGTGTGGGAATGTTTATATTTTCAGTTGGGAGGATAACGAAAGGGAGGGGGAAAAATGCACAGAGACATAAAACCTGAACAATTAGTGTTAACAAAGACAATAACTGAAAACAAACCTGGTCAGTCACACTAATTGATGGGCTCTCTGCAGGCAAACTGTGACTGATAGGGATGCAAACCTGAGGGTCCAGGATGTTGGAGGAGGGGTCGGTGGAACTATGCCATCTGATGAGGCAATGTGCAGGGGAAGGGGGAGCAAGGAGGAACAAAGAGGGGGTTAGACAGAACAGGGTATAAAATGGGCCAGTCCCGGGTAAAACAGGGTCAGTCAGTGCACTTGTCTGGCTGAGCCCTGCACCTGATCACTGCAGTCTGTCCTGTCTTATTAGATCTTTTCTTAACTATCTCTCTGCGCAAGCTCACTCTCTGTCCTGTGTGTATGTGTGCCACAAGGTCTAAGTTCCAGCTACTGGTGAGACCTGTGTAAATGGATTTGGTGCCGGCTACAGGAGTCAGACCTGGGGTTGGACCAGGCACCACTATCCTGTAGTGTCAGCTACTGCAGCAGGTGGGGGTCTTGGCCACCAGCCACTAGGGCAGGAACAGTATGTCCCCCAAAAAACAGCTACTGAGGAGAACTGGAGTGAATGAGGCCAGTGAGGGGTTCAGCGCAGGTGGATGGAGCAGGACCACAGGTCACAGCCCATGTACCTGGTGCCAGCGGCTGGGGAGGCCCAAGTGTCTCTCTCTTCCCCAAACTGGGTGGTGTGTGGGGGTGTGTGTGTGTCATTCACTAGCAAACTGCAAGCAGGACCAGCTGGCAAGTAGGAAGCCCTGGGTCTGGGCATGGGGATGAGGTGGGCAGAGGACCTTGCTGGTATCTGAAGAGACTTGTGAGTGTGGAGTGCCCGTGGGACAAGTGTGTGAGTGCATGCACATTTGCTAGCGAGCATCAAGCTGGACCAGCTGGTGAGCAGAGGACCCATGAAGCAGGAAGAGGTCCTGGGATCCAGGCAGTGGTACCAGATGGACAGAGGGGTGGTGCCAGTACAAATGCAATGTGCGTGTGCTTGTGAATCTAGAGTGTCATGTGTGTGCCTTCACTAGTGAACTTCTATCTCTACTAGCTGAAGAGGAGAAAGGGGATAGAAGCTGAAGAGGAGCTGAAGAGGAGAAAGAATTTTCTTCTACTAGCTGAAGAGGAGAAAGAATAGAAAGGCTGTCTATTTTTGTTTTATGCATGTCCTATACATTGGGGCTGTTGAAGGCAGCACCCTGTCTGTGGCAGTCTGTGTAGCCAGCTGTGTCAGTGTCCTGTGTGTGTCTCTGGGATAGGTGCTTAGCTTCGCTACTGGTTGAACCTGCAAATGGGAAAGTAGCAGCTGCATCAATCAGCCTGGGCAGAGACCTTGGGTGAAAAGGACTGGGTTCCTGCAGCTGGGCACGAAGAAGTCCACGGCTAGAGGTGCTGGAGGCAGCAGGCGCTCTTAACATCCCTTAACAGGCATGACCCAATTCAACAGATGATAATCAACAATAAGGCTCTAAGTCCTGTTAGGTTTTCTAAATGGCCAAACTGGTGTATTAATGCATGAAGCACCCTTTTGTATATAGCTTCAAGCATGTAATATCTAGATGACAGTTTGTATGTCTTCCTTTGCTTCCCTTAGAATTGGGTATTGCTTTTGGGGAAGGGGCCATATGTTCTATACTGGGGAAGGAGGGTGGTGGTGGTGAGGTGAGAGAAAGAGCCAGTGCAGGGTTCTTTCTGGATCTCAATAAGAAAGGTCTGACAACAAATGGCTTAATAAGCTGCTTTAATAAGACAGAATAAGAAGAGGAATATAGATAGCAAGTAAATCTTACGTCCCTTCAGATATGGGGCACCTTGTGTTCTTGCAGCACTGGACAGAGCACAGATAGATTTTCCCACGGCATGCTGCACAAAGCAAAACCTGTCCATGGAGAAAAGCTCTCCCTTTTGGTCATTCAAGCCAATATATAATTTCATTACACGGAAAAAAATATTCCTAAAGGATGTTCTCATGAGAACTTCTTGCAGCACTGTTAGATAAAGGCAAGGCCATGCTGGTGGTGCAATCGCGCTACCAAGTGGGAGCTGCCTGCAGGCTCCTCTGTTACAATGAGCTGGCTGAGTTTATCCGGCCAAGGAATTTGTGCAGCACAACACAGGCCTGCTCTACTACCTCCCTCCATTGACTGAGTGCATCCATCAATTCCTGCCTCCTTCATTTGACTAAATGCCATTCTCGATTCCCTCCGCTGACTGACTTGCTCAATTCCTGCCTCCCTCGGTTGATTGACTGCCTCCCTGAGGAGGAATTAGGCATAGCGGGAGTGAAAGGGTTAACAAGATTGAAGTACTGAGGGTCCAGGTCATGTCCGAGGGAAGGAGGCTGTGTGTCAGGAGCAAGGGTGGATGGGATTGGAGGGAGATAGGCAAGCGCGTGATTTTTGTTGTGAAGAAAGGAACTGCAAAGTTGCAAAAAGATAGCCAATCGTATTAGCTGAAGGGACGCATGAAGGACGCGTGAACAAGACATATAAACCAATAAGAGTTCTCTCAGTAGCGCATGTACAAAGAATTAGAAAGTATATAAGCCATGTAATATTTCAATAAAGGGTCTTCGATTTATCCTCTATCGGAGTCCGTGCATCAATCCGCTACAAATGGCGCCCGAACAGGGACTTGAAGTCTGCGGGACAGAAACTTGAAGTCTGCGGGACAGAATCGCGGGAAAGAGCGACCGGTAGCGGAGCCTGGCTGAACGTATAATCAGCGGTTGGAGAGCTGAAAAGTCCGGACAAAGTAATCACCTAGATCAGGTGAGCAGCCAGGGACAATGGGGGCAACAATGTCTGCAGAAGAAAAATCGGTGGTAACTATGTTTAAGAAGATATTAGAAAAGCGCGGCATTAAGTATAATGAGACGCAACTGCGCATGCTGCTCGCCTGGCTTAAAGGCCGAGGTGTAGCTCCAGAATTGACCGAGATATTTGAAATATGTACATGGGAAACAGCTGGACAGGTTTTATGGGACGCGGCTACTAGGGGGGATTCCAGTGCCGCGGGCTTGTTAACCACGTGGCGCTTAGTTACAGACTCGTTAAAGCAACTGAAGGCAGATCGCACTGTAACAGCTGCCGCTGCAGCAGCCACTGTAAGAGAAAGACAAAAAGAAGCGGCGGCTGCCACAGCTAACGGACGAGCGCCCACTGCACCTCCCTCGCCCGATTTTTCACCACCACCATCACCTAGGAATATGGATTCGTTGTTTGCAGAGGACCCGTACAAGGAGAAAAATAGAGGGGACTTTGAATGTGTTGAAACAGATTATGATCCAAGGAAACATTGGCAGGAGTTGCGGCAACAAGCCGAAAAAAGCGGCGATCAGGATATTGCTGCTCTCATAGCGTGTCCTGTAATTCGAGACGCTCAGGGGCGGGCAGAATGGCAGGGGTTGCCGTTTGAACTAGTGAAAGAACTGAGAAAAAATGTTATGGATTATGGTCTTGGGTCACCATATGTACAGAGTTTATTGAATAACGTGTTTTTTAATCATGAACTGACCCCGTATGATATTAAACAGATATCCATGTTAATATTTACACCTACACAAAAGGTAATGTTTGACGCACATTGGCGGACTGCCTGTGAGATGGCCGCCATAACTAATTCTGAACGGCCGGATGGCGACCCCTTGCGGGGTGCAGGAATACCGCAGCTGATGGGGGAAGCACCAGTACAGACACCGCAATTACAAGCTAGATTGAACCCTGCTATTCTGCAGCAGTCTCGCCAGTTGGCATACCAAGCTCTGCTGAAAACTCCTGATACAGGGAAGGCTACTCAATCATTTGTCTCTATAAAGCAGGGGATAGCTGAATCATTTATGTCATTTATAGATAAGCTGAAAGAAGCAATAGAGAAACAAGTTGAAAATGAAGCAGCAAGGGAGGTGGTGTTAATGAAGCTAGCCGTAGAAAATGCAAAAATGATGGAGGCCTGTCAAAAGGTTGGGTCATTCGAACATCAGGCTCAAGCCATGGCCTCCGCATTCGAAGCCTTGAGATTTGATAATAGAGCCTGTTTTAGGTGTGGGAAGACAGGACTTAAAATGTCCTGTCTTTGGGCGCAATTGCCCAAACATAAATCAAATTCAAAACTCAGGACCTGGAGTTTGCCCCCGATGTGGGAAGGGGCGTCACTATGCTAATCAGTGCCGTTCCAAATGGGGTAAAGATGGCAAATTAATTCAGGGAAACTTCTGAACCAGCACAAGCCGGTGGCACGCACAGACACAAGTGCCTCGGCAAGCCATGACAACAGCAATGGCCTCCGAGGCCGAACCGCAGGAAGCGCCGGAATGGATGTCGCCACAGATGCTGAAATAATAATAGAAGACCAGACCGTACACCGAGTGCCATTGAATGCAAGGGGACCCCTGGGGGGCGGTTTAAGTGCCTTGTTATTGGGACGTTCTAGTGTGACTTTGAAAGGACTCTTTGTGCTCCCTGGAGTCATCGATGCAGACTATGAGGGCCAGATACAAACAATGATATGGACTCCCTCTCCTCCAGTTGTCATTCCAAAAGGCAGCCAGATAGCACAGCTTGTACCGTTTAGAAGTCAAGTTCCAGTGACAGACTCAGTTAAAAGAGGAAAAGGTGGCTTTGGCTCCACAGGAACGCCCTTGATCTTATGGGCCCAAACAGTACAGTCACAACGGCTTATGTTAACATGTACTTTAAGTAATGGCCAAGGGACGCCTAGAACTATCAAACTACAGGGCATGATAGATACCGGAGCGGATGTTACAGTAATTTCAAAAGCAAAATGGCCCCAAGGATGGCCAATAAAAGAAGTTGCCTCTGCCCTATCTGGTATTGGAGGGACCACCACTTCATATCAAAGCGTATATATGATACAAGTCATTGGGCCTGAAGGCCAGGTCTCAGCTACTCGCCCTTTTGTTGTTGCTGTGCTGCTGATTCTTTGGGGGCGAGATGTTCTCAGCTCCTGGGGAGTCACTATCGGTACACAAAATTTTTAATGGGGGTCACTGAAGCGTGGCCTACCATTCCACTACAATGGCTCACTAACGAGCCTGTCTGGGTGGATCAGTGGCCCCTCACAAACGAAAAGATCCGTGCTCTGAATGATTTAGTGCAAGAACAGCTACAACAAGGTCACATTGTTCCAACTACAAGTCCATGGAATACCCCTGTGTTTGTTATAAAGAAAAAAAGCGGTAAATGGTGATTGTTACATGACTTGAGGCAAATCAATGCAGTGATTGAAAGCATGGGGGCTTTGCAGCCGGGACTCCCTTCTTCTACTATGATTCCTGCGAGTTGGCCAATAATAGTGATGGACTTGAAGGATTGCTTTTTTACAATTCCTTTGGCGGCCCAAGACTGCCCTTGACTTGCTTTTTCGGTTCCCTCAATTAAAAACAGTGAACCCATGCAACGATATCACTGGACGGTCTTGCCTCAAGGCATGAAAAATAGTCCCACGATATGTCAAATATATGTCGCAAGAGCACTCTCTGGGGTTCGAGAACAATACCCACAAATACTAATATATCATTATATGGATGATATACTTATTGCTGGAGCTTCTGTAGATAATATACAGTTAGTAGTAAAAGACACAGTTCGAGCATTACAGAAATTTGGATTACAAGTGGCACCTGAGAAGGTGCAAAAGGAACTCCCCTGGCGTTACTTAGGGTGGAAAATCATGGAACATGCTGTTGAACCTCAGAGAGTGGCCTTGAAGTGGGAAGTCAGCACTCTAAATGATGTACAAAGAATACTTGGCGCCATTAATTGGGTTCGACCCTTGCTGGGAATCACAAATGATACACTACAACCTCTCTTTGATCTATTAAGAGGTGATCCCGCATTAGATTCCAAACGTATACTGACTCCCGAAGCGAAGGAGGCCTTGGCTCACATCAAACAAGCAATACAGTCACGACAAGCCCATCGCGTGCATGACGGGTACGGCCTCCAGCTCTATATCATTAACACTATTACCCAGCCGTTAGCTCTACTGGGGCAATGGGTAGCAACCAATAATGATCCTTTGCTTTTGATAGAATGGGTGTTTTTGCCATATCAGCCTGTGAAAACTATTACTACCAGAATGGAAATGTTTGCGATGTTAATCCGTAAAGGGCGGAAACGTGCTGTACAGTTACGAGGTGAGGAAGTGCATACAATTTACATTCCATTGACGAAAGAACATTTGGACTGGAGCTTAGCTAATAGCATACCGTTACAAACTGCTTTGCTAGACTATGTGGGAACACTTAGCATCCACATGCCAGCTCATAAATTATTTATGGCATTTAAAGATATTGAAATAGTTGCTCGACCCAGATGCAGCCCTGTACCAGTCTCTGGAATTACTGTGTTTACTGATGGGTCAGGAAAAACGGTCCGAGCAGTCATAGTTTGGAAAGAAGAGGAACATTGGAAGGAAGAGGTCCATGTGGTCCAAGGCACTCCTCAAATAGTGGAATTAGTAGCAGTCATAAAAGCATTCCAAAAATGGAGTGAACCATTGAATATAGTGACTGATTCACAATACGTATGCGGGGTAGTCCAACGATTAGAGAAAGCATGGTTAAAACATGTTAATAACGAACAGCTGTTCTCTTTATTTAAACAATTATGGTATGAGCTAAATCGTAGGCAAAACAATTTTTATGTACTACACACCAGGAGCCATACAAATCTACCAGGTTTTATCGCGGAGGGTAACCATAGAGCAGATCGCTTGACCGCTCCAGTTTGGGCAACCCCAGTACCACAAATTATAAAACAAGCCCAGCTATCCCATGAGTTTTTTCACCAGTCAGCTAAAGCACTAAGAAAACAATTCGGCCTCTCTTGGGATACAGCCCGTGCCATTGTACGTGCGTGCCCTGATTGTCAACCTTTTGCTGCCGTCCGCCAAACGGGGGTAAATCTGCGAGGTCTCTACGCATTACAATTATGGCAGACAGATGTCACTCATATAGCTGAATTTGGAAGACAAAAATGGGTGCACGTTTCTATCGATACTTATTCGGGCGCTTTATGGGCAACTGCAGAATCTGGAGAAAAAGCAAAAGATGTCATTCAACACTGGACTGCAGCTTTCGCAGCCCTGGGGGTGCCGTCTACTATCAAAACAGATAACGGGCCCGGGTACATTAGCCAGAAAACCCAACGCTTTTTACAGCTATGGGGTGTAGTACATGTAACAGGCATTCCACATTCCCCACAAGGCCAGGCTATTGTTGAACGCAGTCACCAAACCCTAAAACATATGCTTGAAAAAACAAAAAGGGGGATTGGTGGGAGAAAGCCTCCAAGTATGGTTATGGAAAACAGTTTATACCCTAAATTATTTAGATATTAGGGAGGCTGCAGTGGAACAGCGACCACCAATTGTTCGACATTTTTTAAGTCTTGGCTCGACCGATAGGATAGATGTATCTAGCAAGGATGTTAAAGTGTGGGTACGGTCTCTACAATCGGGACAATGGGAAGGACCTTATACATTAATAACATGGGGTCGAGGATATGCTTGTGTCTCCACAGAGCAAGGACCACACTGGATCCCCGCTCGATGTGTAAGACCGGCCCTTGAAAAAGCGAATCATGAAGACACCAACAAGCCTGCCCTTGCTAATGACATGGGGACTGCTGACGCTGATGACCGTAACAGCAGCGAACCCCATGTCAACGATAACCTGGAACAGTAGCAACATATGGGTGTCTTTAGCACGAACGCTGAATCAAACTGCTTTTTGTGTATCCAGGGAACAACCGGAACAACCATTCCATACATGTCTTGTAGGATTGCCTATAGATGAGGTAGGGTTAATACAAAAAGAAGCAAGTGGAGTGCTAACTGCAGGTAAATGTAATTCTACCACCAGTAATGTTAGCGCCTGCTTTGCGGATTGAGATAAGTGGGTGGCTTAAATCATTATTAAAAACTGGGTTATTGGTTATCGGTATATTTTTATGTATCTTGCTGCTTTTACCCTGTTTATTGTCACGTGTCCAAGGAATGCTGCAGAAAATGGTGCAAAAAATATATGTTGTTGAAAAACAAAAAGGGGGAATTGAGGAGGAATTAGGCATAGCGGGAGTGAAAGGGTTAACAAGATTGAAGTACTGAGGGTCCAGGTCATGTCCGAGGGAAGGAGGCTGTGTGTCAGGAGCAGGGGTGGATGGGATTGGAGGGAGATAGGCAAGCGCGTGATTTTTGTTGTGAAGAAAGGAACTGCAAAGTTGCAAAAAGATAGCCAATCGTATTAGCTGAAGGGACGCATGAAGGACGCGTGAACAAGACATATAAACCAATAAGAGTTCTCTCAGTAGCGCATGTACAAAGAATTAGAAAGTATATAAGCCATGTAATATTTCAATAAAGGGTCTTTGATTTATCCTCTATCGGAGTCTGTGCATCAATCCGCTACACCTCCCTCCATTCCTTCTTTCCTGGGATGACTGACTGCCTCCCTCCATTCCTGCCTGCCTTCACTGAATGACTGTCTTCCTCCATTGACTGACTTCCTGCTTTCTCACCCACTCCCTCCCTCCATTGACTTACTCCTCCATTTCACTCCTTCCCTCCATTGACTCCCCATTTGCCTCAACACCTTCCCTCCATCTATGCCTCCCTCCCACACTCCGCTGACTTCCATCCATTCCTACCTCGGTCAGTTGACTGAGTGCCTCCCAACATTCCTGCCTCCCTTGGTTGAGTGCCTCCCTCCACTGACTGACTACCACCCTTCGTTTAAGCCTATGTTAGTTGACTGCCTCAGGTTATGTGGATCACTACCTCCTTGATGTACAATGGTCTCCCAGTTCAGATCACCACACTGCCCCCTCTATTGAGGGTCTGCCTCCCTCCATTGACTGACTCTCCACTCGCTCCCTCCTTTCACTGCTTCCCTCCTTTCACTCCCTCCCTCCATTCCTCCTTCCAGTTTCCTCCTTCCCTCCTCCACACTCTCTCCATTGATTCCCTCCATTGACTGACTCCCTCTCTTCCTCCTTTCATTCCCTCCCTCCCTCCAGTGAATTCCTTCTTCCCTCCACTTCATCGACTGACACCCTCCCCCCCTCGACTCACTACACTAACTCGCTCACTCCCGCCTCGCCTTTCCTTTTCCTCCTTTCCCTGTAACAAGACTCCTCGGGCTTCGGCTTCAGCTTCTCTAGTAAAAGCTACTCTAGGAGATTGAAACAAAATTCTTGTTCCCGCCGGTTCCCTTTCTCCAGATTTTTTGCTGCATGAAGTTCTATCGTACTACTGCCACCGCCGCTGCCGCCACCTCCTCCTCCTCACCGGGAGGACAAGGGTCTTCTGTTCCCTCCCCCGCCCCGCACTGCCGTCACCCCCTGGGACAGAGCTTGCCTCACAGGCTATCCGGGTACTTCGCGCGTGTGGTCGGACTATAACAGGCGGGCGGAGGTAGGGATGGAGGAGGACTACCTATTAAAGGGGGTGCCTTGGAAGGGCGGCAAAAGGTACTGACTTCTTGTCCTCTTCCCTACACCTTCTACGCGGCTGTAGATCAGGACTGTTGCGAAGTGGAGATAGAAGCAAAAAAGACAAACTCCTCCTGATAGGTCATAACTGCATAATACAAACGATGCAAACCTATTCCTCTCGCACGCAGACAGGGAGAGAACTACAGCATTTGCAGACTAGGAAAGCAAAGAAACGCCTCCTTCCTCATTGCCCCTTCGCCCCTCCTTAATCTCCATTAATTAGTGGGGATTTGGCTAAGTTTCCTACTTTTAGCTCTTCCCCAGACAGCATACAGTGGTTCCCAGGCTGGCAAAGGCCAGAGTGGCGATACAGCTATAGTAGTTGTTTCAAGACGCCAGCTACGGCTCCTTTATCATCCTCCTGTAAGGGACTCTTTCCACCAGGCGCTTCCCAGGAGGAGTGAGGGGAAGTAGCTTTGGGCGTGTTGCTGTTGTCACGTATGCGCTGCCGCCAAAATAATACCCCCAAAACATCCCAAAAAAAGAAGAAGAAGAAAAAATCGTTCAGACTGCAGGACCACCTCTTCCCCCTGCCCCTAGCTTTCTACCTCCAGGAGAGGGGAAAGTGAGGCTTATTTGTAAAATGTGCTAGTGCCTTCTACCGTATTAGTGAGGACTAATAAAAAGAGGGAGGGCTGAGGAGGTAGATCTTGTGGAAAAGGAATGTGGTTGCAGGAGGAGGAGTGTAACTGATATTTGTGTAATTATTTAATTAACAACAACAAAAAATCCCTAAGTCTCATTTGAAGAGAGTGCTGGATAGGGTCCAGAGGGTGTAACCAGTGAATTTTTCAAATTCTAAATTTTGTACAGAGAAGGCACGCGAGCAAATAGGGAGATATATTTATCATTTGAATTTTCAAGAATTCATTCTTATTATAGTGGGTGTTTGGAAAGCAGTTTCTTAACATTACCTACAGAGAGAGGAAGAGGCAGAGGCTGCTGCTGCGAGAGGAGCCCAGAGACTGTGCACTGCGGAGCATTTTCCACCCTTGGGGGACGCATACTCGCTCTCATACACACAATTGCTGCCTTGTAAAGTTTCGCCTGCCATCACTCCGGGATTTTCCTGCTCTGCTCCGCTCCGTTCTGTAACCTTGAACTGTTTTTAGAGTGTGGTGACAATACTATAATAACCCACCACTAACTTATTTTTTTTTTTTTAAAAAAAGCAGCCAAACAAAAAAATCTCCCGCCCTCTGCCGAGCCTCCCCCCTCCTCATCTGCAGAACGACCACCAGCAGCAGCAAAAGCAAGACTCCTGCGCCGCCGACTACAAGAGGGTTAAAAGTGTATATTGGATTTCACCCCGGGAAAACTAGCACACGGAGTGAACTTGAATTTTTGGTTATTTAAGGAGGACTGGGGTTTGTTGTGAAGTTGCCGTGATCCAGGGCAGAGCCTCCTCTTGATTGATTTAATCTTCATCGAGATGACTGTAAAATTAATAGATGAAATTATTACTTTTTGAGGCTTTTCTTAGGGGTTCTCCAGGCAGCGTTATCAAAGCGAAGTCATGATGTATTCTCCAATCTGTCTCACTCAGGTATAGATGCGTTTTGTTCTTATTTATTTATTTTTACATATGAGTTGTTAATGAGTCATTGTTAGTAGTTGTAATGGGTTTAAAGCACACTTCTAACTGCTTGTCAGGTCCAAACTCCTCTTGTACAGGAGAACAGTAGAGAATGCGCTATACCAGGCCTTTGTTTTGGGGAGACTCATTCAAAGTATCACACGTAGACAAATACTATTTATTGTTAGTGCATAAAAAGTCAAAGGTTAACAACATGGAAATGAGCAAATTACAATAAAAAGCAGATTTTGATTTGATTGGAAAACACCGATCTGCTGTCTTTTCATCCTGTCGGTTTATTCACTCTAGTAAAAGGGTGTTAAAGTATTATTTTTGGAAAAATTCGAAACAAAACCCACCCAACATTGTCTGGTGCAACATAATACTTTGTTTAATAATATATAGTCTGCCAACAGTGTGAAGAGGGTTTGAATGGGGATGACCAATCTATAGGATATTTTCTTTCTTGGTTATGTAGGGATATGATATTTTTCTTGTCTAATTTTGGTGTTTATAAATCAGCATGTACATGGCTATTTATTAAAATTGTTCATTAAAACAATGGGAAATGTTTGAACAAACCGAGGAATACTGCTTTGAATGTGGAGAGTAGTTTAGTAATGTGTATGGGTTTCTGAAGTTCTTCAGAACCTTCTTCTGTGAGGGGTATTGAGTGGGGATATTGTTCTTTTAAAATGATCATTTTGAGACATTAGTGGTATAGGAAGTAATCCTTCAGAAGTTATACATAAGCGTCCGCAGAGCATGTTTGTCATTATCGCTTTAATAAGAAATAAGCATCTTGATACTGGAGCATATTCAGAATAGTAAATTATATCTGTAAAGCTATGGGCTAGTTCTCAGAAGTTTTTGTGCTAGTCAGTCTTAGGAGGATGTGATGCAGACTGATTAAGTGATAACTGCTTGCTTCCACATTGGTGCAGCAAATAGCTTAAGAAAAAGAAAATGCATGAAACTAAGTCTTACTGTTACATTAGTATTAAACACCTAATAATGCACTTATATTTGCATAGTGAACAGATAATTGTGATTTCAGTTATTTGATGATTAAAAAGCATTGTGATTTAAAAGGACTAAAGCATTCATAAAATATGCATGAAGATGTAAACAATGATAAGGCTTATTTAGTGATTGGTTACAGTCCTGTAGCTTTTTGGCTGTCGCATTTTTTATTGTTTATATTTCATTTGGTATCCAAATGCGATTGACTTAAATACGGGTATTTTCAGCAAGTAAATGTGAACTTGAGTGGAGCAAAACGGGAAATTGAAATAGTACTATAAGAAAAATAATATACTATGTATAGATTGCACTTTGTGTAACAGATATACACATGTTTACAGTTACACACTTAAGAATTACTTCTAGTGGAGTCCATGATTAGTTAAAAAAAAATCTCCAAATGCTGTCCTTTCTATTAAATTATTGACAGCTACTGAGACTTCTACACATGAATATATATATGAGTAATACAAAGGAAACAAAATTTTTTTTTTATATTGAATAATAGCAAACTTTAACTTCTACCTGTAATAAAGCACATAGGACTTCTGTTATATTCTGCTTTAATGACTTTTTTCCCCCATATGTTTGCTTTTTGGACTTTTTCTGTCAAAGATGTAATAAAGTCCATTATTTTTACCAAATCTATATTAAAATGTCACTACTTAAGTTTATATTAAAAATATAACTCATTGGATTTTTGCAAGCATAAATGAAGCACTGTTTGTCTTCATGTGTTTAAAACCTTCTATATATTGTTTTCCAATCATGCTGTATCACGTACCATGTAGAAGTGGCTTGTATTTAGTAATGAATATATGGAATACAGTTGCAGCAATTTTGATTTCCTTTAATTTGTTAACTTTTTTTTTCTGCTTGGAATGATTAAAGGGTTTCTTTAGTCATCTTTTCTTTGCCTAATTTTAAAGATTACGTTTACAGGATAAATGAAAATTTATTTGTTTATTTAAAGTAAAAGATTGATTACTCTTCAGTTGTAGTTGAGTTAACACTATCAGAGTTGTATCTGTTATATTGTCTGTCTGTAAGATGCCTCAGATACAATTCGACTGTAGTAATATGTGCTCAAAAATGTTTGCTATAAATTCTTAACACAGATGAAAATAGAATACTTCATTGGACAAAGGTTCTTGCAGAAGCAGTAGTTCAGTTTGTGTGGAGACAGCATTGTAGCACCTTTTAAAACCGGATCTGAAATCTAAAAGTGTGGTTTTAAGTCAGTCCTTGGCAGTTGGGAGTATTACCCATTATCATTACAGTAATATGAATATGAGATAACTGCAAGGAAGAATGAAGACTTACCAAATACAACTTAGTGATTTTTGTTTTGTTTTGTTTTCTCATCCCCCATGTACCCCCTTACCCTTATTTTGGAATGAATATAAACTTCATTTACTTCTCTTGCTGAAGCATGATAGGATGCAGTTACTGCATGCCTTTAAGCAGTCAGTCTCTTGTCATATTTTTACCATAGTTTATTTTTATATTGCAGTTGTCCAGGAATCTTAAAATATGTTTTAATTTTCTTCCCTCCCTAGAATATGTTGTTTATTTTTTGGCAGAGAAAATCCATGCAGTGAAATTGAGAACGCAAGGTTTCCTATGTATAATTGCTAGATATCTACCTTATTTATTGTATGGTCCTTTATTCAAGCTTGGATTAATTGATACAAAGTTTGGAAAGGTAGAAGGAAGAGGAAAGGATTTCTGTTTCCCTTTTAACTATTAGAAAAAGAAAACCTGACCTATCATTATTATACCACAATTAGAGTATAGATAATTTTGAGTTATTTGCAAACTATGTAAATATTTCAAAATAACTTACATTTTAATCTAAATTGTCATTGCACATTGATTCACCAGCAAAATTTCTTAAGACGTTTGAAAATTTTACCTGCATAAATCACTTTGTTGAAAGAGCAGTTATGGCATATGGGTAAGTGCCACATAAAAAACATTGTTTCAACATTAACTCTACAAATAGTACAGGGAAAAATGAAATTTAGTAGATAGGTAGGAGGTTTACTGGAGAATATGTATGATTAATAGCAAATCTCCATTTAGGATCATTTTTATGGGGCAATTCTTGTCAAATAATGCTTCATTTGAAAGGAATCCAGATGCACAATGAATCTCAAAGTTATTTGACAATATTGCTTTAGAAGAGGACATTATTTACTGTGTTTCTTTTCTCACATTTTAATATACATTTTATAGTTTTAGGACTTTATGATATTATGAAGCAAAAGCATGACCATAGTTAATAAAATGTTTTCACTTTTTAAAACAAAATCATTCAGTCATTATAGACTGGAATTTAAAATTTGAAATTTGACTATAAAATTATTTATGGATTTACAATACTATCAGCTATTATTGTTAATATTATATACAGTATCTACAGATGAAGCCAATCCAATGTTCATGATGTTCTTACTAGAAAGAAAAACTAGATCTCTGGTATTCTAATATTGTAGAATATTTCTGCAGCAATTTTATCACCATTTTTAAAACTAGAAATGCTGCAATCTATTTTAGACATAGGGGAAATTATTGTACCTGGGACAAAAGAATCTTTTCTCCCCAAGCCCTTCAGCTCCCCTGCTTTAGCCTCTAGCTGTTAAGAGTTTTCAAAACCTGTAGTAAATCTGTTTTATTCAGTATAAAATGAACTGGAATGATTTACCGACACAGTCTTGCTGTTTCTGTTAAATTCAAAATTTATTAACATTTTATTAAAATGCTTTTATTAAGATGACTTCTGGAGAACTACTACTTTCTGTATTAGTTATAATTGAAGGAGGAAAAAGCATGGCATCAGAAAGTGTATGAAGACAGGGGAATCTTATCATGGGCTGTGGTTAATCACAGCACTATTGCTTTTCCACACAAAGAACAGTTTGTGGTTTAACTATTTCCATGGCTTTAATGTGCAAGTATAGTATCAGAGTTGTTAAAAATCTCTGCTGGAAACTCCTAATCAGTTTAATTATTGTCTTTGTGGTTCTTTGTTAAGCATCATACTGGAATGTAATCATTTATGTCCTGAATGGTCTTTTGATATTGGCTCTCTTTCTTCTCTATAAAGGTAGTGATGGCTATATGTAAACTGTTTGCAATTTTTCTTTTGCTTTGTCTTTGATTTGAGGGTGATTAGGGAAGAGAAATGACTAGACATTGTAGGTTTTTAACGTTCAGGAAAATTTTTAAATCTTTTGAAATTTGAACATTTTAATACTAAATTCTCATCCCAAAGGTCAGTATGTTTTCACAGTGGTAGTCTGAATTTTTTATAATTATGAGACAATTGGTTATACTTTCAGCATTTTTTACCTAATCAACCTGCTGATTAAATATAATTAATTCCCTGTCTATCAGAGTAATGAAAATATTAGTTTAATTGTGTTTTTGAATATATTAACATTAAAAAATTTCAGTTTTAGTTTGATTGCACTGTGTCATTCCATATGATGAACACTCTCTGCACAGTATTTAAAACCAAATATGCCTAAACACAGAAAAAGATACTTCCCCCTAAGGTCTGACTTCCAAACCAAAATATAGTAATGTTTGATAAGCAGATTGCTCTGTTTTAAACAGCAAATTAATTATATTCATATTCGTTCATAAAAGACAATACTTTTTTGGGAAAGGCCTATTTAGATATTAACATGGATGCATAAGAAGATGCTTAAAGCAGATAAAATGAAATAATTTGGTTGCTGTAGAATGTACTTGTAGACAACAATTAAGCATTACCTCTTTAATACAATAAATATTGCAACTAGGCAGAAGATATAAACTTGCAGGTGAAGCCATATGACAGGAAGGGATATTTTAGAACTGTAATTAAATTGCATGGATGTCACAAAAGCAGTGTTTGACCACTTTTAATATCACCCTGCCACAGCACACAGAAACACAAAGAATGCAATGTTTGTGCCAACTTGCCATTTTTTCATTGTATAGCTCAGATTTATTTTTAAGGGGTTTACAGTTATTGCTGTACTCAAGTGATCAGTTAAAAAACTGGCTTGGTGGTGCTTCAAATGCCATAGTGGAGCTGCTGGAAAAACATTAATGTAATTCTTGTTCTCAACTTCATAAATTTTACAGAGTTTGAGTGGTGGAAGGGAACCATGCAGAGTTGAAAGTACAGAAGCTTTTGCTCAGGAATTTTATATGACATAGTGTGTCTTTTACCTACTTTCCCTTACTATATACTGATTTCTCTAGTTACCACCACTGGAACGGTGCTGTTTCAGTGTTGGAATGTTAAACATTTGATAAGAAAATGGATCAAGTTTAGTGGCACATGCTCTTTGTGCCACCAGCAGTTTCTTGCTGAGAGCATGCTCCAAAAGTGGGAATTGTGTGGTATTACACTGAGCATGTATATGCTTTGTGTTTCTGTACCACAGAGAAATAATTGTGGTATTTGCTTCAGCGTTCCAAATGTTTCTGCTCAGATTTTTTTTTTTTTTTAAATTATATAGTGTCCTCTTTGTATAATGGTACTTTGCTTGGTGTTAGCTGTTCACTTGCTATTTACATGTTAGAAACAAAACATCTTGATAGCATCTCTTTTAAATCATGTAGTCTGTACAGCATTGTGGGATGAAGTGAGGGGAGGCATATCAAATAAAATATTTACATGGATCCTTCAAAGAGTGAAATGTGGAGAAAATGTGATGCTCTGAGTAATTTTGTCCATTGCCTGATAGTGATACATGAAAGTTTATGCAGAAGTTTGTCTAAATTTTAATTATTCTTTTCATCTTGGTTTTCACTTTGATATTTTCAGAAACCTATCTCGATATTGCCTTGCTTATAAGAACAAAGTGACTTTGAGTTTTCTTCTTCTCTTCCTTCCCCCCCCCCCTTTTTCCCACAGGATGAATTTCACCCATTCATTGAGGCACTTCTTCCACGTGTCCATGCAATTGCCTATACTTGGTTCAACCTTCAGGCTCGAAAACGCAAGTATTTTAAAAAACATGAGAAGCGAATGTCAAAGGATGAGGAAAGAGCAGTCAAGGATGAGTTACTTAGTGAGAAGCCTGAAATTAAACAGAAGTGGGCATCCAGGCTCCTTGCCAAGCTTCGCAAGGATATTCGCCAAGAGTACCGGGAAGACTTTGTGCTCACGGTTACTGGGAAGAAGCATCCATGCTGTGTATTGTCCAATCCTGACCAAAAGGGTAAGATTAGGAGAATTGACTGTCTGCGACAGGCTGACAAAGTCTGGCGTCTGGATCTGGTCATGGTGATCCTGTTCAAAGGCATCCCCTTGGAAAGTACAGATGGAGAACGACTCATGAAATCTCCACATTGTACAAATCCAGCACTTTGCGTCCAACCACATCATATAACAGTATCAGTCAAGGAGCTTGATTTTTTTTTGGCATACTACGTGCAGGAGAAAGGTAGGAAGCAGGCTGTTGCATTTTTGTGTTAGTATGTCAAAGTGATTCTAAGTAGCCCTTTTTCTCCTAAGCGATGACTTGTAATGAAATGCTCTTCTGTGGTCTATCTACACGATGTGGGTATGTATATACGTATGATATATACATTTGACACAAGTGTCACGTTCTCTTTCAAGAGAGACTAGGACACACTAAGGAAGTACTTAAGTTCCTTTGCAGTTGCTATTTATGTCAGCGGCAGTATTTTCCAGTTAGTGCTTCAGAAAACATTATTATTATAGGTCTTTTTCTCCAGTAATGTTAATAACAGATGCAAATATGTCCAATTGCACAAACATGTAGGTAATATAAATATTTATCTTCACCTTTTAAATACGAATATTCAATATTTTTCCTTACACTGATGAATCTACAGTTGCTTTGAAGAACAATTGTAAACTTTCTCATCATTATTAAACGTGAAAAAACTTTAGCAAAGAAATACTGCTTAGTAACTACCATAACTATATACTCAGATTTATTGCATACAATATTTGCATTTTATTCATACTTGACAATGCCATCTCATATTACTTGTCTGAACTTTAAAACAACAAACCATGTTGTAATATTTTCACAAAATATTCCATAAAAGTTATGTTTTCATAGTCACACTGGTATGCTCAGTTTTGTTTGAAAGATATTTTAATATGGAAAATCCCAGGTACACTATGGAAAAGCTACATAAGTTTAGTGTTATAGAATTAAAAGAAAATCAGCTGATGATAATTCTTTATTGGGGGGAAAAACTGTTACATATTACAATATTCATTTGCAGTTCCTCTAAATCATAAATGGATGTAAGTAGATAAAGTTTTTCTCAGATACTGAGGATCATGGAAAAACATTTTCTTCCTGAAAGGTCTTTTGGGTCCTCTCTGGTGATTGTATCATCCTCTGGAAGTCTTTGCATTACTGGCTGGTCCACACTAATAAAGCATTTATTTCTTAGCTGCAAATCCAAACTAGGGAGAGTTTGATCTGCCACAGATGATGGACCATTTCTCAGCTTGTCCTGGTAGTAGGCAGAAAGGGCCTACAGGAGAGCAGGTGGCAGGCTATTATCTGATGTTCGGTATATAACTAGAGGGATTTAACCGAATGGTTTTTATTAGTAACAAAAAAGTAAAATGACATGTCTTAATTTGACGGTTGATGGTTTTTTTTTTCTTATTATCTAGGAATATTCATTCTTTAAGAGAACACATACACAGCACAAACATTCATTTTAATGAACTTCTCTTTTATAATCCACGTTTAATTGCCCAAGTGATGCATTATGATTACAGAAACATATAAATACAGTTAGTCCTTCTGAACTTTTCATGATGAAAGAATATAATTCATTGTTGTTGGTGTTTTTTTCCTGCTTGTATTTAACATTTTTTTCCACAGCAGTAGACAAAGTATACAACAGTTGTTCTGCAATGACTTTAAGCAGCTGCTTAATTGTTAAAACTGATCCTGGATAACATAGAAAGTAAGCGTGCTGTGATAGCGTCGAACAAAATATCTTAATTATATATGATTTGTTCCTTTAAGCTTCTTTTGTGCAGGAAAGTTAAAATGATATTTGAATACACATATTTCAAGACATAGCTTATTGATTAATTAAGTAGCTTTTAAGCCAAAGAAACCAGGGTCAGTGTACTTTTAAACATTGCCAATTTTTTCTGTTGGTGGAAGCCTGTAACTTGAAATGGGGAGTAGGGGTTGCAGGACATTCCTGATTTTATTAGTTTAAATGAATTGACAATATGAGTTTATTCAAAAGTTGTCTAAATTGTCCAAGTTCTAAATAGAAATGAGTAAGATAAGCACACTCTAATGTTATGACTTCATTATTATTTCCAAAGTTACAAGGAGCTACTGAGACAATATACTGAAAGATAATGTTGGTTAATTTCTTTGTATTAAATCACACTTGGTAGACCATTTAATATTGTAAACAATTTTTTTTTTATCTCTCTTGCTGCTTCATGGTAAATCTGTTCACATCTGGTGGTTCTCTTGAAAAAGTCATATTACGTTATCCTAGTATCCTAGTATTTTTCTTTTTTTAAATTAATCTAATTGAAAACAGGTTATGTCACTTTGTAGTGCACTTAAGAACACCAGACTTTGCAAAATTCAATCAAACCGCTGCATCTTACACATAATATTTTACTTTTTATTTTTCTCTTAGAATATGAAAACCCACATCATATCAAATGGTATCATAAAAGCTAAGCAGATAAATAAAAATAATTTGCAAATGAAATATGAAGGAATTAGCACATAAAATGAATAAAAAAGGGCAAAGTAGCATTTTTTTTCCTTGTTGTTGCTTTAAAACTGTTGGGGGGCGGGAAAGAATAGTTTGAGTGCCAAGGATAGTTGCCAGTGGCACCAGGATTGGCATCAATCTTTCTTTGTTTAGCTTAGGATGCCTGTGATTTGTTGGTTGGCATCTGCATTGCAGTGCAGAGTAATGTTACAATATATTGACAATTTTTAAATTTAGAAATGTCAGTAATCCTTTCGGTTATTTATAAAAAGAGATTCTACTTCCTTGTTTCTCCTGGGGGGGGATAAAGACCAGCCTATCAAGTTTTGTCATTGACCAACTTAATTTCGTTCTGCTTGCTCCTCTCAGAATGTAGCTTGTTTCTCCCTTTCTCTTACTATCCTCTTGTGTTTCAGGATCTTAAATAGAAGTGGCTTGACACAGGTTGCAATGCTGCTGCATTGGTTGGTTTGGAGGAAGAAACAGTGAAGTTTACATTGTGATCAGTACTTCATCCATTAAAATATTTAACATCAAAATAATTCTTAATGATGTATTTCTATGGGGTTCTGTTCATTCTGTTTGGGTTTTTTTTTTTTTCTGAGTTTTAAAAAACCTTCAAACCTTGAAAATGCCATGATCATTGCTTCTGTTGACAAAACTTTTTTTTTTTTTTTTGGTCAGGCATTCAGGCATCAGACAGCCTCTATCATTTGATATGAAATGCATCTCAGTTCATAAAATAATTTTGTGGTATTTGAGTCAATAAGTGCAGCATTTATGCTGTGTTCCGTTGTTACAAAAACCTCCATTTTGTTTGTCAAGTGCCAGGAGAGGAGGAAAATAAAGGCAGATAATGTGTTTGATGCCAATAATGGTTGCCAGTAGCACCAAAGTTGGCATTAGATCATCTTTGTCTAGTTGCTGAATGCCTTTGATTTGCTAGTTGGCATCTGCATTGCAGTGGCATATTAGAAAGTTTTTGACAATCACTGAATGAAAGCTGCAGTAGTTGTTTGCTGCAATAGAATCCCAGATAATATAAATTCATTATCCTTATAGATGTTTTACTTAGTTTTATAACTGACTAAAAAAAATTGCATTGCTGTTTGTGTAAAAAAAAAAAAAATCTGCTGCAATGTTTTTAATTTGCAGAATTATTAATCCCCATGTTGTCTCTGCTGCTTTTTTCTTTTCCAACATAAATAAAATGCAAACCTGATGTTATCTATTTAATCACATACTGAATGAAGCATAGTGGACCTTGAGAAGTGTTTTGAGAGTCTAAGAGACTGAAGCAATGTTAAATGCACTAAACATTTGCAATTGTTTTTAATGCGTGCTCCCCTCAGTACATTTCTCTGATCACTCATGTTTATCCACTGTTTGCACTCTCCTTTGTGTAAGACTGATATAATTTGGAGGGGAACCTGCATCCCCTGCTATTAATAAAATCTGAAGTTGAGAGGAGAATCTTTTAAACTATTCAAGAAAGAGAGCAGAAAATAGATATAGATCTGCTGAGTCTGATATTGTTCAGACAGTCCTGAATTTGTAAGTTCTTAAACATCAAGATGCTGTAACAGTTCCACCTCCATGATTTTTGTTACCAGGAAATCAACAAAAATGCTAAATCACTTCTGTTGAAGTTTCCTAGAGAGTTAGTATTAATATTGCTTTATGGTTAACCACCATTACCTCATTAATTAAGAAGAAGGATTAACAGTTCTATCCAAAGGGCTGCACAGAAGGAAGTCTGGCTTATATGAGTGCCCAAATTGTCAGGGTTGTTTTGTGTGTTTGGGAAAAGCAGGGGTGCAGAGAGAGAGAGAAAGCTGGTTTTTTTGTAGAGTAGGTAAGGGAAAACTTTGAGTGCAAAGATTCATCTGCTGTACCATTAAGAAGTTTACAGATCCCAAGAAATAGTGACTGCTGTGTGCACTGTGTGGAAATCACATGATTTCAACAGTTTGAACTTTAAACTAACTCAGGCTTACTGATTTTTTGTAATGCACTTTGAACTGTTAAGCACATTTTCAGATAATCTCAACTGAAGCTCAGAAATTTTTTTACCTCATCTGTATTGATTTTAAGCAGTCTTGCTGTGAAAAATGTAATTTAATTTTAAAAGACATTAGAATTCTTTTTTTAAATGTGATATATCATAAAAAGGAGCTAGTGAAATCTTAGTGGCTTATTGGTTCAATCTTTCTTGAGCTGTTCTTGAGAGTTTTATGGATTTATTATCTTAGGGAGCTTCAACAGGTTTGGGTAGGCATTTTTAAATTATACTGTAGTTTACATTTAGTAAACAGGCCTCTAGAAAACTGGTGTTATTAGGAATATTGAAATAGTACTTTTTATACTTTAAAGGCATATATGCAATTTCTTTGGATGGCTAGTTCACTATGAATATAAGCAATTCTGTTTAAAAATAGCATGCAAAATAATGTTCTGGAATAGGTTTTCTTGTGTAGTTCATATGATTCATATGTTCAACATTCCACAATATTCTCATGGATTTAGGACAAAGGTTTGTATTCCTCTTGAACTTTGATGTTTTCATGTTTAATTACTGAAAATATTAGGTCTGGAAGGTTTAAACAGTCCATTAAGTTGCTAATTGTCTCTACTTCCAATAACTTCAGTAATTTGGCTCTTTCTGAACACTTCATATGGGAACCTTTAGTTGAAAATTTTACCCATTTCACAGAAGGGTATATCAAGGCACAATGTGATTTGTCAGAGTTCACACAACTAATTGGTAGATGATCTGACATTGACTGGAAATTGTGCTCATTACTTTCTGTACCTATAGATGCTTTAGAAGCTTGTCACGTATACTGAAATGACTTGCTGATCCCCTGTGTTTAAACAAATATCAGTTTTGAATCAAAGAACCAATATAGAAGCAGAATTATGACTTTAATATTTTATCAGTTCTCATTTAAGAGCTTTTTGTAATATAACTATCTAATAATGAATTTTTTAAAACTTCACTTTGCTGTGAGCAATTCCAGTTCATTCATGTATGCAGAAAATATAACTTTTTGGTTTAACTGAAAAAGACACCATACTGACTTCTCTCCTATTTATCTACTACACAGTACAGAATTGCTTTGTCAAGTAGTTTATTACTTCATTGTACTTTATTACTTCAATGTGCTGAAAAGATTGGGCATGAAATGCATCATTAAAAAATGGTGATTAATTTAATTTGTACACAAGTATAGTTTTATTTTCTGATTGATTCTCACAAGTATTCTATACATGAAGATGTAGGGAAATAAAACATTTGAAAAGACCACCTATCCTTTATGATTTCTCAGAATGTGCATGTGGATTGATATTTAGAAGGTAGAAATTAAGAATTCAAAATGAACAGAATTTGTTTCTTGTAATTTCCCTCAGAACAGGATTATGGGTGGTGTAACAGGCTGGTGAGAAAGAAGAGAGAATTTTCAGTATTTAATTTTAATATTCCAGGCATGAATGAAATAAGTATATTTTTAAAAGGTTCTTTTCTGTTTTGTTTTCTCCTGATATAACCAAGGAGTCATTTTCACAGGACTAAATCACAGTATTCATGTTTAAGACAAAGGAAACAGTTAAATTTTGTGCCATGATATGAAAATTTAGCAATTAATGTTAACTTATAAATCACATTTAAATTAGTAGCAAGAAGCTATAAAGTAACAACAACAACAACGACACCACCCCAATTTTGGGAACAAAAAGGCAATATTGGAAGCAAAAAAGAACAAATTATATATAAGGCAACTAATTCATAAAGGGAGTACTTAAAGTACTTAAAGGCTAAGATCTGTATTTTAAATTTCTTTTTGTATGTACTCAAATCTTACAGTTGTGAAAACATCATTAAAATAATTAAACACAAATAGCACTGCAGGTTAGATTTTTAAAGTTTATTCCACCAGAATTGCTTTGAAGTCTACATCTTTTTCTTCTTCCCCTTCTTCCTCCCCACCTTTGATAGAGGAGTAGCTTCAGAAAGCTTGAGGACTGGTGGCTATTGAAACCTCTGATTCTTAGAGCAGCGTGTCACAGTGCTAAACATAACAATTCAAGAGTCTTTCTAAAGATTCATGTTCCATTCTCAATGGCAAGGTAGTATGTTGCTTCACTGTAGTCACTTGGGTTGGTGACCTTAAAACCAAGTTCAACTGCTAACTGAACTAAATAGGCTTGTTACACCTATTTTGGAATGGAGAAAAAAATCACATATCTGGAGATACTTTTCTGATGAATGTGAAAAAAGAAAAAAGCTTGTGTACTTAGCCAGACTAAGACAGTAACAAGATGTGATTCTTTATAGGGTGGTTTCATGGTTTTACTCTTCTATGAATTTAAAAATAAAAACACAAAACCAAACAAACCTTATAAAAACAGCTGCTAATAAACTGGTTCATAGAAGTGAGGCAATCCTAGATTTGAATTGGAAGTTTAAAAGGCTTAAAAGCTAGTAGAAAGGAAATAATGTGTATTGTATTGTCTCCAATCAATGAGTTCTGTGTAAGGTTGGGATACAATCTTATAATACAGCTTTTCTTCTTTGTACCACATTTGTATTTATTATAAAATTAGTTTCTGCTTGAACTTTCTTTTTTCCAAGTTTGAACTCTCTTCACAAAGAGGATTTTTAAAAATGTGAATATATTTATTAAGTAGATGTATTAAATATTAACTTTAGTAGATTGGGGGGGGGAGCAACACCAACATCATTATTAAAGTGTGCATGGGTATTGTTCTAGCTTATTTTGGACATGGTGGGAGATTGGTAGTTCTGGAACACTTCTCCTATGAAGAAAGGCTGAGAGAGCTGGGGTGGTTTGACCTGGAGAAGAGAAGGCTCCTGGGAGACCTTATTGCTGCCTTTCAATACATAAAGGGGGCTTATAAGAAAGATGGAGAGAGACTTTTTACCAGGGCCTGTAGTGACAGGACAAGGGGCAACGGTTTTAAGCTGAAAGAGGGTAGGTTTAGATTGGACATAAGGAAGACATTTTTTACGATGATGTGCTGGTTTTGGCTGGGATAGAGTTAATTTTCTTTATAGTAGCTAGTATGGGGCTATGTTTTGGATTTGTGCTGAAAACAGTGTTGATAATACAGGGATTGTTAGCTGTTGCTAAGTAGTGCTTATGCTAAATCAAGGACTTTTCAGCTTCCCATGCTCTGCCAGGTGCACAAGAAGTTGAGAGGGGATACAGCTGGGACAGCTGACCCCAACTGACCAAAGGGCTATTCCATACCATATGACGTCATGCTCAGCATATAAAGCTGGGGGAAGAAGAAGGAAGGGGGGGACATTCGGAGTGATGGTGTTTGTCTTCCCAAGTAACCGTTACGCGTGATGGAGCCCTGCTTTCCTGGAGATGGCTGAACACCTGCCTGCCCATGGGAAGGAGTGAATGAATTCCTTGCTTTGCTTTGCTTGCGTGCGCGGCTTTTGCTTTACCTATTAAACTGTCTTTATCTCAACCCACGAGTTTTCTTGCTTTTACCCTTCTGATTCTCTCCCCCATCCCACTGTGGGGGAGTGAGTGAGCAGCTGTGTAGTGCTTAGTTGCCGGCTGGGGTTAAACCACAACAGATGAGGGTGGTGAGACACTGGAACAGGTTGCCCAGAGAAGTTGTGGATTCCCCATCATTGGAAGTGTTCAAGGTCAGGTTGGATGGGGTTTTGAGCAACCTAATCAAGTGGAAGATGTCCCTGTCCATGGCATGGGGGTTGGACTAGATGATCTTTAAAGATCCCTTCCAACCCAAACCATTCTATGATTCATTCTGTGATTCAAAACTTGATTTTGTGTTTGTGTGCACACGGATGTGTGCATGTGTGTGTGTAGATTCTAATTGAGGAAGGGCCAATAATTCAAAATGTGTTCATCAGTGCTAGTGCTTTGGACATTTTGAACCAGTCTGAATACTAGATATTTTGCTTGTAGCTTATGCTGTATTCCATCACTCTGTTTCCCCAGTGCTCCAAGTCCGCTAACAAATGTGACACAAACTAATGGGTGCATACTGAATCACAGTTTAATAACACTTTAATGTTAAATTCTTCAATAATTACACAAGGCTTTTGGGACATTTTAAACTATTTTCTGCTTTAAAAAAGAAATGGGCAATAACAATAATAATAATAAGAAAACCCCAAACCACTGTAATACAGTGCTAGGTAATGAATTGTGTAAAAACTTAGCTAAAGTCCATTCAACCATTAAAGGTTCTTTAAGCCTAGTGCAGCTTTACACATTTTAACTGTAATGATATAGCTCTAAAGCAGAAAGGCACCTTTAAAATTTCTCAGTGTCATTCACTGTTTTAAACATACCTTTGCTAAAGGCACCTTTACAGCTTTAAGTGGCCTTTTAATTATTTCCTTGCAGAAAAAATCCCCCCCCCCCCCATTCAAGAACAAAATGCAGAAGTAAACTGTAAGTCAACTCTGTTCTGAGAAATTGAGTGTTTCTGTTAGGTTATTAAAGAAGATAAAGTTTCTAATACAGGTTTAACTCAAAGGTTGTGCATAAATATGTATGTTCTATATTACTTGAACCTGTTCAACCATGGAGAATTTTAAATATTTAATTCTTGAACTTATTGGTTATATGCTTGTCTCCTCAACCTTCAAACTGTAATAACCTGAATTTTTATATGCATTTTTTAAGCGATGAATTTAAACAAGTGAAAAATAAATATAACCTATCTAAAATCTAGCATTGTATTCTAATTTTTAGTCAGGTATCTTACTGTATTCTTCAGAAAACAGTATATATTAGAACATCTAATAGAATTAAGTATTTATACATTTTTATGTAAAATAGAAAAAACGTGTATCTTAGAATATAATAATTACAAACTCTGTTGCTTTAAAAATTGCACATAATTAAAATATTTGTAGACTCCTCTTTTTTTGGTGAACTATATTGGACCACAATGCCAAAATATTTTCAATGCAACTTTCTGATGAGACAAGTTATAAGAAATGCTAGATTTGCTTACAAGATTTTTAAAAGTGCATTGTATATAACAGATAAGCAACAATATTTACTGCAGGACCATGTTTCCATTCTGTGATTAATGCCACTAAAAACAATAGCCATCCTTTCAATATATCTGCTATACTCCAGTGTCTCTGATTTAAAAGTGTGAAAACATCTCTTAGTCATGACAACTTATATTTTCTTATTCTGACATCTGCAGTTTCTGGATGGGTTACCTTAAATTTCTTATGCTATGTTAAAAGACTTGTCTTCCAAGGCCGGCCTCAGCTCTTGGCCTTAGTGTCAAGAACCTTGCTATGTAATGCAACATGTCTTGTTATGTTTAATTGATAAAAGCTGATTTGTTAAACAAGCAATTTGCACTGGAACTTATGCCCACACTAAGTTGCTACCTGAATCTCTTGACCTTGACTTGTCTGGGCCATAAAATGTCTACAAACTCACTTTTCCATTTTTCAGCAGCATCACTACCTCTGATTCTTTGTGGTAGTGTCTCACAAATGGAGTTCGTTACCCGGTGTGCAACACCCAATATGCACACAGAGCCAAGATATCAGTTTATTCCAAGTTTTGCACAAGACCAGGTGCTAGGTGGTAACTCCACAAAGCTAGCACACCGATTGTTTGAACAGGTACAATATTTATACAGTTTAGTTATACATATGCATAAGCAATTACATAAAACAGTTTCTTATTGGTCTACATTTCTGTACCTTACTCTTAAAGGCACAGTACTACTTTAAAGTTCTACACATGCTCAGAGGTGAGGGGTCTCTACTTGGGCTGGGGTCTCCGGCTCAAGGGGTGTGATTTTTAGTATTATAATGAGGATAGTTTGCGTAAGGGTGCTTCTTATCACACTTCTACTAATGAAGTCAGATTCACAGAATCACAGAATTGTATAGGTTGGAAAAGACCTTTAAGATCATCGAGTCCAACCGTAAACCTAACACTACCAAGACCACCACTAAACCATGTCCCTAAGCACCTCATCCAAACGTCCTTTAAATACCTCCAGGGATGGTGACTCAACCACTTCCCTGGGCAGCCTGTTCCAATGCTTGATAACCCTTTCAGTGAAGAAAAATTTCCTAATATCCAGTCTAAACCTCCCCTGGCGCAACTTGAGGCCATTTCCTCTCGTCCTATCATTTGTTACTGGGGAGAAGAGACCGACCCCCACCTCTCTACAACCTCCTTTCAGGTAGTTGTAGAAAGCGATAAGGTCTCCCCTCAGCCTCCTTTTCTCCAGGCTAAACAACCCCAGTTCCCTCAGCCGCTCCTCATAAGACTTCTGCTCTAGACCCTTCACCAGCTTCGTTGCCCTTCTCTGGACACGCTCCAGCACCTCAATGTCTCTCTTGTAGTGAGGGGCCCAAAACCAAACACAGTATTCGAGGTGCGGCCTCACCAGGGCCGAGTACAGGGGGACAATCACTTCCCTAGTCCTGCTGGCCATGCTATTTTTGATACAAGCTAGGATGCCATTGGCTTTCTTGGCCACCTGGGCACGCTGCTGGCTCATATTCAGCGAGCTGTCGACCAACACCCCCAGGTCCTTTTCTGCCTGGCAGCTCTCCAGCCACTCTTCCCCAAGCCTGTAGCATTGCATGGGGTTGTTGTGACCCAAGTGCAGGCACTTGCACTTGGCCTTGTTAAACCTCATACAATTGGCCTCGGCCCATCAATCCAGCCTGTCCAGGTCCCTCTGCAGAGCCTGCCTACCCTCCAGCAGATCAACACTCCCGCACAACTTGGTGTCATCTGCAAACTTACTGAGGGTGCACTCGATCCCTTTGTCCAGATCATTGATAAAGATATTAAACAATATATTTATTAATCAACAAGACTGTTGTAACAATGTTTCACTCAGCTCACATATTTCTTCAGGATGTGTTTCACTCCCTAGGACAATAATTCTTTCCACATTCCAGCATGAATCCCCCTTATCAGCTTTATGTATGCCTCGACCTTCCATCAGCTCTAGTGTACTTCTCATATCTGAATCTTCCCACATAGCTGTATAATACTGAATACATAGCTGTAAATTACTGAATTTTAATTTACTACATTTAATTGACTACAGTTCCTCCCTTTGAGACTATCTAAGAATACAATTTTTTTTAGATAAGTCTCACTTTCTCCTCAGGTTGTTTAGCGAATGCTAAGGAACATCTGCAGGTGTATTGTAGTAACACATATAGACATACAAAGATGCTCAGTGCAATCAGTATTATGCCCAGCAACTTCTTTACCCACGGTCTTAAATCAGGGAACCAAGAGGTCAGCCATGTCCAGGTCAGATGACTCTCCTGGTTCCCCCCTGATGACATGTAGAAGTATCATTAAGCGTAAGAGGGGTATCATTCTCTCTACTTCCTTCACTTTTCACCTGAAAGAATTCAGTGTATTTACAGAGATATGTTAACAATATCACTGTTCCCAATAATACAAGAAAATACAGAAGTAATTCCCTTTGGACACAATCTATATGGGTTATGGATTTCTCTTGATGTCCACTCTTCTGGTGGAGAGGTTTTCACTCATGTGTAGTGAATCCAAGAATCTATTCCTTTTACTTTAATTGCTGTGGGGGTGATTAGTAACACCAAATATGGTCCCTTCCAGCGTTCCTTCAAAGGTTCATCTTTCCAGGTTCGAACGTAGACTTGGTCTCCTGGTTGAAAGGTATGTACTGGAGTGTCTAGTGGAACAGGTGTTCTCTCATTCAGGTACCTGTGAAGGGAAGACAAAGTACACCCCAACGACAGCAGATATTCAGTCAGTGTTTGGTCTCCACTGACATGCATTTGATCACTCCTTCCTGTTAATTTATTTACAGGATATGGTTTACCATACAGAATTTCGAAAGGACTAATCCCTTCCCTAGCTCTGGGTGTAATTCGTACTCTCATTAATGCTATGGGTAGGATATCTACCCATTTCATTTGAGTTTCCTGACACACTTTAGAAATCTGTCTTTTTAGAGTTTTGTTCATCCGCTCTACTTTCCCGCTGGATTGCGGTCTCCAAGGGGTATGTAAATTCCAATCAAATTGTAAAAACTTAGCAACTTCCTGTACAATCTTAGCAATAAAATGGGGCCTGTTATCTGAGGCCATTCTTTCAGGGATACCAAATCTAGGGATTATTTCTTTTAACAGTACTCTAACTACCTCTCTAGCTTTGTTGGTTTGGCATGGGAAAGCTTCTGGCCATCCAGAAAAGGTATCTACTAATAGCAATAAGTATTTAAAGTGATTACACCTAGGTAACTCAGAGAAATCTATTTGCCAGTACTCCCCTGGGGTTTGTCCCCTTTTAACCTGTCCCGGAGGAGGTCTCTTCTGTATCTTTAGATTGTTTGAGACAATAGCATCAGCCAGTTTTTGCATTCTTGGTCCTATGTCTGATATCTGCTATTACTGCATCTGCTCCCATATGGGTTTCTTGATGAGTCCTTTTTATTAATTCCCTCATTAGTGGGGCAGTGACTATTATTTGCCCATCATCAGCTGTCCACCATCCATCCTGGGTTTTGGTGCAGTTTAAAAGTTTTGCTAATTGATTGTCTTTTCCGAATATATTGGAGGCTCCAGTAAAATTCTTCTTACATTGTGGAAGAGCTATTTGGCACATAGCTTCCTTCTGTTCTAGTCCCAGTTTTCTTTCACCCTGTGAAACTTCAAAACCCAGGTATTCCACAGTTTTTTTGTACAATTTGGGCTTTCTTTTGTGATACCCTGTACCCAGCCAGTCCCAGGAAATTTAACAGATCAATAGTGGCTCCTCTGCATTCTTGTTCTGAGGCGGTCCCTATTAGTATAACAAAAGGATGCTCAGCTTGCCATTCTTCCAGTTCTTGGGCTAGTACATTACTGAACAGGGCAGGGCTGTTCTTAAATCCTTGGGGCAGCATGGTCCAGCAGAGTTGGGCTTTTCTTCCGGTGGTTGGACTTTCCCATTCAAACGCGAACAATTTCTGGCTTTCCTTTTCCAGAGGTATACAAAAGAAAGCATCCTTCAAATCCAGTACTGTAAAATAAACATTATTTTCAGGTATTGATGATAACAAAGTATATGGATTCGGAACTACCAGATGCACATCCGCTGTAATTCGGTTAATTTCTCTCAAATCCTGTACCAACCGATACTCCTGTGTTCAGGGCTTCCTGACCAGCAAAATTGGAGTATTATATTCAGACTGACATTCTCTTAATAATCCATACTGAATAAAGTCATTTATCAATGGTTCCAAACCTATTCTGGCTTCTAACTTAATAGGATATTGTCTTTTCCTTACTGGTTGTGCTCCGGGTTTCAATTCGATTTTTACTGGTACAGCATTTTTCGCCCTTCCTGGTTTCTTGGTTGCCCATACTGTAGGTAGCACGGCATCTAGGATTTCCTCTGGGATGTTGACATTTTCTTGTTGCTTTGCAGTCAATAAGCAAAACTGTGCCTTCCAGGAAGTTTCTTTTGGTAGATGTAACTGTATTGATTTATCAGAAAAGGTTATTTGTGCTCTTAATTTGCAAAGTAAATCTCACCCTAGGAGAGGAATGGGGCACTCTGGCATATAGAGAAACTGATGAGATACCACTTTACTTCCAATCTGACAGCATCCCATGTGGATCCCCCCTTTTGGACAATCGGTTTTCTATTCGGGCAGTCATTTTTCCAATGTCCGTCTTCCTTACAGTATGCACACTGATTTAGTCCTAACCGATGACTTGCAACAGGGATAGACCCAGGGTTTCTACCTCTGCCTCTATCACCTTTTTGATAGTATCCTCGACCCCTTCCCATGCCTTTTGCCAAATTCCCTGCAATTGCTGCGGCCAGTAATGCAGCCTGCAGCTTCCTGTCTTTTAGCTTTTCCTTTTGTCTCTCCCTTTTCTTCATCTCGATTATTATACACCTTATAAGCTATTTCTATCAGTTGGGATATAGACATTCCTCCTGCTCCATCCACCTTCTGTAGCTTTTTCCTTATGTCCGGGGAAGATTGTCCAATAAACAGCATATTGAACATTCTCTGATTAGTCTCTTCCTCTGGATTCAAATCAGTCCACTTCCTAGCTGTTTCACACAATCTCTCATAGAATGCTGAGGGGCTCTCATTGTTTTCCTGTTTGATATCATATAATTTCACTAAGTTTTTAAGTTTCAGGAACCAGTTTCGTATACCATATAAAATCAATTGTTGATATTGTTTGATCATAGCCCTTCCTACCCTGGTATTGGGATCCCATTCAGGATCGCTTTTAGGCATGAACCTGGCAGGATCATCATTGGCATTCTGCCTCTGATTTTTCCTGCTCGGCTTTTTCCATTACCAATCGTCTTTCTTCTGGAGTAAAAAGAGTGCTTAACAGTGTCTGCATGTCTCCCCACGTAGGGTTATGATTGCTTATAATTGCATCCCCTAACTGATACATTTTTTCTGGGTTTTCCCGATATGATCCAACTGATTGTTTCCAATTTAAAAGGTCTGAAGTAGTAAATGGTACATGCACAAACACTGGTAAGCCTTCCACTCCAACTGCTTGTTGGAGTGGTGCTTGTATTACAGGTGCACGAGCCCGAGTCCTTCTGGAGATTGGTGAAGAGTCCTTCTGAGTGGACTGTTCCCCTACTCCATCAGACTCGGTTTCGTTATTCAACTTTTCCTGCTTAGTTCTTGGCACTAATAATTGAACATCCTCTGGCTCCTCATTACCCCTGATACATCCTTTCCCAATATCACATGCAGAACAACATCTCTGCTTCTTCTCCAACCCCTTTTCTGCCAAAACATATATACCATCAGGATCATTATTTAGCAGTTTACATTTCTTTCTAATTTCATGATTATTCCATAATGCAAAGAACAAATTGACATATGGTACTTCATCCCATTTATCCATCCTCCTATAGAAAAGCATCAATTGCAGTACAGTATTATAATTTAAGGTTCCATTTTCAGGCCATTTTTCATCATCACCTAATTTGTACATTGGCCACCACTGATTACCATATTTTTGGAGTTTTTCTTTAGTTAGGGGAACCCCTCCAAATTTTCGCCAATTTTTCAGGATGCATCCTAAAGGAGTGCAGGGAGGTATCTCGGTAGAAGGATTTAAACCCATATCATTTCCTAGGAAAAACTTTGTTAACCAGGACTTCATGTACTCAGCAATCGAAGCGTCTACGTACAGAAGTCTAAATAAGCTCCTGCTGCAGTCCTTTATGGGTGTCTTATGCAGAGCAATTTTAAAACAGACCGATACAGAAACCAGAACGAGGGACGTCTCCCTTCGCTGAAACAGATTGGTACCGAAAACATAAACCAGATGCTACTGCTGCGTATCTTTCCTGATGCGTCTTATGCAGAGCCCAGAACAAAATCAGAATCAGATTTCCCACTCAC
Organism: Mycteria americana; assembly: GCF_035582795.1. NCBI lineage: Eukaryota > Metazoa > Chordata > Aves > Ciconiiformes > Ciconiidae > Mycteria > Mycteria americana. The sequence goes on along the minus strand of NW_027445436.1, from coordinate 4,582,141 downwards.
CGAGATTTCCTTCTCTATGCTCCCCTGAAGATATGTCGTTAAATTCGCATTGCACCATTGTGTTGCTTACTGCCCGACCACAGAAGGGAGGCCGAAGGGAATCCCCGAACAACAGATCGGTGCGTGCTGGAATCTGTTCAGACCGCCACTTCCCGTCAGGACAGCAAGACGATCCAGGCAAGGCCTTATGGCAGTCCCATCTGGGTCACCAAAATGTTGTCTCACAAATGGAGTTCGTTACCCTGTGTGCAGCATCCAATATCACACACAGAGCCAAGATATCAGTTTATTCCAAGTTTTGCACAAGACCGGGTGCTAGGTGGTAACTCCACAAAGCTAGCACACCGATTGTTCGAACAGGTACAAATATTTATACAGTTTAGTTATACATATGCATAAGCAATTACATAAAACAGTTTCTTATTGGTCTACATTTCTGTACCTTACTCTTAAAGGCACAGTACTACTTTAAAGTTCTACACATGCTCAGAGGTGAGGGGTCTCTACTTGGGCTGGGGTCTCCGGCTCAAGGGGTGTGATTTTTAGTATTATAATGAGGATAGTTTTGCGTAAGGGTGCTTCTTATCGCACTTCTACTAATGAAGTCAGATTATTGTAACAATGTTTCACTCAGCTCACATATTTCTTTGGGATGTGTTTCACTCCCAAGGACAATAATTCTTTCCACATTCCAGCATGAATCCTCCTTATCAGCTTTATGTATGCTTCGACTTTCCACCAGCTCTAGTGTACTTCTCACATCTGAATCTTCCCACATAGCTGTATAATACTGAATTTTAATTTACTACATTTAATTGACTACAGTAGTAGTTGACAAGAAGGCCTCAACCCCACTTTTACACCCCAGTGTGTTTCAAGGTGTTCCTCTGGAGTTGCTGTCATGTGTTTTACATGGTCTGGCTATAGACTTCATTACCTTCTGTTTGCTGACAGTGATGGGGACAAACTGACAACCCTCCTTAGTGGAAGAGTTGGCAGGATTTGTAGGTGTTGGAGGGAAACTTCATTTTATCTTGCTTTGTAATGAAATAGTTTCTTTCAGTGTGTTCAAATTCATAACATTTTTTCAAGAGAAAATGCCCATAAGTCTTCATCAATCGTATACCTTTATTTCACTTTATGTGAGTGGGGCATATTGGAAAGAATGAAGGAAATATTGGAAAGGATGAAAATGTCACATATATAACTGTAAAATTTTTTTCAAAGTAATTTCTTGGCGTTAAATGAAAGTTCAGTTCATATCAGCACCACAAATGGCTTCCTGATTTCTTAAGTACTAAAACATTGCTTTCTTAAAGACCTTTGTTCTATTCAGGATTATGTGTGATAGCTAAAGAGAAAGATTTTGTTTATTGCATTTGTTTGCAGTATCTAAACTTACTAAAAGAGGAGAGTCACCTTTGTCTTTTGCCTTTATTTGTGAAACTTCTTGTTTCTAATGAATACCGCTTATACTTGTGAATTACTCTTGGCACGAGGGACAGTCATTCTCCCCATATCCTGACAAACTGTCTACTATGAACGTCCCTGATTCTAATATCAGAATCTCCATTTATACTTTGTGCTTTGTATAGAACCTGTGGTTCAAATGTTAGAACAGTTTATTGAGATGAGTATTACATCTAATCATCTGCTGTGAATGTATTGTGCCAACAGTTTTAGGAAACAGTGCCTTTTGAAATTGGTAACTGAACTTGATTTCTCTGCTTGATTTTTTTTTTTTTTTTTTAATGAGATTGCATGTCTACACACGGTATTCCATGCACTTGTGTATATGATCAAACATTTTTTTTTTTCTAGAATGAAACTCTGCAATCTAGGTCTAATTTTTAATTGCTGTTCTATAGTTCCTTTGAAGGAAGAGAGTGAGAATGCTGATGCAAGAAGCTTGAATGGTATCACTGTGGTGACAGTGTAAAGTACGATATAGTGTTTAGGTGCTAGGGAGAAACTTAAAAAGCCTTGGCTTTGTCTCTCTCCCTGCTATGGATCCCTGGGTGACCTCAGGCCAAGTTACTTAGTCTTGTTATGTCTCAGGTCCCCAGCTGTACAACAAACACCACTTGCTTTAGCTCTGCCTCAGTGGGGGTTGTGAGTTACTCAGATGGCAGGGCTATATACAGACTGAAAACTTACAATCATTTGTTCATTTCACTGCAAGCAAAATCTTTGTGCCTGTGCTCAGCCCCAAAATGGTTTCTGTGCTGTAAAGAAATGTCTTACCCCATTTTTTTCATGCCCAGACAGAAGAAACTTACCCAAGCATGGAAGACCAGCATAATGCATTATTCCACTTTGAGCCCTGCGGTGGTGCTATTCCGTGGGAGAGGGAGTTGCTTAGTGGAGCACAGTTTGCTTAGTGGAGTCAGTTTGCCACAGAAGATTCTTTGTGGTGGGAACAATCATCAGAATTGCATGTATGTCAGTCCATAGGAGCCCTGTGCAGGGTTGATGTTTGAGGATGGGGCAATAGTATAGGGTTTTTTGTATGTTAAAAGGGGTTTGTAAATTTTGTTGTCTTTCAAAGTCTGTATACGTGGCTTTAGTTGTTCGGACATTGTGCAGGGAAAGATGCTTCAGCTAGCAAGAAAGATAAGAGAAAGTATCATAGTTTACATTCATATAGTTGGGTGAGCACAAAGATTGCATGTGCAATGCCTCTAAGGGTTTTGAGCATTTTTAAGCATTTTTAAGGTTTTTAAGCATTTGGGTTCAGTCTGGTTCCCCTTCGCCTCTTCTCCCTCTCAGGCCCAAGTTCTTCAGTCTAGTGTGCAGGTAGCTCAAATCAGAACATACCAGCATGGAGACAGAGCAGACGGTCAGGAGTTTGCTCTACAAAGTGAGATGAAACCCAAGCTGATGTAACAGTGTGCTTATGTCTAGAATATGCTGGTCAGCTTGTTATAAATTACTGATAACTTGGGTAGTTTTGATTTGTAAGGCAATTGAGAAACAGGCCATTCTTCGGGTTTATTTAGATCAGGTTTTGGTATTTCTTTCAGGGTTGGTTTTTTTTTTTTTGGGGGGGGGTTGTGCGTGCATGTGTGTGTGAGGGTTGACATTTGCTCTGAAGCTCGCATTGATTATATTGAAACTAACCAGAATATTTGAGTACTAATTTGTGCTGTTTTGGATTCATTGTATCTTCTACCTCTACTTTTTCTTCCTTAAATCACTGTCTTCCTTATTCCTTCTCTTATGATGATATTCCAGGCTTGTTAATGAGCCAACTGTAACATCATCACATAGAAAGTTATTGTGTCTGCTTCTAAGAGTGGGAAGTGATGTTAATTTATGAAGAAAATCCAGAGGGACCTGGACAGGCTGGAGAATTGGGCAGAGAGGAACCTCATGCAGTTCAACAAAGGGAAATGCCAAGTCCTTCCGCTGGGGATGAATAGCCCCATGCACCAGCACACGCTAGAGGCCGACTGGATGGAAAGCAGCTTTGCAGAAAAGAACCTGGGGGTGCTGGTGGACAACAAGCTGACCATGAGGCAGCAATGTGCCCTTGCAGCAAAGAAGGCTAAATACTGTGCTGAGCTGCATTAGGAAAAGTGTCGTCAGCAGATCCAGGGAGGTGATCCTTCCTCTCTACTGTCGTGGAATAACCAGAATGCAATTTAGATCAGGTCAGAACAGAAGCAGTTTATTACTATAGCTACAGGAGAGAACACAGAGCAGCAGAGTGACAACCTCTGCTGAGATGAACTCTGCCCAAATGGGGCAGTAACAGAGTTTATATACCTTTAGGTTATACAACCCGTTCTTCACCAGAACTGTGTCAGATAAGCATATAGGATTATAGTAAATCGTAACAGAGAGTGGTAACATGTGGATTACTTCATATAGGGAGACAGTCCAGACAGTCAGATAAGGAAGCTCTAGACAGTACCTCTTTTTTACAAATAATTCACTCCTTTGTTAATTAAATTGGGCTAACTCCTGAGTCAGTTAGGTCATGCTGCAAATATTTCGTAACTAGGGAGGCATGCAAAAGCCTATGAAGTGTTAACTATTTTACTTCCATGATACTTGGCACTGGTTAGGACACACCTGGAGTAATGTGTCCAGTTCTGGGCTCCCCAGTGCAAGAGAGAGATGGACATACAGGAGAGAGTCCAGCAAAGGGTCACTAAGATGATGAAGGGACTGCAGCATCCCTCACATGAGGGAAGGCTGAGAGAGCTGGGGCTATTTAGCCTGGAGAAGGGAAGGCTGAGGGGGGATCTTATCATTGTTTCTAAATGCTTGTGGGAGGGAATGAAGATGAGGGAGCCAAACTCTTCTCAGCAGTGCCTAGTGACAGGACAAGAGGCAATGGGCACAAATTCATAGAATCATTTAGGTTGGAAAAGACCCTTAAGATCATCGAGTCCAACCGTTAAATTGAAACACATGAAATTCCATCTGAACACAAGAAAATACTTTTTTGCTGTGAGGGTGGTAAAACACTGGAACAGGTTGCCCAGAGAGGTTGTGGAGTCTCCATCCTTGGAGATATTCAAAACCCAACTGTACGTGGTCCTGGGCAGCCTGCTCTAGTTGACCCTGCTTGAGCAGGGGTGTTGGACTAGATGATCTCAAGAGGTCCCTTCCAACCTCAACCATTCTGTGATTCTGTGCAAAGAAATGTTTGTGTGTGCGCTTTCCCCAATTGATTCGGTGCTGTTTGAAGCTATTTGGTGGGTTGGCCCCGACTAACAGCCACACTCCCACCCAGCCACTGGCTCACTTCCCCCCCACCACCCTCCAGTGGGATGGGGAAGAGAATGGGAAGAATAGGAGCCAGAAAGCTCATGGGTTGAAATAAAGACAGGGAGATTGTTTACCAGTTACTGCTGTGGGCAAAACAGACGTCTTTTAAATACCTCCAGGGATGATGACTCAACCACTTCCCTGGGCAGCCTGTTCCAATGCTTGACAACCCTTTCGGTGAAGAAATTTTTCCTAATATCCAATCTAAACCTCCCCTGGTGCAACTTGAGGCCATTTCCTCTTGTCTTATGGCTTGTTACTTGGGAGAAGAGACCGATACCCACCTCGCTACAACCTCCTTTCAGGTAGTTGTAGAGAGCGATAAGGTCTCCCCCCAGCCTCCTTGGTCTCCCCTCAGCCTCCTTTCCTCCAGGCTAAACAACCCCAGTTCCCTCAGCCACTCCTCATAAGACTTGTTCTCTAGATACAGATAAAAACTATGGATAAATATCCATAATAGATTATGGATAATAACTTTCTACAGTAACCTGGCATTTGTGCTATAGAGAACCAATGCAGTTTTTACAATTGGTGCAGTAAGTATGTATGCAAAATTATACCAAGCATGTTGAAGTTTTCAGCTGCCTGTCATAGCCACTATCATGTATTTGGTTTACTTGTGAGTATTTATTAAAGAGATTTAAATGAGGCAGCAGCCTATAGGATTGTAATGAATATAGTTGAGGCTAATATATGACAAGTTTTCTGTGGCACTGTAAGTATTAACATTAGGCATTAAAGCATAGAATCATAGAATGGTTTGGGTTGGAAGGGACCTTAAAGATCATCTAGTTCCAACCCCCCTGCCATGGGCAGGGACATCTTCCACTAGATCAGGTTCCTCAAAGCCCTGTCCAACCTGACCTTGAACACGTCCAATGATGGGGCATCCACAACTTCTCTGGGCAACCTGTTCCAGTGTCTCACCACCCTCATCGTAAAAAACGTCTTCCTTATGTCCAATCTAAATCTACCCTCTTTCAGCTTAAAACCATTGCCCCTTGTCCTGTCGCTACAGGCCCTGGTAAAAAGTCTCTCTCCACCTTTCTTATAAGGCCCCTTTAAGTATTGAAAGGCTGCAATAAGGTCTCCCCAAAGCCTTCTTTTCTGCAGGCTGAACAACCCCAACTCTCTGAGCCTTTCTTCATAGGAGAGGTGCTCCAGCCCTCTGATCATTTTTGTGGCACCTCCTCTGGACTCGCTCTAACAGGTCCATCTCTTTCTTGTACTGGGGCCCCAGAACTGGATGCAGTACTCCAGGTGGGGTCTCAGGAGAGTGGAGTAGAGGGGGAGAATCACCTCCCTCGACCTGCTGGCCACGCTTCTTTTGATACAGCCCAGGATACGATTGGCTTTCTGGGCTGTGAGCGCACATTGCTGGCTCATGTCCAATTTTTCATCCACCACTATCCCCAAGTCCTTCTCCTCAGCGCTGCTCTCAATCCATTCATCCCCCAGTCTGTATTGATATTGGGGATTGCCCCGATGCAGGTGCAGGACCTTGCACTTGGCTTTGTTGAACTTCAGGAGGTTCCCATGGGCCCACTCCTCAAGCCTGTCCAGGTCCCTCTGGATGGCATCCCTTCCCTCAAGTGAATCACCTGCACCACTCAGCTTGGTGTCGTCTGCAAACTTGCTGAGGGTGCACTCAGTCCCACTGTCTATGTCATTGATGAAGATATTACATTTATTATTATATTTTATATTATTTATTTATAATTATACATTATCTTTATTATATTATATTATATAATTATTAATTAGTAAATTCTATTTTAGAGGTGTATTGACAGGTGTTATTAATTCCTGTTATTTGGCAGTTATATTTGAATGTTCTTTGAGCAGGTAGAAGAATGATAGTTTCTTTGTTGTGGCTTATGTCTTATTCTTTGTCCTTGTGAGCATCATGGGATTATTTAAATATTATTTTCTCCCTGAGAACTCAGTATGTGAAACATTTAATTTGTAGCCCACCCAATGTGACCTAACACACCAGCATCAGGAGTGACTTCGGTTAATCAAAATCTCTCTCCTTTGTGAGATCTGGTCCCATTTGCATGGAGTGACAGTCTCATTCTAGATTATTTTGCTCTCCATGTTTCTTAATTGCAGCAGTACCTCATTCAACTTGATCAGCAGTTCCACTAATTACATTGGAATTAGTAAAAGTAGAACAAGCATTAGAATAGTTCCCATTACTTTCATAACAAAATGTATGTTTTTTTCTTTTATTGTTATGGATGTTTTCAGTTTCAAAGTTCTTGATTTCAGCTGACAGTAACTGCAACTTTACATTTTTTTCTGAAGAAGTCCTTAAAAACTTATATTTGGGGTTGCAGTGGAGAAATGATTTGACCTTCAGTTTCCCTCAATCCTTTCCTCCATACTCTACAAATAGTCAATTTTCACTTGGTAGAAAACTGTTTTGAAAAATGCTTATTGTCATAGTAAAGGGAAAAACATAATCTCAAATAGCTGCATATCCCAGGAAGTAGGATTGATTTTTCTCAATTAATATTTGTAATGGAATTTAGTATGGTCATTCCTTTTTAGGGATTGAAAAGAGAGGCTCAGATTTAACATGTGTATCTTGTTAGCAATGTTATGACAAATAGCAGTAGCTGTATAAACTGAAATTTCAGTAGCTTTCATGCATGGGACAAACTAACAATGGGCTACTGTCAGTATGTAATCCTTTCTAACCTTTTTAGTGTCTCCTGGTTGCGCTTTTCCATGTGTATCTCAACTATTATTCTTATCTATATGGTGAAGAAACTGACAGACTGTAAATGGATTGACTTTGCATGACGCTTTATAGATGATTTACAGGAAAAACATTGTACTTGTGTTTGTCTTCTTGGTAAATTCAGATTAAAACGTAACGTCCCTCATTTGCAGAATGCTGTAATGATTGCAAAAACTAGAATAAAGTTTGCTTTGAAATTCTAGAGAATTAAGAAGCAGTGCCCTGAGTATGTAATTGAAGCTCTATGTAATCCTGATTTGAAAGCTACAGAGGCACAGAATTTGGCACAACATCAGAAACATGCCTCGGACTTAATGATTCAAAAATTCAATACTGTTTGTTTGTATGTGTGTCAGATACTTGGAGAAGTTTAGTATGAATTTGCCCAAACACTGTGTGCGTTACATTTGCATTTGGGATTTGATGATTCTGTATCACTATTGATTTAACAGGAGTTCTAGATTTATTAGGAAGCTTTCTGTTTTTTTGTGCAAGGAATGATATGGTTTCTACTAAGAGAAAATTCACAGAGAATATATACGTGAACTGGGATAGTGATGAAGAGTGCCTGTTAGAATTGTTTTCTTCAATGGCTTTGTTTTATATGACTTCTTTGCTTTCCTCTTGTTGCATTTTTAAACAGTTTCACAAGAGAGCATATCAGCTAGTGCTTAGAAATCTCAAAGTAGAGTACAAACATCATAAAATTAATTCCATACTCAAGAAATTAGTTCTTTTTCTCCCATAGTAACCATTGTTCCTTATATTAATCCTCTTTAGGTGAAATACTTCAAATATTCATACTGGAAGGAGGTGTTTGGTTGGTCATGGACCAAAGTGAATCTGGGAATTGATCTGATTAAAATGTTTAATTTTAAAAGCATATATAATGTTCTATATGGTTTGAAATATACTTGCAATGACACATAATACAGAAATAATCAGCCATTGCATTTTTAAAAGGAGCTTGAATTTGTCCTTTAGTTTTAAAAGGGTATTTTTCTTTCTTTTGTGCTTCTCTACCAGTGTAGAAGTGAATATGCAAAATCCCAGGTAATTTTATTTTGTAATAATTAAGTTGCTATGCAGGCACAATAAGTTGCTATGCAGGCACACATATTTTAGAAGTAGATAAAGCTAAATGAGGTAGAGAGACTTATTTCAGAACAAGTTTCCATATGGGGATTTTTGTTAAATTCAGAATAGCTATTTTCATAAATTTCCTAGTGTGGACAAATCTTCATTTTTATGAATGCAAAATGTATGTACAGGAAAGTCAGGTAGATGCCTCTGCAATGTATTTGTATTTCATACTTATATCCATACTTCAGTAGAACAGTAATAGGCATCATATAAAAACTTAGAAATCTGAGTTTTCTTAGGTTTCAAAACCTTAGCTGTGGAAATATTGTCCCCTGAGAATGTTGATTGTGTTTGTTTATTTTTGTGTGTGCAACATTCAAAATGTGATGAAAGATGCATGATGAAAGACAATTCATGCCATAAGCTGAGTTTTTGGCTTTTGGTCTGGACACTACTGACAGCTTAGTATAAGGAAAAAAAGTCAGAGCCTTTTTTGTCTTTTCTCAGCATAACACATTCTCTCCTGTTGGAAAAACATTTCAGTTAACTACATATGCCATGGGGCTTTAAGCCTTTCCTTAACAGTTTAAGAGGGAGGGAAGAAACAGGAAGAGTCAGCAGATCAATATCTGGCTCTGAGCCTGGTGTCACCGGCAGAATTTTGGGTTTTTTGATCATGGGTCGGTCAACATGACACCAGGCCTGCTGGTGACAGACGGGGTACGCCTGTCTCAAAGGGGGAAAAGGATCTTTGTGCAAGAGTTAGCAGGGCTCATTGAAAGAGCTTTAAACTAGATTTGAAGGGGGAAAGGGATAAAACCAGGCTTGCTAGAGATAAGCCTGGAGGTGGCACGCCAAAGTTTGAGGGACGGTGTGCTAGCGAGGTCCTTCGGTTTGCTGTCTCAGTGCAGGTAGGGGATGGAGATCCATGCGGCAGCAAAAGGTTATTGATGTGTTAGAAACCACAGAAGCGCCTGAGAATGGTCACGTAGGAATTAGGGCGGTCTCCCCCCAAAAAAGTGGCAGGATCAATAGCCCAACTGAAGTGCATCTACACCAATGCACGCAGCATGGGCAACAAAGAGGAGGAGTTGGAAGCCATTGTGCAGCGGGAAAACTATAATATAGTTGCAATCACGGAAACATGGTGGGATGACACACAACTGCAGTGCTGCAATGGATGGCTATAAACTCTTGAGAAGGGATAGGCAAGGAAGGAGAGTTGGTGGGGTAGCCCTGTATGTTAGGGAGTGTTTTGACTGTCTAGAGCTTGACGATAGTGATGACAGGGTCGAGTGTTTATGGGTAAGAATCAGGGGGAAGGCCAACAAGGCAGATATTGTGGTGGGAGTCTGTTACAGACCACCCAACCAGGATGATGAGGCAGATGAAATATTCTATAAGCAGCTGGGAGAAGTCTCACAATCACTAGCCCTTGTTCTCGTGGGAGACTTCAACTTACCAGATGTCTGCTGGAAATACAATACAGCAGAAACAGTCCAGGAGGTTCCTGGAATGTGTGGAAGATAGATAACTTCCTGACACAGTTGGTGAGTGAGCCAACTAGGGAAGGCGCCCTGCTGGACCTGTTGTTTGCAAACAAAGAAGGACTTGTGGGTGATGGTGATAGTTGGAGGCTGTCTTGGGCATAGCAATCATGAAATGATAGAGTTTTCGATTCTTGAAGAAGTAAGGAGGGGGGTCAGCAGAACTGGCACCTTGGACTTCCAGAGGGCAGACTTTGACCTGTTTAGGAGCCTGGTTGACAGAGTCCCTTGGGAGGCAGTCCTGAAGGGCAAAGGAGTCCAGCAAGGCTGGACATTCTTCAAGAAGGAAATCTTAAAGGCGCAGGAGCAGGCCGTCCCCATGTGTCAAAAGACGAGCCAGTGGGGAAGACCACCAGCCTGGCTGAACAGAGGGCTTTGGCTGGAACTCAGGAAAAAAAAGAGAGTTGATGACCTTTGGAAGAAGGGGCAGGCAACTCAGGAGGACTACAAGGATGTCGTGAGGTTATGCAGGGAGAAAATTAGAAGGGCCAAAGCCCAACTAGAACTTAATCTGGCTACTGCCGTAAAAGACAATAAAAAATGTTTCTATAAATACATTCACAACAAAAGGAGGGCTAAGGAGAATCTCCATCCTTTATTGGATGCGGGGGGAAACATAGTGGTAAAGGATGAGGAAAAGGCTGAGGTACGTAATGCCTTCTTTGCCTCAGTCTTTAATAGTCAGACCAATTGTTCTTGGGGTACCCAGCCCCCTGAGCTGGAAGACAGAGACAGGGAGGAGAATGAAGCCCCCATAATCCAAGGGGAAATGGCTAGCGACCTGCTACACCACTTAGACACACACAAGTCTATGGGGCTGGATGGGATCCACCCAAGGGTACTGAGGGAGCTGGCGGAAGTGCTCACCAAGCCCCTTTCCATCATTTATCAGCACTCCTGGCTAACCTGGGAGGTCCCAGTTGACTGGAGATTAGCAAATGTGACGCTCAGGGAATGTGGTGGGCATTTTACCTTTGTGTTTGGTCCTGGGGCAGTCATTGCTAGAATATTAGTTTTATTTATCTGTACTTCAAGAATAATGATTTTAAAATACTTGTGATTAGCATTGACTGCAGTAATAGTATAACAACTTGTTGCAAACTCAAGCCAATCTTGTACCAGCAGTAGTTTTAAAGGAGTAAATTAGTTAATTGAACTTTTACAAATTTTTTTTTGCATTCTGCTCCACTTCGTATTTCTATCCAGGACCAAAATGCTGAAATACCACAAGATGATTGATATTAACACTATTTCTGCTCCAATTGGAGAGAGAAAGTATTTGCTTGATCTCATAAGATGCCCAGTCCAATATTTCTTGAAATATCTTCTTGTGAGGCAAAGGCCAGATCTGCAATAGAAACTTTTGGCATTAGAGTAATGTTGGTAGAAGCCGTGACTTTTTTTTACAGCAAAACCCTGTAGAAACATGTTTGCAGTTGTGTAGGCTGTTCTTCAGTTATACTTCTCTAGCATAAATCAGGCTTCAGATAAGGTCCTTCACTTCACTGTCCCATTTTTCAGTATGGTTTGAAAAGAAAATCTGCCTCATTTTTCTTTGTAAGTTTCTTAGAAGGTTTCCTGCCAAGGTTGACCACTTATGTAGTCTTCTAGTACTGACTAGGGCTAGACTTCCTATCGTCTTCAGTCTTTCCAGAAAGAAAGGGGCCTCTGAGACTGTCTGCAACCTCCCTAAATCATGCAAATCCCTGATTAGAGCAGTGCTTTAATAATTGAATTTGATTCTACATATTCATAATATATGACCTCACTACATAAACTATTACATTTTTGTTAAAGAAGCTGTTGTATTTTTTGAATTATTAGGTGTGTGACTTAGCTGGTTATTATTATACATTGTTCCCCCTTAAACAATTTATGTTATGTTACTATCACTGTATAGTTGGCTTCCCACCAAAGTTCTGAAAAAGGCATTTACAATGTTAAGTCAAATTATGGTAAGTCAAGTATGCTGTTCCCTTGAGAAAGCTTGCTGGATAGTATGAGAACAAGGCTTTCATATGGCCGTTATACTCGGCGTGATAAGGGGCAGAGTGGTTTGGAAGGAGGCCTCTTCCTAATAACAGTATTGGAAGGAGTCAAGAGGAGGAGAGTATGTGTGTTCTTGGGTTCCTCTGGTAGGCCCTCTCAGATGCAGTGTGCCTCAGAGGTGAGAAGCAAAGTGTCTGTTAGTCATTTGGAGTTGCAGGGGGAAGTGAGCAGGCTGTGCAGCATCAGAGAAGATGAGAAGGAGATAGACAGGATCTCCTCTGAGACAAGACAGCTTGAAGAGCCTCAGTCCCCATCCACAGTAGAGAAGCAGGCAGTGTCTACGCCCACTATCAAGGTAAGCGAAACTTCTGGAGAAGGGGAAGGACGGAAGCTGGAGACTTCTGGCACCAAGAGGAAGGCTCCTGCCCGACCTAAGAGCTTACTACTGCAAAACAGGTTCACTGCCCTCAAAGCTGAAGAGGAGCCAGATGCGCCTACAAACAAAGGACCTGGTCCATCTGACCCTGAACCATGCAAGACCACCAGGAAGAAACAGCAAGTCATCGTAATGGGTGACTCTCAGCTGTGGGGGACAGAGGCACCCATCTGTCGCACTGACCAATCATCTAGAGAGGTTTGCTGCCTGCCAGGGGCCAGGATCCAGAATGTTGTGGAGGGACTGATGAAGGTCTGGCCCTCTGACTACTACCCCCTGCCCTGTGGGCACCAATGATACTGCCAGGGGAAACATGGACAGAATCAAAAGTGACTACAAAGCTCTGAGGGTGGCAGTCAAGGGCGTGGGGGCCCAGGTGATGTTCTCCTCAATCCTGCCGGTGAGGGGAAAGTGTGCGAGGAGGAGGGCACTAATAGGACAAGTCAATAATTGGCTGTGGAGCTGGTGTTGGCGACGGGGTTTTGGGTTCTACGACTATGGGGCCTTGTTTGCAGGTCAGAGTGTGCTTGGGAGAGATGGGATCCACCTCACTAAGCAGGGCAAAGCTATTTTTGCCAACACGATGGCTGACCTCATAAGGAGGGCTTTAAACTAAGAATGATGGGGGAGGGACGGAATAACAAGCAGCCCTGTGAGGGAGTGACAGACAGGATCCCTGAGCAAAGGGCATGGGGTGATGTGACGGGAAGGGATCACAAAATGGGCTTAAGCGGGGTCACCTCCAGCACTTGCATGTAGGCAAGGAAGGGCCTACAAGGTACCATTATGGAGAAATACCCCAAACCTTCTCCAGGAACTCAACATGCTGGGGTGCCTCTCTGAAGTGCCTGTACACTAATGCTCGCAGTATGGAGAATAAACACAAAGAGTTAGAGATCTGTGTGCAGTTCCAGGGCTACGATCTTGTCAGGATCACGGAGACGTGGTGGGATAGCTCCCATAACTGGAGTGTTGCAATGGAGGGATACAGGCTCTTTAGGAAGGACAGGATAGGAAGATGAGAAGGAGGAGCTGCCCTTTATGTGAGAGAGCAGCAGGAGTGCATGGAACTCTGCCTGGGGATGGATGAGGAGCCAAGTGAGAGTTTATGGGTTAGGATTAAAGAGAGGACAGGTAAAGGTGACATTATAGTGCGTGTCTGCTATAGGCCACCTGACCAGGAAGAACAAATGGATGGCGCCCTCTACAGACAGATAGGAGCAGCCTCACGTTTGCAGGCCCTGGTCCTCATGGGGGGCTTCAACCACCCCGATATCTGCTGGAGGGACAACACAGCAGGACATAAGCAATCCAAGAGATTCCTGGAGTGCACTGGTGATAACTTCCTCCTCCAAGTGACAGAGGAACCAACGAGGAGAGGTGCTCTGCTGGACCTCATACTCACCAACAATGAGGGCCTTGTTGGGGATGTGAAGGTCAAAGACAGCCTTGGCTGCAGTGACCATGAGATGGTGGAGTTCAAGATCCTAAAGGGGAGGGAGGAGGGTGAAAAGCAAGCTCACAACCCTGGACTTCATCAGAGCAGAGTTTGGCCTCTTCAATGATCTGCTTGGAAGACTTCCATGGGATAAGGCCCTGGAGGGAAGAGGGGCCCAGGAAAGCTCATTGATATTCAAGGATCACCTCCTCCAAGCTCAAGAGCGATCCATCCCAACGAATAGGAAGTCAGGCAAAAATACCAGGAGGCCTGCATGGATGAACAAGAAGCTCCTGGCCAAACTCAGAAACAAAAAGGAAGCATACAGAGGGTGGAAGCAAGGACGGGTAACCCGGGAGGAATACAGAAACACTGTCCAAACATGCAGGGATGAGGTTAGGAAAGCTAAAGCCCAACTGGAATTGAATCTGGCGAGGGATGTCAAAGGCAACAAGAAGGGCTTCTACAAGTACATAAGCAGCAAAAGGAATACGAGGGAAAGTGGGGACCCACTGCTGAATGAGGTGGGGGACCTGGTAACACAGGACATGGAAAAGGCTGAGGTACTGCATGCCTTCTTTGCCTCAGTCTTTACTAGCAAGACCAGCCTTCAGGAATACATTAGCAGCAAAAGGAGAGCTAAGGAGAATCTCCAGCCTCTAGTAGACGGGGGAGGGAACACAGTGACCAAGGATGAGGAAAAGGCTGAGGTACTTAATGCCTTCTTTGCCTCAGTCTTTAATAGTAGGGCCAATTGTTCCCTGGGTACCCAGCCCCCCGAGTCAGAAGATAGGGACGGGGACCAGAATGGAGCCCCCATAATCCAAGGGGAAATGGTTAATGACCTGCTACACCACTTAGACACACACAAGTCTATGGGGCTGGATGGGATCCACCCGAGAGTACTGAAGGAACTGGCAGAAGTGTTCACCAAGCCCCTTTCCATCATTTACCAGCAGTCCTGGCTAACTGGGGACGTCCCAGTTGACTGGAGATTAGCGAATGTGACACCCATCTAGAAGAAGGGCCGGAAGGAGGACCCAGGGAACTACAGGCCTGTCAGCCTGACCTCGGTACCGGGGAAGCTGATGGAGCAGATCATCCTGAGTGCTCTAACACGGCATGTAGAGAATAACCAAGGGATCAAGCCCAGCCAGCATGGGTTTAGGAAAGGCAGGTCCTGCTTGACCAACCTGATCTCCTTCTACGACAAGGTGACCCGCCTAGTGGATGAGGGAAAGGCTGTGGATGTTGTCTATCTAGACTTCAGTAAAGCCTTTGACACCATTTCCCACAGCATTCTCCTGGAGAACCTGGCTGCTCATGGCTTGGACAGGTGTACTCTTCTCTGGGTAAAGAACTGGCTGGCTGGCTGGGCCCAAAGAGTGGTGGTGAATGGAGTTTACTCCACTTGGCGGCTGGTCACAAGCGGTGTCCCCCAGGGCTCTGTGTTGGGGCCAGTTCTGTTGAATATCTTTATCAGTGATCTGAATGAGGGGATCGAGTGCACCCTCAGTAAGTTTGCAGATGACACCAAGTTGTGTGGGAGTGTTGATCTGCTGGAGGGTAGGAAGGCTCTACAGAGGGACCTGGACAGGCTGGATCAATGGGCCGAGGCCAATTGTATGAGGTTCAACAAGGCTAAGTGCCAGGTCCTGCACTTGGGTCACAACAACCCCATGCAACGCTACAGGCTTGGGGAAGAGTGGCTGGAAAGCTGCCAGGCAGAAAAGGACCTGGGGGTGTTGGTCGACAGCTGGCTGAATATGAGCCAGCAGTGTTCCCAGGTGGCCAAGAAAGCCAATGGCATCCTGGCTTGTATCAAAAATAGCGTGGCCAGCAGGACTAGGGAAGTGATCGTGCCCCTGTACTCGGCCCTGGTGAGGCCGCACCTCGAATACTGTGTTTGATTTTGGGCCCCTCACTACAAGAGAGACATTGAGCGGCTGGAGCGTGTCCAGAGAAGGGCAACGAAGCTGGTGAAGGGTCTAGAGCAGGAGTCTTATGAGGAGCGGCTGAGGGAGCTGGGGTTGTTTAGCCTGGAGAAAAGGAGGCTGAGGGGAGACCTTATTGCTCTCTACAACTACCTGAAAGGAGGTTGTAGAGAGGTGGGGGTCGGTCTCTTCTCCCAAGTAACAAATGATAGGACAAGAGGAAATGGCCTCAAGTTGTGCCAGGGGAGGTTTATATTGGATATTAGGAAAAATTTCTTCACCGAAAGGGTTGTCAAGCATTGGAACAGGCTGCCCAGGGAAGTGGTTGAGTCACCATCCCTGGAAGTATTTAAAAGATGTTTGGATGAGGTGCTCTAGGGACATGGTGTAGTGGTGGACTTGGTAGTGTTAGGTTTAAGGTTGGATTCGATGATCTTAAGGGTCTTTTCCAACCTAAATGGTTCTATGATTCTATGAACTCGTGGAGAGCTTGTGCTGGAGCAAGCTCCTGGCAGGAACTGTGGTCGCATGGAGAGGAGCCCACGCAGGAGCAGGTTTTCTGGCAGGACCTGTGGCCCTGCGGGGGTCCCACGCTGGAGCATTTCTTGAAGAACTGTAGCCCGTGGGAAGGACCCATTTTGGAGATGTTCGTGGAGGACTGTCTCCCGTGGGAGGGACCCCATGCTGGAACAGGTAAGAAGGAAGGAATGGCAGAGACAAAGTGTTATGAATTGACCACAACACCCATTCCCCATACCCCTGCGCTGCTCGGGGGAAGGAGGTAGAAGAGTCAGGAGTGAAGTCAAGCCTGGGAAGAAGGGGGTGCAGGAAGGTGTTTTTAGATTATTTCTTATTTCTCACTATTCTACTCTGTTATTAATTGGCAATAAATTAATTTATTTTCCCTAAGACATGTCTATTTTGACCGTGATGGTAATTGGTAAGTGATTTCCCTGTCCTTATCTCAACCCAGGAGCTTTTTGTTGTATTTTCTCCCCCTGTCCTGTTGAGGAGGGGGAATGGTAGAGCAGCTTGATGGGCACCTGACAGCTAGCCGAGGTTAACCCACCACAATTCCCAAACAAAATGTGTGGGCACGGAACACTTGAAAATCTGGTCCATAGCTTCTACTTTCTTATGTACCTCATTATCAGCATTTACTGACAGTTACAGAAAAGTAGCATGTGAAGTAGCAAAATTATTTCCTATTCTATAAACAAGGCAATACAGCAGCCTCTCAGACACCACAATGCAGTAACTATGAAGAATTGCAGATTTTGTGCTGCTAACCAATACAATGCTTTTTATAGAAGTGCTTCAAACTGTTGCACAACCAGGAGATTAGAATAGAATAGAATAGAATAGAATAATTTCAGTTACAAGGGACCTACAATGATCATCCAGTCCAATTGCCTGACCACTTCAGGGCTGACCAAAAGTTAAAGCATCTTATTAAGGGCATTGTCCAAATGCCTCTTAAACACTGACAGGCATGGGGCATCGACCACCTCTCTAGGAAGCCTGTTCCAGTGTTTGACCACACTCTAGGTAAAGAAATGATTCTTAATCACAGAATCACAGAATCACAGAATCATATAGGTTGGAAAAGACCTTTAAGATCATCGAGTCCAACCATAAACCTAACACTGCCAAAAACCACCACTACACCATATCCCTAAGTACCTCATCCAACCGTCCTTTAAATACCTCCAGGGATGGCGACCCAACCACTTCCCTGGGCAGTCTGTTCCAATGCTTGATAACCCTCTCGGTGAAGAAAAATTTCCTAATATCCAGTCTAAACCTCCCCTGGCGCAACTTGAGGCCATTTCCTCTTGTCCTATCACTTGTTACCTGGGAGAAGAGACCGACCCCCACCTCTCTACAACCTCCTTTCAGGTAGTTGTAGAGAGCGATGAGGTCTCCCCTCAGCCTCCTTTTCTCCAGGCTAAACAGTCCCAGCTCCCTCAGCCGCTCCTCATAAGACTTCTGCTCCAGACCCTTCACCAGCTTCGTTGCCCTTCTCTGCACACGCTCCAGTACCTCAATATCCCTCTTGTAGTGGGGGGCCCAAAACTGAACACAGTATTCGAGGTGCGGCCTCACCAGTGCCGAGTACAGGGGCACAATCACTTCCCTAGTCCTGCTGGCCACGCTATTTTTGATACAGGCCAGGATGCCATTGGCCTTCTTGGCCGCCTGGGCACACTGCTGGCTCATATTCAGGCGGCTGTCAACCAACACCCCCAGGTCCTTCTCTGCCTGGCAGCTTTCCAGCCACTCTTCCCCAAGCCTGTAGCGTTGCATGGGGTTGCTGTGGCCCAAGTGCAGGACCTTGCACTTGGCCTTGTTAAACCTCATACAATTCACCCCAGCCCATCGATCCAGCCTGTCCAGGTCCCTCTGCAGAGCCTGCCTACCCTCCAGCAGATCAACACTCCCACACAACTTGGTGTCGTCTGCAAACTTACTGAGAGTACACTCGATCCCTTCGTCCAGATCATTGATAAAGATGTTAAACAGAACTGGCCCCAACACTGAGCCCTGGGGAACACCGCTTGTGACCGGCCGCCAACCGGAGTAAACTCCATTCACCACCACTCTCTGGGCCCGGCCGTCCAGCCAGTTCTTTACCCAGCGAAGAGTACACCCGTCCAAGCCATGAGCAGCCAGTTTCTCCAGGAGAATGCCGTGGGAAACCGTGTCGAAGGCTTTACTGAAGTCTAGATAGACAACATCCACAGCCTTTCCCTCATCCACTAGGCAGGTCACCTTGTCATAGAAGGAGATCAGGTTGGTCAAGCAGGACCTGCCTTTCCTGAACCCATGCTGGCTGGGCTTGATCCCTTGGTTATTCTCTACATGCCGTGTGATAGCACTCAGGATGAGCTGCTCCATCAGCTTCCCCGGCACCGAGGTTAGGCTAACAGGCCTGTAGTTCCCCGGGTCCTCCTTCCGGCCCTTCTTGAAGATGGGTGTCACATTCGCTAATCTCCAGTCAGCAGGGACTTCCCCAGTTAGCCAGGACTGCTGGTAAATGATGGAAAGGGGCTTGGTGAGCACATCTGCCAGCTCCTTCAACACTCTCGGGTGGATAATGTCCAGTCTAAACCTCCCCTGATGCAGCTTTGAACCATTCCCACACGTCCTGTCACAGGATACCAGGGAGAAGAGATCAGCACCTCCCTCTCCACTTCCCTTCCTCAGGAAGCTGTAGAGAGCAATGAGGTCGCCCCTCAGCCTCCTTTTCTCCAAAGTAGACAAACCCAGAGTCCTTAGCCACTCCTCATAGGACATGCCTTCCAGCCCTTTCACCAGCTTTGTTGTCCTTTCCATGTGTCACTTCTACGGGGTGCAGTCCTTCAGGAACAGACTGCTCCAGAGTGGGTCCCCCATGGGGTCACAAGTCCTGCCAGCAAACCTGCTCCAGCATGGGCTCCTCTCTCCACGGGTCCACAGGTCCTGCCAGGAGCCTGCTCCAGCGTGGGCTCCTCTCTCCATGGGTCCACAGGTCCTGCCAGGAACCTGCTCCAGCATGGGCTCTCCACGGGGTCACAGCCTCCTTTGGGCGCATCCACCTGCTCCGGCATGGGCTCCTCTCTCCACGGGTCCACAGGTCCTGCCAGGAGCCTGCTCCAGCGTGGGCTCCTCTCTCCATGGGTCCACAGGTCCTGCCAGGAACCTGCTCCAGCGTGGGCTCTCCACGGGGTCACAGCCTCCTTTGGGCGCATCCACCTGCTCCGGCATGGGGTTCTCCACAGGCTGCAGGGTGGATATCTGCTCCACCGTGGACCTCCATGGGCTGCAGGGGGACAGCCTGCCTCACCATGGTCTTCACCACGGGCTGCAGGGGAATCTCTGCTCCGGCACCTGGAGCACCTCCTTCCCCTCCTTCTTCACTGACCTTGGTGTCTGCAGAGTTGTTGCTCTCACATATTCTCACTCCTGTCTCCAGTTGCAGTTGCACAGGTTTTTTTGTGAGTTTTTTTGGCTCGCTCCTTCTCACACATTTCCAGGAACAAATATTCTGCAGTCCAAACTATGCCTTCAATTACACTTTTGTCTTGAGTCAGTTTGCAAAGGTGTGCAACTTTAATAAACAAATGTAGTGGTGATGGTCTGGAATTTATTTCTCATATTCTCATATCTGTGTTAGCTCTTCAAAGCAAGTCTCTTTTAAAGCAAGTCTTTAAAGTAAGTCTCTTTTTTAAAAATCTCTTTTAGTTTCCAAAATTGAGTAGGTTTGTCTTTGGATATCTATATGCTGCTGGTATTTTAATAGTGAATTTGTCATTTTTTACACAGATCAATGTTTCACTTAGTCTTTTCTTTTTAAATGTTCCTGTAATTAACTTCTGGTTTTTTCCTGTATCTGAGGTCCTCCCACCAATGTCCATCACCCTCCATTTTATTTAATGAAGCTGTTCTTTAGAAACTGAATGAGAAAATGTGTTTGCACAAATGGCTGAATATATATATTTATATATACTTGTTTAACCATATTTTTGCAATTATCCACGTGTCCTGAGTATCTACTCAGACTTTTGGTTTTGTATTACATTGAAAATTAAATATTATTTAGGATTTCCATTCTGGTCAACAGTACCTACAGAAGAGATTGTTTTCATGAAAAGTTTGCATGAATAAGAGTGACAGATTTGGGCCTTTAACTAAATGGACAGTCTTGTCTCAATTGATCATTATGTAACATAGGTATTTATACAGTAGTACATTCTTCTCCTGTCCCCATAGATTTACCTTACATATTTTATCACTAAGCTCTTTGTTATTTGTTAGAACTACAATTTGGTTGACTGATCTGCCACTGTTAGTTTTAACAACTAGCAATTTTTGTTAGGAGAGCTGCAGACTATGTTGCCTTATATTTTTTCAGCACTGAATTTGAGGACTGTTCCATATTAGTATATATATCTACCTAGCAACGTTAAACTCCAACTTTTGCATGGAAAAAATAACATTTGTAGTTGCAGATGGTTTTCCCTTGTGTCCCTGAAAAAGTGAAAAGTTTCTGTAAGCAGTGAGAATAGTTTTTTACTAGTAATGACCGCTTGTTGCATTATTGTGCACAAATCATTCACAGAAACCAACAAGCTGAAGGAGCTGATGAAGGGGTTTTTTTTCCCCCAGTTTTTCCTCTTTTTCTTTTCTCTGGATTTAGAACATCATGTTTCTCTACTTCATGCATTACATTTTTTGAAAGAGAAAACAAAATGTGTTAAGTAAGTTTCAAGGAAATAATTTTTTACTCAGTTTTACCTCATGGAAGATACCGAATTACCAGTAGGTTGCGAGTAGGTTGCTGGCACCAATGGCCACTCAGTGAAATCGTATTCTTCATTTCTAGACTTGCATGTGTAAAGTTAGTGAAAAGATTAATTCCCTTGTGAAGCCTAAATGTTCAAATAACCTCAGAAGTCAATAATGTAAAGAAGATTTAGCAAAAATAAAGAGTTTTTCTTTTAAGTCTTCCACACTGCAATATATGATTAAAAAATTGTTTTCTTTTTGGGAGAAGCATGCCAGATGTTTAAACAACGTGGTGATATCTGTATATAGTGCGTTCCTGAAAGACCTTGGGAAAAAAGTCATGTCTGAATCATTAATATTTAACAGACCTTTGACACAGAAACAGTTTTAACAGATGTTTAGCTTGAGAGATCTGTTAACATTGTAGTATCTTGGAAATGCAGTTCTTGAAAATAAGATATACAATTTTTAGAAGCTTTTTTTCTTGTATACTTTGTTAGGCAATGGCCACCTGAAGATGAGGGGGAAATTATAACTTCAAATACACTTTTTGTAAACCTTTGGGAAGTCCACTATTGTCTGTGGCACACAACGTATGGTGGACTTTTAGATAAACCTCAATTCTCTAGGATAAATTGTGGACAAATACCTAGATTTGTCTTGTACTGTAACACTAGCCTGGTTATATAGATTGCCCAATAGAGTATACAGAGAGGTGGTGCTTTCAATTAGCTGGCATTTACCCCTAGAGCTTTTGAGATTATTTAACACTCTTATTCTAAGCCCCTATCTTCCCTCATCCCTATACTGCTCCCCATCCTCCACCCTCTTTGATCCTGGCAACAAGAGTTCATTCCATAATTCAGGTCACACAGAAATGATGCATTGCATCACAACTGCAGTTATTAAAGTGTTTATTCTAGATCTCGAAGTGTTTTTATATATATCTACTCTGCTATGACTTGCAGGAGGAGAAAGAAAAGCAGTTTTACTGGAGGTATAACAGCCATCTGTGAAAACAAATTGCACAGGTTGTGTTGTGTTGGTATTTCTGGGAATGATCCATCAGGAAGAAAGTAAATATTCTTAATATGCAAGGACATCACCTGTACGCCAAAATCATCTCCCTTATCAAAATGGTGATTGAAATATCCCTTCAGATATGTAGTGGTATGTGTGTATATGGTGGGGAGAAGGCATAGCTCCTGTAGAGGCAGATGTCTCTTCCCACTAAAGCATATAGACAAATAAAAAATGATAAACCCAAGAGGCTCTAACTACATTGTCTCATTAAGGATTGCAATTTAATATGCTTGTATCCAGTTACTATTGAAGAGCAGCCTGATCTCTGAAATTCTTCTTTAATTTTGTCTTTGCTTCCTTAATAAGTTACAGTTTGCAGTGTTAAGCTATGCCCCTTTCCTTACTCCTTCCCAAAATTCTGTTCTCCATCAGTTTTTAAAACATCTTGCTGTAAATTTATCAAGAAATCCAGATTAAAAAATACAGGGCTGTAAGGCAATTCAGCTGACTGCCACCTCTGGGTGTGCTGTTCATGCAGTTCTGTGAATGCCTGCCATGGAATTGTTAAAAAAAAAAAAAAGATCAGGGCATTTATATAAGGAATAGACAGGAATAACTGCATTTATTTCTGCTGCATGCTCTATTCTTCAGTAGCTGGTGAAGATTTGCTCTTGTTCTCCCAGATGACTGCTTCCCAGACTGTAAGGTCTTAGGGACAGTTAATGAGTTTCCATATGTGTTCATAGGGATGATTGAGCATAGTGGTGCCTAGATCCTGTTTGGGTCCTGTGAGCATTACTTTAATAGTAGATATTGTGCTCGGCTTACTAAAATACTAAAGGTCATGGTGTTCCATGGACAGTATTATTTCAGTCCTTTCATTTATCTGTTTATTCCAAGATCAGATGAGTCTTTTTGACCTTCAGTTTTATTGTTCCTAGAGACTGACCAGTCCATGAAATGACTTTTTTTCTGCATTGAAGTTAAAACTTGCTGCTGAGTCCATTACTATGATTCTTGACCACTCTGGTTGGCTGTGTAGAGCCTTCAAGCAACCCTTCACCCTGTCAGATCCCAATACTCTCTGACCAGGTTCTTTTAGACATTCCACACATGGAGGGTGTAACATTTAATAACAAAATTACTTATTTGAAGATAGTTGATGTTACAAGGGATTTCTGATTTAGCTGAGTGATACAAAATATACTGAAAACACAACACAAATGTAAGTTACACAGAGTTCAATCACAATACCAATGTGATTCCCACTATTGGTCTCTATAATATGCTCACTGTCACGACGTTGGGCATCCCCAATTGCCGGGAAGGAATACGTGGGTTGAAGCCAGCTCAAGCCTGTTGCTCTCTTTGAAATTATTTTGCTAGCTGTCTATTTTTTATACTCTATGTTGGGCTGAGCCACATATTGACTCCCCATGCTGGTCTGGCTAACTCAGGGAGACATTCACACTCTTCTAACAAACTCATTTACATTTACACCTCTAGTTGATTCACTCAACTGTTGATAGCTGTTTATCTAAAACAAAGTCCACCCTCCAGTCCCCTTTGTGCTGAGGTAAAGTCAGCTTCTTTGCAACAGCTGTGGTCAGTCACACCCTGCATTATTTCCTGAGCTTCATGGGAACATCAACCTTGCCCATCTCCACTGAGACTTCTTCCATTGTAGGGGTTTATTCAGTGAGACACATTCCATCCCTAGGGGTTTAGTTAGTCACAAATGGTCAGGACAGGATAGCAAACTGGTAATGACAGGGTTTCATAACTTAAAGTAAGAATGTAAAATTATTTTAAGTCACATAAATCTCTCAGTGAGTCTTTGGGAATGAATGAGTGAAAGAAAGAACAGGCACATAATACAGAGGTAAGATATATGTATATATGTGTTACTGTAAATTGCTTTAACATTATTCCAATCTTAATCATAGAACTGAATTTGAAGAAATGTTCAATATCTGGATAGTGTTGTAATATATATGCATAAATATTAAATAAATATTTTGAATTAGCCAGATTTTCAAAACTAGGGTTTTTTCTCTACTCTTCTCAAATAGAATCTTTCCCATACCATATAGATTTATGGTGAGATTTATGGGAAGGAGAATTGTGTAGCAATTAATTAAAAGCTATCATCCTCTAATTGGTATGCTCCTATAGTATTTTCATGTATAATTAAAAAAAGAAAAATTGATTACATACATTGGACCAATATCACAGCAGAAGTGCTGATTTATGTATTTTTAGTTGTGCAGTTCTAATTCTCCAGAGGTAATTTCATTCAATTAAAGAACAAAAACCTAAAAGTTATGTGCTTTGCCAATTTCATTTTAAAGAACTGTGATTTGAATTCTCTCACAACCATTCTTTTTTGATTATGATGTAGATGTATGTATGTCATGGCAGAAACATGCCTCGCCTGCCTTTCTCAGCTTTTGTTATTTGATAGAATAGAGTAGAATAGAATAGAATAGAATATTTCAGTTACAAGGGACCTACAATGATCATGTAGTCCAACTGCCTGACCACTTCAGGGCTGACCAAAAGTTAAAGCATCTTATTAAGGGCATTGTCCAAATGCCTCTTAAACACTGACAGGCATGGGGTATTGACCACCTCTCTAGGAAGCCTGTTCCAGTGTTTGACCACCCTCTCGGTAAAGAAATGATTCTTAATGTCCAGTCTAAACCTCCCCTGATGCAGCTTTGAACCATTCCCACACGTCCTGTCACAGGATACCAGGGAGAAGAGATCAGCACCTCCCTCTCCACTTCCCTTCCTCAGGAAGCTGTAGAGAGCAATGAGGTTGCCCCTCAGCCTCCTTTTCTCCAGACTAGACAAACCCAGAGTCCTTAGCTGCTCCTCATAGGACATGCCTTCCAGCCCTTTCACCAGCTTTGTTGCCCTCCTCTGGGCACATTCAAGGACCTTCACATCCTTCTTAAATTGTGGGGCCCAGAACTGCACACAGTACTCAAGGTGAGGCCACACCAATGCTAAATACAGCGGGATAATCACCTCTTTTGACTGGCTGGTTATGCTGTGTTTGATGCACCCCAGGATGCAGTTTGCCCTCTTGGCTGCCAGGGCACACTGCTGACTCCTATTGAGCCTACTGTTGACCAGCACCCCCAGATCCCTTTCTGCAGGGCTGCTCCCCAGCCACTCCTCTTCCAGTTTATACTTGTGCCTAGCATTACTCTGTCCTAGGTGCAGAATCTGGCATTTGGCCTTGTTAAATTTCATGCCATTAATGATTGCCCAATGCTCCAGTCTATCCAGATCAGTCTGCAAGGCCTTCTGTCCCTCAAGAGAGTCAACAGCACCTCCCAGTTTAGTGTCATCAGCAAACTTGCTAATGGTGCATTCAACTCCTGCCTCCAGATCATTGATAAAAATATTGAACAGAACTGGCCCTAGAATTGAGCCCTGAGGAACACCGCTGGTGACCGTTCACCAGCCAGATGTATCCCCATTCACTACAACCCTTTGAGCCCTGCCCTTCAGCCAGTTCTTCACCCAGCGCACCGTGTACCTGCTCATCTCACAGCTGGACAACTTGTCCAGAAGGATGCTGTGAGGGACAGCATCAATAGCCTTAATAAAATGCAGAAAAACTACATCCACAGCTTTCCCTTCATCCACTAGGTGGGTGACCTTATCGTAGAAGGATATCAAATTAGTTAGGCAGGACTTTCCCTTTGTGATTCCATGTTGACTGTGCCTGATGATTGCATTGTCCTTTAAATGCCTTTCAATAGCACCCAGCATGATTTTCTCTATAATTTTTCCAGGTCCTGAGGTTAGACTAACAGGTCTGTAGTTTCCTGGGTCTTCCCTCGCACCCTTCTTGTAAATTGGAATAGTGTAGGCTAGCTTCCAGTCAGCAGGGACCTCCCCAGACTCTCAAGACCTTTGGTAGATGATTGAGACAACTCCTGCTGTAACATCCACTAGCTCCTTCAGTACTCTGGGATGAATCCCATCAGGCCCCATGGACTTGTGAACATTCAGATGATACAACTGGTCCCTTACAATTTCAGCGTCCACAAATGGAAGTCACTGTTCCCGCAGTCGTGGTCCTCCAACTCAGAGGACCGGGCAGCCCAAGGTCTATCAGTATTATTAAAGAATGAGGCAAAAAAAAGCATTGAATGCCTCTGCTTTTTCTTCATCCGTATTTGTCAGGTGACCATCTTCAACAAGTATCGGTCCAATATTTTAAGGAAAATATTGGACCTCCTCTTGCTCTTAACATACTTTAAAAAGCCTTTCTTGTTGCCTGACACAACACTGGCCAGTTTCAGCTCTAGTTCAGCTTTGGCCTTTCATGTCTTCTCCCTATGTATGTGAACCACGGCTCTGTAATCTTCCTGCAAAGCCTGATCTTGCTTCCAGAGATCATACAATTTCTTTTTCCTCCTCTTGAGCTCCACGAGGAGTTCCCTGTTCAGCCAAGCTGGTCTTCTGCCCAGCTTGCTTGACTTATGACACAATGGGATGGCCTGCTCCTGTGCTTTTAAAAGGTGGCTCTTAAAAACTGACCAGCACTCGTGGACTCCTAAGCCCTCAAAAGCAGATTCCCAGGGGACACTGCTAACTAGCTCCCTGAATAGCTTAAAGTTTGCTCTCCTTAAGTCCAGGGTAGCAACTCTGCTGACCTTTTTTCTCATTACACCGAAAATTTTAAACTCAACCATTTCGTGATCACTGTGGCCAAGACAGCCACCTACCATCACATCCCCCACAAGTCCTTCTCTATTCACAAACAACAAGTCTAGGAGGGCATCTTTCCTAGTTGGCTCACTGAGTACTTGTGACAAGAAGTTATCTCCTACAAACTTCAAGAATTTCCAAGACCTGCTCGTCACAGCAGTATGGTATTCCCAGTGGATGACTGGGAAGTTGAAGTCTCACATAAGGACAAGGGCTACTGATCCAGAGATTTCTCCTAATTGCCTATAGAATAACTCATCGGTGCTATCATCCTGGCTGGGCGATCAATATTAGACACCCACTACAACATCTCCTTTGTTTTCCATCCCCCTAATCCTCACCCAGAGGCTCTCAACCGCATCATCCCTAACTGTAAGGGCTGTACAATCAAACCTCTCCCTTACATACAGAGTGTGACACCTCCACCTCGCCTGCTCTGCCTATCCCACCTGAACAGCCTGTAGCCCTCCAACCCAGCACTCCAACTGTGGGACTCATTCCACCAAGTCTCACTAATACCAATGACATCTTAGCTCTGGGAACAGACCAATGCTTCCAGTTCATCCTACTTGTTTCTCATACTGTGTGCGTTGGTGTACAAGCATTTCAGATATGTTCCTGAGCCCTCAGTGCTCCCTGGAGCAGCGTAAATGCTCCCATTAGCATTGCCACCCTCAGGTGATGCCATGCTAACCCTTGGCTTACCTACTGCAATCCTGTTGGTATTCCCTTTCCCCATCGATTCTAGTTTAAAGGTCTCTTGATCAGCCCTGCCAGCTTATGCCCAAAGTCCCATTTTCCCCATTGGGACAGGTGGATCCCATCAGGCCCCAGCATACCTTGTGCCTCAAAGACTCTTCCATGGTTTAAAAACCCATGGTTTTGGCAGAGGCACCAGTCCTGGAGCCAGGTATTGATATCCTGGCCTCACCTGTTTCTTCCAAAGTCTCCCCCCATTACTGAGAGTATCAAGGAAAACACTACCTGTGCTCCTGAATTTTTTAGCATTCTTCCCAGGGCTCTGAAATCTCTTTTGATTGACCTTAGACTTTTTGTTGCTACATCATTTGTACCCACATGAAAAAGCAGAAATGGATAGTAGTCTGAAGGTTGTACTAAGCTTTTCAGTTTTGTGGTGACATCCCTAATTTGGGCCCCAGGGAGGCAGCAAACTTCCCTGAAAAGAGGGTCTGGTCTGCAAATGGGTGCTTCCATTCCGCACAGGAAGGAATCACCAATGACCATAACTTGCCGTTGTTTCTTCTCAACACTGGTCTTGATGCAGGTGTTGTTGCAAGGGGTTGGTCTCTCTGACCTTGGCAAGACTGCTTGCATAAGTTCCTCCTTTTTCTCCTTATGCACTTCATCTACCATACCCAGGGCCTCATACCTATTCTGTAGGGGTATCTTAGAGGATAAGGAGGGGTTTCTCTTACAGCTCCTTGCTGTAACCTTCTTCCACCCCTCCTTATGCCTCGTAACGCTGCCTTCCTCCTGGTACAAAACAGATCCTGGACTTGCCTCTGTAGTAGCCACGCTGAATTGGCTTGCATGCATCAGAGATGGCAGAGCACAGCTCCATTGATCAATCTCCTTCTCAGACTCTCGAATACTCCTCAGTCTGCTCACCTCCTCCTGCAGCTCGGCCACCAAGCAGAGCAGTTCATCTCTCTGGTCACATCTCCCACAGGCTTGGTTGCTAAGACTTGCTTGCTTGCTTGCTTTGCTTGTTAAGACTATTTGGCCATAAAAATACATGTTTCAGTGGGATATTGCTGATTGTAATCATACAGATAGAGGAAAAAGAAAAGGCATTTGACTTCTGAATTTATATTTAATTTTGCTTGTAGCCAAATTAATTATTTTAAAATCAAATAGATATGTTTATACCCATGATAATGCTAAAAAAGACTTCCTTAAATTCATAGGTGGTTGGGAGGACAGATACTGTAGTTGTTGGGGAGAAGGGAGAGGTTAATGGACCAGTTTGGCATGGATTCATCTAGCTGATTTTAATAAAAAAATTCCCTACGTTGCAGACATTTCCCAGTCATTTGAAATGCATAAATGCATATTTGAAGATGACAGTTTGTTCAACTTTCAGTTGCTGCATTGCAGTACTTCAACATAAAAGAGTATTTTATATGATAATTTAAGCATTTTCTTGAGACTTTTCTTTCCCCATTTTTTTTTATTGATCCATGGACATAAACTATGCAAAACAAGTTCCCATGTGTAACTGTATATTGTAATGTGTTTGACTGACGTGGAATAATTGCTTTGTTGATTTTATATCCATGCATGATAAGTTATGCATAAGAAGAAAACTGGTACAGAAGTATAAATAATACTTATCTTTAATCCAGCATCTGTCATCTGCTTTGGCAGACAGCATTTTCTGCCATTCGTGCACAAAAGAGCTGAAAGATTTATGAAGCAGCTTTGTTTGTGCTCTGTGATACTTAATCAATTTTTTTATTAAATTCTAAATTAAAACTTCTTTTTCATCATAGTATTTTTTACCCCAGTAGACATTTCTGATGTACAGAATAGGAGAAAGGCTCATGATAGCCTGGCGAGTTAAAGCAAAGGTACGAGGACTTCAGTCCTGAACTCCTCAACATTGTGACACACAGGAATGCAATTAAAAAAAAACTACCTTGAAGAAATTTAAGTCTTTGACGCTCTCTTCAGTATAATTATTATAGTGATCATTGCAACAAATAACAGAATTTTACTTGTATAAATTTCTAAAACAGCACTGTTAAATGAAGCTTTTAAATATTGCTTTTCAGCTTCATGGCACTTAAAAACATTAATTAATCCTCATTACATACTGAGATATGTAAACAAGTAGCATTATCTTCATTTTACATATGGAGAAATTAAGGCAGAAATGTTAAGTTACTTAGTCAAGTTCACATCTTGGAATCAGGAATAGACTCTACAGGAGTGCTCGAGTCCTCTGCTCAGATCATGTCTCTAATGACAATAACAAATAATAAATACATAGGACTTTTATAATTTTCTATCTTCAAAGTTTAGGAACATGAAATTAGTCATTCAAGATATAGAAATAGGTCTTAAAATTTACTATTGGGAGAGAAAAAAATAGCAGTGTATTGAAGAATCACCTTGGGCTATTGTATTGGGAGCCTTGTAGAAGATGTATTTGAGGAGATAATGATATTGAACAGGCCATGTCTGCTCTATTGGGTCTTGTATGTAGGGCTTGAGAAGCTTGTATGTTATTAATGTAATCTGTAACTTATATTTTTGGGAAAGGTAAACTGTATGTGGATCAAGGGGTGGAATGTAGTGATCCTGACTGGGAGACCATTGTACATTGAGAAGTTAGTGATCCACAATACAGTTAACCTGAGTAGGCCCAGGCCTGTGCTGTGCTGTGCTGTGCTGCATGTCCAGCATGGCCTTCAGGCCTATGTTGTGCTGCACAAGTAAAGAAAGACTGAAGATGAACCAGTTTAATATAATCAGTGGGGTCGTGCTAGGCTCTAAAGGAAATACATACTTTGGTGTCTTTAAGGAAGTTTACCAAAAAAAGAAACATAAGAAGGAATATTTTTGTTAGCATAACACCCTTTGTTCTTGCATATTTTGGCTTATATCTTTTACAAATGGTCTCTGGTACACACCAAGCTGACTTTGAACTTTTTTGCTATTTAATATAAGATCTTTTAGTTATTATTTCAACTAGGTTGATCACTGTTAATCATGGTATGATAAGAGCACTTGACCCAGTAATCCCTCTCTTTTGGGACTACTTATGACATTCCAAACACCTGAGATCAACCATAGAAAACCCTAACCTTTTGAAGAAATGTTTCCATTACAGATGAGAAGTCTTCACTGTTTTTCTCTAAGACCAAAAATTAAATCCAGACAAAACAAAGCAGCAAAACAAACTAGCAAAGAGCCAAAAATAAAATGATCCAAAGCCCAAGAGGTCCACTTCCTACCCTGGTTCAATTTCCTACCCTGGCACAGCCCTTGGATTATTATCTATTATTGTTTTTTCATGTAGGCAGTGATGAAGTTGCAATAAGAAGTCCAAGGGCAAAATCAAGAGACTTCAGGGCCTTGGGACGACTGGTTAAGGGATCAGGAGCACAAGTGGTTTTTGCCTCTATCCTTCCAGTTGCAGGGAATGATGGGGGAAGAAACAGGAAGATCCAGCAGATCAATATCTATCTCTGAGCCTGGTGTCACCGGCAGAATTTTGGGTTTTTTGATCAACACGACACCAGGCCTGCTGGCGACAGATGGGGTACACCTGTCTCAAAGGGGGAAAAGGATCCTTTTGCAAGAGTTAGCAGGGCTCACTGAAAGAACTTTAAACTAGACTTGAAGGAGGGAAGGGATAAAACCAGGCTCACTAGAGATAAGCCTGGGGGCAGCACGCCAATGTTTGAGGGACAATGTGCTAGCGAGGTCCTTCAGCCTGCTCCATGATGTGCTGAGTACACTGGAGCACATTTGAAATGTCTCTGTACTAATGCACGCAGCACCTTAGCCATCTCAGTGTAGGTAGGGGATGGAGATCCACGTGGCAGCAAAGACGAAAGGGTTGTTGATGTGTTAGAAACCACGGAAGCGCCTGACAACAGTCACATAGGAATTAGGGCTTCTCCCCCAAAAAAGGTGGCAGGATCAATAGCCCAACTGAAGTGCATCTACACTAATGCATGCAGCATGGACGACAAACAGGAGGAGCTGGAAGCCATTGTGCAGCTGGAAGACTATAATATAGTTGCCATCACAGAAACATGCTGTGATGACTCACACAAGTGGAGTGCGGTGATGGATGGCTATAAACTCTTCAGGAGGGATAGGCAAGGCAGGAAAGGCGGTGGGGTAGCCCTATACGTTAGGGAGTGTTTTGACTGTCTAGAGCTTAATGATGGTGATGATAGGGTCGAGTGTTTATGGGTAAGAATCAGGGGGAAGGCCAACAAGGCAGATATTGTGGTGGGAGTCTGTTACAGACCACCCAACCAGGATGAGGAGGCAGATGAAATATTCTATAAGCAGCTGGGAGAAGTCTCACAATCACTAGCCCTTGTTCTTGTGGGGGACTTCAACTTACCAGGTGTCTGCTGGAAATACAATACAGCAGAGAGGAAACAGTCTAGGAGGTTCCTAGAGCGTGTGGCAGATAACTTCCTGACACAGCTGGTGAGCAAGCCAACTAGGGAAGGTGCCCCGCTGGACCTCTTGTTCACGAACAGAGAAGGACTTGTGAGCGATGTGATGGTTGGAGGCCGTCTTGGGCACAGCAATCATGAAATGGCAGAGTTTTCGATTCTTGGAGAAGTAAGGAGGGTGGTTAGCAGAACTGCCACCTTGGACTTCCAGAGGGCAGACTTTGGCCTGTTTAGGAGCCTGGTTGACAGAGTCCCTGGGGAGGCAGCCCTAAAGAGCATAGGAGTCCAGGAAGGCTGGACATTCTTCAAGAAGGAAATCTTAAAGGCGCAGGAGCAGGCCATCCCTATGTGCCGAAAGACAAGCCGGCAGGGAAGACATCCAGCCTGGCTGAACAGAGAGCTTTGGCTGGAACTCAGGAAAAAAAAGAGAGTTTATGACCTTTGGAAGAAGGGGCAGGCAACTCAGGAGGACTACAAGGATGTTGTGACGCTATGCAGGTGTTGTGAATGAGTGATTTAGATTGCTTAAAAAATCACCATCAAAGGTATGAGCAAAAGTGGTTTTAATGTGATTTATAAAAGTGCGACTTAACAAAGTTCGATGGCAAGGTTCACTATTAATTACTGCATGGAAGAAACATACACAAGAAAATTGGGTTACACTCGAGTTAAAATGATTCACAGAGAGACTGTGGATATAAAACTGTACGGAGGACCCTCCCGTTGAGTCACGAGGTTCAGAGTAGACCCCCTTGCTTTCTAAACTCCTGATGGAGCTTAGGTGCGGCTGGGTCCAATCTTAGACTCAGACTTGGACAATGGTTTATGTCTAAGGGATTATATATGCAAAATGTATCAATTCAGCATGCAATCAAAGTTACCAAGACAAAATCAATGTTACCATACTACAAGGTTATGCGCGATATCGGTCGCTTACCAAAGATCTGCTGTTGGTAAAAGGTCTCTCTGCCTCGAGAAGCAACCTTGAGAAGTGTCCCAGCTCAAGGGCAGAACACCGCCATGCAGCCACGCTGCCTAGCAGGGAGAGCTCAAAGGCGGCTCACTTTGGCTGTCATATTTATAGATAGTTCCCTCAGCCGCTCCTCATAAGACTTGTGCTCTAGACCCTTCACCAGCTTTGTTGCCTTTCTCTGGACATGCTCCAGCACCTCAATGTCTCTCTTGTAGTGAGGGGCCCAAAACCAAACACAGTATTCGAGGTGCGGCCTCACCAGGGCCGAGTACAGGGGCACAATCACTTCCCTAGTCCTGCTGGCCACACTATTTCTGATACAAGCCAGGATGCCATTGGCTTTCTTGGCCACCTGGGCACACTGCTGGCTCATATTCAGCTGGCTGTCAACCAACACCCCCAGGTCCTTCTCTGCTGGGCAGCTCTCCAGCCACTCTTCCCCAAGCCTGTAGCGTTGCATGGGGTTGTTGTGGCCCAAGCGCAGGACCTGGCACTTAGCCTTGTTGAACCTCATACAATTGGCCTCGGCCCATTGATCCAGCCTGTCCAGGTCCCTCTGTAGAGACTTCCTACCCTCAAGCAGATCAACACTCCTGCCCAACTTGGTGTTGTCTGCAAACTTACTGAGGGTGCACTCGATCCCTTCGTCCAGATCACTGATAAAGATATTCAACAGAACTGGCCCCAACACAGAGCCCTGGGGAACACCGCTTGTGACAGGCCGCCAACTGGAGTAAACTCCATTCACCACCACTCTTTGGGCCTGGCCATCCAGCCAGTTCTTTACCCAGAGAAGAGTACACCCATCCAAGCCATGAGCAGCCAAGTTCTCCAGGAGAATGCTGTGGGAAATGGTGTCAAAGGCTTTACTGAAGTCTAGATAGACAACATCCACAGCCTTTCCCTCATCCACTAGGCGGGTCACCTTGTCATAGAAGGAGATCAGGTTGGTCAAGCAGGACCTGCCTTTCCTAAACCCATGCTGCCTGGGCTTGATCCCTTGGTTATTCTCTACATGCCGTGTGATGGCACTCAGGATGATCTGCTCCATCAGCTTCCCCGGCACCGAGGTCAGGCTGACAGGCCTGTAGTTCCCTGGGTCCTCCTTCCGGCCCTTCTTCTAGATGGGTATCACATTTGCTAATCTCCAGTCAACTGGGACGTCCCCAGTTAGCCAGGACTGCTGGTAAATGATGGAAAGCGGCTTGGTGAGCACTTCTGCCAGTTCCTTCAGTACTCTCGGGTGGATCTCATCAGGCCCCATAGACTTGTGAGTGTCTAAGTGGTGCAGCAGGTCACTAACCATTTCCCCCTGGATTATGGGGGCTCCATTCTGGTCCCCGTCCCTATCTTCTGACTCGGGGGGCTGGGTACCCAGGGAACAATTGGCCCTACTATTAAAGACTGAGGCAAAGAAGGCATTAAGTACCTCAGCCTCTTCCTCACCCTTTGTCACTTTGTTCCCTCCCCCATCTACTAGAGGCTGGAGATTCTCCTTAGCTCTCCTTTGGCTGCTAATGTATTTGAAGAAGTATTTTTTGTTGTCTTTTACAGCAGCAGCCAGATTAAGTTCTAGCTCGGCTTTGGCCCTTCTAATTTTCTCCCTGCACAGCCTTGCTACACCTTTGTAGTCCTCCTGAGTTGCCTGCCCCTTCTTCCAGAGGTCATAGACTCTCCTCTTTTTCCTGAGTTCTAGCCAGAGCTCTCTAGTCAGCCAGGCCAGTCTTCTTCCCTGCTGGCTCATCTTTCGGCACCTGGGGACAGCCTGCTCTTGTGCCTTTAGGACTTCCTCCTTAAAGAATGTCCAGCCTTCCTGGACTCCTTTGCCCATTAGGGCTGCCTCCCAGGGGACTCTGTCGACCAGTCTCCTAAACAGGCCAAAGTCTGCCCTCCGAAAGTCCAAGGTGGCAGTTCTGCTGACCTCCCTCGCCGCTTCTCCACGTATCAAAAACTCTCTCATTTTGTGATCACTCTGCCCAAGACGGCCTCCAACCATCACATGGCTCACAAGTCCTTCTCTGTTCATGAACAAGAGGTCCAGCAGGGCACCTTCCCTAGTTGGCTCACTCACCAGCTGTGTCAGGAAGTTATCTGCCACACACTCCAGGAACCTCCTAGACTGTTTCCTCTCTGCTGTATTGTATTTCCAGTAGACACCTGGTAAGTTGAAGTCCCCCACAAGAACAAGGGCTAGTGATTGTGAGACTTCTCCCAGCTGCTTATAGAATATTTCATCTGCCTCCTCATCCTGGTTGGGTGGTCTGTAACAGACTCCCACCACAATATCTGCCTTGTTGGCCTTCCCCCTGATTCTTACCCATAAACACTCAACCCTATCATCACCATCATTAAGCTCTAAACTATCCAGACACTCCCTAACATACAGGGCTACCCCACCGCCTTTCCTGCCTTGCCTATCCCTCCTGAAGTGTTTATAGCCATCCATCACCGCACTCCAGTTGTGCGAGTCATCCCACCACGTTTCCATGATGGCAACCATATCATAGTTTTCCTGATGTACAATGGCTTCCAGCTCCTCCTGCTTGTTGCCCATGCTGCGTGCATTGGTGTAGAGGCACTTCAGCTGGGCTGTCGTCCGTGTCTCCTTCACAGAGGAACACCCCTTATGTGCTTTGAGGTGTTTCACTGGTGTTTCCCTCTTGGCTCCTATTGCCTCAGTATCCCCTGGCTCAACTCTGTACAACTTCAGCTGTGCCCCAGTGTACCCAGCATATCTCAGAGACACAGGCTGAGTGCCCTCGTGTCTCGTCCCACTCGGTGTGTTGCGAGATGGGTGAATCTTTTCGATTCCCCGACGGTTTGTGTACCGACAAAGGCCGATCTCTGCTCGACAGAGCCGCGCGGTCGGTAGAGTCACGACAATAACTCCGAGGAACAGTCTGGCCAGCAACTTTATTAACTGGCGAATTCCACAAACGGACAAACTTAACGAACTGGCAAGCTCAACAAACAAACAGAGGCAATTTGGCAATTGAGCTATTTTCTGGGCAACCTGTCACAATTTATCCCAAACTTACATATATTGGAAGAGTGGAGGAAGAGAGAAGCGAGAAAAGGAAAGGAGAAGAGAGGAGGAAAGAGAAAGGAAAAGTATCACCACCCTTGGATCCCGCGATGACGACGACAGACGCAATCCTACAGTGGTGGGCGCGCGCGTCGTTCCCTGGAGGGCGTGTCTTTTATAAGCTAATCCCCACCTCCAGGTACGCCCCTTCAGGACTTATATGGTTCTTGTTCTAGAAAGTTCTCAATCCTCTGCGCAGGTGCTAGGGGAGGGGGGTGGTCGCAAGCCCCTTCCTCAGTTCAACTCTGTGACACCTCTGGCCATATATGGTAAGGTCTGGCGGAACCCAGAACCGCGCATCGTCCAACGCCCTTTCCACCTCCCGCCCTCGCTCTCCCCCACCCCATGCTCGAGGACCTGCCGTTGCCATGCAAATAGCGCCTCACCACAATGTTTGAGACATTAACTCTTTCAGTCTCTCACACCATGCTAGCGCCCGCTCCCTCTAACCGTGGCATGTCGTCCCTCAGCTTCCCTCGGGCAAGCCTGATATTATCCCCCTCCCTCTTCGAGTCCAGTTTAAAGCTCTGTCGATGAGCCCTGCAAGCTCCTGAGCAAAGATTCTCTTTCCCCTTTGAGGAAGATGAATCCCATCAGATGCCAGCAAACCTGGTGCTGTGTAGGCCATCTTGTTGTCAAAAAAACCAAAACCGTAGCGATGACACCAGCCACGGAGCCATGAATTAATAGATTGGGTACCTCTGTTCCTTCTAGTGTCACTGCCCACAACTGGAAGGAGAGAGGAGAAAATAACCTGTGCTCCAGAGTCCCTTACTAGCCATCCCAAGGCCCTGAAGTCTCTTTTGATTGCCCTAGGACTTTGTGTTGCAGCTTCATTGCCCCCCACATGGAAGAGCAGTAGGGGGTAATAGTCCGAGGGCCATACCAGGCTAGGGAGTATCCTAGTGATATCCTTCACCCGGGCCCCAGGGAGGCAGCAGACTTCCCTAAGAGGAGGGTCCATCTGGCATATCAGACCCTCAGTTCCCCTCAGAAGGGAGTCACCCACAACTATAACCCGTCTTTTCTCTTCCTTGTGGAGGTGGTATTGATACAAGAGGTACACTTTTCTGACCTAGGCAACACCTCTGGTATAGATGGACTGTCATCCCCATCCTCCATTGCCTGGCCTTCCACCTCCAGGGCCTCATACCTCTTGTACAGAGGCACCTGGGAAGGTGAGGGGGGCAAGGAGGGCATTCACCTGCCGCCACGAGCATGGACTTGCCTCCATTCATTCTTTTCCTTTGAGCTGCTGCCTTCAGCTCGGTGGGGCAGGGATAGAGGATCCCCTTGATCATGTGTTCTTACTGGTAGCTGCTGCTGCTCCTGTTCCTGTCTCAGGGGAGGCAGAGCATGGCACCACCAGTCTCTCTCTTTCTCAGCCTCCCTGATGCTCCTTAACCTTTCTACCTCCTCCTGTAGCTCTGCCACCATGCAGAGCAAATCATCCACCTGGTCACACCTCACACAGCTGTCCTCATGGCTGCCATCTGTGAACAGTGAGAGGCCCTGGCACTCCCTGCAGCCTGAGACCTGGGTGGCTGCATGTTTTCGTGGGAGCTCCATCTGGGTAGCCACATCCACTCTGGCAAGCACAGAGGGCATCGCTTTCTGATGAGTGAAGACCATACCTAAGTTTCTTCTGAAAGGATGAGGACTACCTAAGGTGTGTTCATGTGTATACACATTTCATCTAATGTGAATTGTGGACATTTCCTAGTATATAACTGACTTTTTGAAAATTCTCCTATACATTGCCAATACTGAAGATGTTAGGCAGTCTTTGGTATGTAATCATGTCGTTTATGGATAAAAGGCTTACTACAAACTGGAAAACAGATCAGTAAGATTTTGACACAGTTGTGTCATATATTTTATAAGCTGTCTTGGGTAAATGGATGCTGTTGTACTTCACCCCTGGCCTCAACACTCCTTCTGTTTAAATACTTGGCCTCCTCTGAAGAGACTGCTAATTTTGACACATTCTGTGGTTTTGTAATTCAGCAAATTCCCACTGGGTGCTAGACAAACAACGTTTACATTTGTGATTTAAGCCATTAATACATTGTTCAAGCTAATTAGTTTGTTGCCCCTCCCAAACCCTTCAGGGATGGTTGCACACTGAGAATTTTACATAACTTTCAGTTTTGAATTTGAATTTGCTTTCAAAATATGTGAAAGCATCAGTGACCAGATTGTGCCATTTTAATTATTTTTCTATGGAGTGCAGAGAATTTTGTTCCACAAGTTGTTTTCTGTTTACTTTTTTTTTTTTCAAAAACACACTTTAAAATACAGTTGGTTTAGAACTTATT
This sequence comes from Mycteria americana, assembly GCF_035582795.1. Taxonomy (NCBI): domain Eukaryota; kingdom Metazoa; phylum Chordata; class Aves; order Ciconiiformes; family Ciconiidae; genus Mycteria; species Mycteria americana. The sequence goes on along the minus strand of NW_027445436.1, from coordinate 4,543,626 downwards.
TTTAATCTTCAATACATGTTTATGCTTAATGACATCACAAAAGGAAAGGCTGGACACACCTTAAGGAAACTGTTCTAAATCTGCACCCAGTTCCCTTCCTTACTTGGAAAATCTTGGATGCCTCAGAATATTCATCACCATTTATGTTTGCCTTTTCCTCTAAAAAGGATGCAAAATGCTAATTCCCTTCTCCACATGGAAATGTTTATAACATCATGAAAAGGGAGAACAAATGATATAAAGCTTAAAGGGAAAGTATAGTGCTTTAATTGAAATTGTTAGACAAAGTTAAAGAAAGCCACTTAGTTATCAATTGCTGAAGTTATTTATGCTCCTTTGTGTAAGTGAATGAAAAAAAGGTAGCATTTGTTTCATATGTTTTAGAAAGAAAAAAAAGGAAAAGATAAAGCAAAATGGTACTTAATTTTCTTATGTGTATTTTTAATAGTAAGACACAAAATTGAATTTATCTTATTAAGCAATCTTACAAAATATTTAAAATAACTGAAAACTTATTGTATAATTTTTGGTTTCACAGTGGGCAAATATACCTAGATGCAGTGAAACCCTGTTATCAAAATAAAGACATCTTCATTACTTGGAATCTTTTGCCATTTTCCCTCTACTTTTAACTAAATTAGTTTTGCAGTGCATCATGGTTTTGATTGTGAATTAGTGTATCAACTTATCCCCATAGTGCTTTGATTTAGCAGCAAAGCATCCATTACCAATGCCATATCCAAAGTAACGTTTCCATACAAACTGCCTGCTGCTTCATTCATAACCACAAAGCAGCCTGAAATTACTGCTTTTTACAACTCACAAGGATTTAATGGGCTGTGATGGCCCCCTACCAAAACCTTTAAGAAACTTTATTAATGTTATGAGTCTGGGACACCATAGTGTGGGATTTTATTGGTTATTCATTAAAAAAAAAAAAAAATACACAGTAGTCATTACAGAAGACAATGAGAAATAAAGTGAAGAACTGTATTGCTCAGGAGCTGTAGGCAATCTGTATATACTGTATAGAACATACAAGGATCTGATCTGCTGTAACTAGCATCAACGTCAATGCGAGAGGCCTATTTCTGAAATGGCCCAGTTGTCAGACATGGTTTTCATGATATTTTGTAAACAGTTCTTCTCAGTGGGCCGCTGAATTTGTTTCTGTAACACATAAATGCATTTTAAAATTCAGAATTCACTGGGAAGATTAATTAGATGAGACTAGAAAAAAATCATGACAATTTTTAATGCCTTATATCCTAGAAAGAGAGGTGTTTTATTACATCAAATATGTGAATCGTGAATGTGAAGCTAGTTCCTTTCTTTTTCCCTTCCATTATTCAAATATAGAAAATGATCTCTTAAAGAAGAAAAGGTCATTCTTCACCAAGGAGCATCAAAATTTTCAGTTCCTGGATTTATTATTCTAAGACATATAAATAATATCAGTGAACAAAATTTCATAACTTTAATGAAAATGTTGGTAGGAAATGTAGAAAGAAATGTGGAAAAGAAATACAGTATATTGAGAATGAAAGAAGATTTTGTAGCAAAGCAAAAAGTTTAAATAAAAATACCTCAGTATTTAAGTACTTTACTATAAAGCAGATGCTGACAACTACTTTAGTTTTGCAAAAAAGTGTCTGTTGTAATTATTGTTTTCAGACTCTGCATTTGGGCTTGAACTTTTTATACCTTGCTCTTAAAAACACAAAAAATTGTGGTTTGTTTTTTGAGCAAAAACCCTGACATTTATCTGGGTGCATAAGGAAAGCCAGTAAAACAAACCCTTTCTTGCTATATACGAATGAAAAGATGTTGTGACCTTCTATTGTAAAAATAGCTAAAGGAAGAAAAACTAACGTTTGCTATGGAAATAACCCTTACTGGTAAATGATTTAATGATTGGTTTGGACTCGGTCAAGATATAGACCCTTCTAAAAAGCAAGCATTACATGTGCAGAATATTCTTCTAGGTATAGTAATACTATGCTTCAAAATCCCAGATTTAGTCCTGAATAGTACCATGCTTTCTTTAATCTCAGTGGGACTACACAAGAATTGAAGGACTACTCCATGTGAATAGACCTGACAGAATCTATCCCAAAGCACACAGCTAAAGACATGATAATTTAGTAGCTGTAATTAGTAAACAGAGGGCTTCCCAAGAAGACATTTCACTCTGTAGATCATATCCTATGGAAAAATAGGACTCAAGAATACATTTTCTAAATGAAATGGAGGCACCCTCATACTAACAAAAACTCTATTAGCAAAATAAAAATGGCTTTATGCATACACATGCACAGACACTACATGGGTACTGGTTCAACATTAATTCAGCTTCTTTGCAAGTGCATATGAGGATAAAATCTTCAGTGCATGAACAAATAAGACATTGGCCACATTTGATGCAGAATATGAACAGAAGATTGCAAGAAGAAAAGTCATACTGCACATAGTCAAGAGAATTAAGTAAAGACTTTGCAACATTAACAGCAACATTTTGACTTGAGTATTTGATTATGCAACTTTGATTTTTTAATATAGTTTTTCTATATTTTAGATCAGATATATTAAAGATCTCTAGATTTAAGGATTAAATACAAACTTCATTCAAGAATGAATGAAGAATGAACTAGACTTAGCGGGGGACAGGGATGGAGTTTTGAGCAACAGAGAAGAGCCAGGGGCTGCTGATGTATTAGGAACCAACAGGGAAACACCTGTGCAATGTCTCAAAGGAATTAGGGTGTGTTCCTCTAAAAAGGTGACACTGTTGATAGCCCAGCTGAAGTGCTTCTATACCAATGCATGCAGCATGGGTAACAAGCAGGAGGAGCTGGAAGCCACTGTGCAGCTAGAAAGCTACGAACTAATCGCTATCACTAAAATGTGGTGGGATGAGTTACATGACTGGAACGCTGCAATTGATGGCTATAAACTGTTCAGAAGGGACAGGCAAGGAAGCGGGAAGGAGGGGTGGAGGGGCTGCCCTCTATGTAAAAGTGGATTGACTGCACAGAGCTGTCTTTGAAAAACAGTGATGAACATGTCAAGAGCTTACGGGTAAAAATTAGGGGCCAAGCCAACAAAGGAAACCTCGTGGCTGGTGTTTACTACAGGCCACCCAACCAAGGGGAGCCTGTTGATGAAGCATTCAGAAGCATCAGCATTGATGAAGCTTCAACTACAGGAAGCATCATGCTCACAGGCCCTGATCCTGCTGGGGGACTTCAATCACCCTGACATCTGCTGGAAAAGCGGCATAGCAAGCTGTAAGGAGTCCAGGTGACTCTAGGAGTGCATTGAGGATAACTTCTTAATCCAGGTGATAGCCCAACCACAGGAGAAGCATAACTAGATCTGTTGCTCACCAACAGAGATTAACTAATTAGAGAGGTCAAGATTGATGGCAGCCTGGGCTGCAGTGATCATGCCCTGGTGGAATTTGTGATCTCGAGGGATATGGTCCAGGTGAAGAGTAGAGTCAAGACCCTGAATTTTAGGAGAGCAAACTTTGAGTTGTTTAAGGAATTAGTGGATGGGACCCCCTGGGAAACTGCCCTCAGGGACAAAGGAGCTGAACAGAGCTGGCAGCTCTGTTAAGGACATTTTTCTTAGAGCGCAAGAGCTCTCGATTCCCATGTGTAAGAAATCAGGCAAGGAAGGCAGGAGACCAGCATGGCTGAATAAGGACCTCCTGGTCAAACTAAAGTGTAAGAAGGAAATGCACAGGCAATGGAAGCAGGGACACGCATCCTGGGAAGAATATAGGGATACTGCCCAGGAGTGTACAGATGGGATCAGGAAAGCTAAGGCACAGTTGGAGCTCAGTTTGGCAAGGGATGCGAAGAATAATAAAAAGGGCTTTTACAGGTACGTTGGCCAGAAAAGGAAGATTAAAGAAAATGTACCCCCTCTGGTAAATAAGACGGGAGAGCTGGTGACAACCGACATGGAGAAGGCTGAGGTACTCAACAATTTTTTGCCTCAGTTTTCAATGGTAATCTCTCTTCCCACATCTCTCAAGCCCCTGAACCTCAGGGCAGGGACTGGGGGAACTGTAGGAGAAGATCAGGTTCAAGACCACCTGAGGAACCTGAACATGCACAAGTCCATGGCACCCAACGAGATGCATCCCAGGCTCCTGAGGGATCTGGCAGATGTAGTTGCCAAGCCACTCTCCATCATATTTGAAAAGTCATGGCAGTCAGGCAAAGCCCCCAGTGACTGGAAAAAGAGAAACATCGCGCCCATTTTTAAAAAGGGTAAAAAGGAAGACCCTGGGAACTACCGACCAGTCAGCCTCACCTCCCTGACCAGTAAGATCATGGAACAGGTCCTCCTGGAAGACATGTCGAAACATATGGAAGACAGGGAGGTGATTAGAGACAGCCAACATGCCTTCACCAAGGGCAAATCATGCCTGACTAATCTGGTGTCCTTCTACGATGGAGCGACTGCGTTGGTGGACAAGGGAAGAGCTACAGATATCATCTATCTGGACTTCTGTAAGGCCTTTGATAGGGTCCCCCACAACATTCTTGCCGCTAAAATGGAGAGATATGGGTTTGACGGATGGACTGTTAGATGGATAAGGAATTGGCTCAATGGCTGCATCCAAAGAGTTACAGTCAATGGCTCGGTGGCTCAATGTGGAAACCAGTAAGGAGTGGTGTCCCTCAGGGGTCTGTACTGGGACCAATACTATTTAATATCTTCATCAACAACATAGACAGTGGGACTGAGTGCACCCTCAGCAAGTTTGCAGATGACACCAAGCTGAGTGGTGCAGTTGATTCGCTTGAGGGAAGGGATGCCATCCAGAGGGACCTGGACAGGCTTGAGGAGTGGGCCCATGGGAACCTCCTGAAGTTCAACAAAGCCAAGTGCAAGGTCCTGCACCTGCATCGGGGCAATCCCCAATATCAATACAGACTGGGGGATGAATGGATTGAGAGCAGCGCTGAGGAGAAGGACTTGGGGATACTGGTGGATGAAAAATTGGACATGAGCCAGCAATGTGCACTCGCAGCCCAGAAAGCCAATCGTATCCTGGGCTGCATCAAAAGAAGCGTGGCCAGCAGGTCGAGGGAGGTGATTCTCCCCCTCTACTCCACTCTCCTGAGACCCCACCTGGAGTACTGCATCCAGCTTTGGGGTCCCCAGCACAAGAAAGACATGGACCTGTTAGAGCAGGTCCAGAGGAGGTGCCACGAAAATGATCAGAGGGCTTGTCACTCGACACTACGGGGACAGACAGGTTCTTTTAGGGATCCTTGGCAGAATGACGATGGCAATAAGTTGTACTTACAGTTAAAGCTTTATTTTTTTGAACAGAATTTTATGGTTAGCATAGCATTGAGTTTTATGATCAGAGAAGCACAGGATTCTATAAGCAGAATCAGTGTAGCACAGTTTTATAAGTAGCATAGCACAGAATTTTATAGCACAGCCTAACTTATGGTTTCTAATAACCTGGACCCTCTGCCGATCAGGTCAAATCTTAATACTTGGCTTGCCGTATCAATATAACAATCATAATCTAGACTTGAAAACACGTAAAAGAATACAGGTCCCTCACTCAATCCTCAGAGGAAGCAGATGACAGTGGAGGCATCCCTGACCACTGGGGGATCACAGGTTTTGCCATCCAGAAGCAGTTCTGGTCCAAGTCCCACTTAGGACTTGTAACTGCTTGATTTTATAGACAGTGCTCTGTGTGCCGTTACGCTTCCCTGTTCTGTGACAGGGTCATCACAACCTGGTTCGCTGGGTGCCTGGAAACTTCAAGGCTGGTAAGGAGGAGAGTAATCAGCCTAGCACCTAGGAACCTTGAGGCTGATAGGGAGGGGAAGAAGAAATCTGCCTGGTGCACAGGACCTTCAGGGCCTGATAAGGAGGGGAGAGGGGACTGATACGTGACCACCTCAGTCACAGAGAATGGCTTTTTGCCTTATAAAATGGTGTTAGTTATGCCCACCATATCACAGAATCACAGAATCGTATAGGTTGGAAAAGACCCTTAAGATCATCGAGTCCAACCGTAAACCTAACACTACCAAGACCACCACTAGACCAGGGGTCAGGAGCAGGGGGTACTGGTCACAGGGCTGGAACACCTCTCCTATGAAGAAAGGCTGAGATAGTTGGGGTTGTTCAGCCTGGAGAAGGGGAGATTGGGGAGAAGGTCTCCCTGGCTCTGGGGAGACCTTATTGTGACCTTTCAATACATAAAGGGGCCTTATAAGAAAGGTGGAGAGAGACTTTTTACCAGGGCCTGTAGTGACAGGACAAGGGGCAATGGTTTTAAGCTGAAAGAGGGTAGATTTAGATTGGACATAAGGAAGACGTTTTTTACGATGAGGGTGGTGAGACACTGGAACAGGTTGCCCAGAGAAGTTGTGGATGCCCCATCATTGGACGTGTTCAAGGTCAGGTTGGACGGGGCTTTGAGCAACCTAATCTAGTGAAAGATGTCCCTGCCCATGGCAGGGGGGTTGGACTAGATGATCTTTAAAGGTCCCTTCCAACCCAAACCATTCTATGATTCTATGATTCTAAGAAACAGAATTAACCCATAATAACTTTTTTCTCCTCATTTTTCAGTATCAACTACACATTTCAATGTTCTCTCACAATAGATTTTGATCGATTTAGATTTAGATATTAGCTGATGTGTTTAAGGAAGGAAAAGGTTTTATACTATTTCTGTGAAGTTGAAACATATAGTAATGCTTCTGCTAGAATAAAGAAATCCTTTTTCTTGTGTGTGTGTGTTGCAACATGGGAAATATTTTTTCACTGTGAGGTTGGTCAAACACTGGAAAAGGGTACTAGAGAGGTTGTGGCATTTCTGTCCTTGGATATATTCCAAACCAGACTGGACATGGCCCTAAGGTACTTGATTTAGCCAGCTGTGCTTTGAGCAGGAGGTTGGACTAGATGACCTCCAGAGGTCCCTTCCAACTTACATAATTTTCTGATTCTGTGCTAGTTGATGGCTGTTTTTATTTACTTTTTTTTAAAAGTCCTTAATAAATGAGCAGAAATGTATCATTGGGCACTTTAAATATTTTTTTCAACCTAGCCAAATAAAAATAAAAATAAGTTGTGGAATTTCCAATAAACAAAATGCTTGCTGTCTCCACAGGGGAAAATGGATTGTATTTGCTTAGCGTTGTAACAGAAAGTACCTTGTCAACCAGGTAACTGAGTAGGAGAGGTAGTGAGCGGGTAGATTTTGATTCTTAAAACACTTCGAAGGAAGAAGCATTTGGAAGGAAGAAGAGTGGCATCACATTCACAGGTGGCAGCCTGGTCTCCACAGGCTGTGAACAGCACAGAGGATATAGAAAATGGCTTAATTTTTGTAAAGAGTGTGTATTGGTAGCAGAGTCTAGTTGGACTGTGTGATTTGTAGAACCTAAACCCTGGCATCTAAGATATTAGTAAACTGTGTAGTTGGAACTTGACGTTTTGTTGCATAGGGGCCAGTCAGGATGCTAGTTTGCCAAGTATTTTCTGTCTTATTTATATTGTGCATCACTGTATGGAGCTTTTTTATGTTCAGCACCTTTTTAATAAATGTAAAGCTGCTTGTCTAGTAACTGCACTAAGTCCATCATTTGTGGTGTTCCATAAGGAAGATGAGAATGGTTTCATCATAATCGCTACTGGAGTGCATTGCAAAACCACAATTGGCAGATTATCTTCCAGGGAACTGTAGGCCTGAGTTACATTGGAAGATTGTAGATGAAGGAAAAAAAGTACCTTGGCAGACCTGCTCGTGGTGATGGGGACAGGGAAGTTGCATCAAGTCTTCCTGTGCTGTGCTCAGCTCTGTGTCAATGCTCCCTTCTTTCTGCACATTTTTAGTTGCAACACACTAGACAATTCACATTTGAGTATTTATCTCTTTATTCTTGTAATGTTTCCAGTTAATTTGTTTACCAATTTTTAATATATGCAGATTTTGTAGAAAATGAAAGTACACTTATTAAATGTTCATAGATGTCAGACCAATTAAACTTGCATGCCAATACAGTCACCATGCTCTTTGGAACCTTAACCCTAGCTCACCAGAAATTTACAAAGACATTGACTATTGCATAGCTGTGTGACTTTGACCCTGATGACTAATTAGACTGAGGGTGAAAATCCCTTAATTTAGAAGCCTATTGAATGGATAGCAGTGAGAGTCCTTTGTATTTACAGGGACAAAGATTTGACTGATATATTACAGAAGGATAAAATTACATTAAATATTATATCAATAATTCTTGAAGTCCTCCGAAGCAGCAATATGGCTATAGATAGTATAGATCTATGATCTATGTAGTATAGATCTATGAACTATTCATATAGATCTATGAATAGTTCATAGATCAGTTGACTAGTGTTTTCATAAAATACTGCTGTTCAGAATTTGTTGTAAAATATTCGATAGGCCAGGAAGGCTCAGGACGATAAATAGTAGGAGAGAACACTGACAAGACAAGCTTTCTATTCAGTTACTGACTGTGGATAAGTTTGAGATTCTTTTACTAATGGATCATCTTCTTAAATAAACAACTCTTATTAATTGAGAGTAATGCTAAAATTCCTGTAGAATTTTGTATTATTTTAAAGGAAATTAAGGAGAATCATTATGATACACTCAAATGTTACCTGTGGTTATCCAAACTACCAAGTCAGTCTGACACTCTTGAGAAACTACTCAGTGATTTCAAAAATAGTGATTTTCGCTGAAACTTAAAATTACTGTCCTTCAGTCAAGGCCAGTTATGAATCCAGGATAGTTAACTGGGCCCAACAAGTCTCTCAACTTATATTTGATCTGCTTATGTAGCTAGAGAAAGAAGATAATTTCCTAACTTATTCAGGCACAAGATAGAATGCCTAAGATTTCCTAGGTTTTTTTGTTAAATATAGCATAGATTAATAGGAAAGTTCCTAGGAAATCAAATAAAAAGAGGTAGGCACAGCAAATTCTAACTCAGGTTTATTTAGAAACATGCAGTTAAAGGCTTGAACATATGGAAACATTTTTAAATTTTTTATAAGTTGGTAGAGATTTCCTTCAAAAAAATGGGTGAATATGTTCAGTGTCAAGAACTGAGACAGCTATGTATTAGATGGTTTGATGTGTTGTGACAGTACATAGAATAGTTATGCTTGGCAAAGGTCTTAATGTGTGTACCCTCTGCACTGGAGAAAATGTAAAGCAATAAAATTAAGTTTCTTTTAAGAAAATCCCTCCTCCCCTTTGTCAGGGAGCAGCAAAAGCAGGGCTGCTCCCTAAAGGAAGCCAAGGCAGGGGGGAGAGGGGTGGGGGAAAAAAAATAATCACACATTCAACAGGGCAGGGGCCTCACAATCCAGGGCCCAGTCCTACAGTACTCAAGCGAGGTGAGCAGGGCAGACCTGGAGACAGTGACCAGGTCCAACCAAGCATCCAGATCATACGGCAATACCAGGGTAATGAGACAGGTCCAAGGTCAAGCTGGGACATCAATCCATAGGTCAGGATTAGGATCAGGTCCAGTGATCACCAGGCAGGTCCATAATGACATCTGTGACAAGGCAGGACTAAGGTCAGGCTGGGAAATTAGTTTGCAGGTTGGGGTCCTGGATCAACTGGATCCATAGCCAGGCATGGGCATAGCTGTAGCTGAACTAGAGATGACATAGCTCAGGCAGGGACTGAAAACCCAGGGCTGAACTTAAACAGAGCTCCTGAACCCATAGGAATGAGAGGAGGTCCCAGGTCAAATTGGTCAGGACCATTAAGACTTACTAGTGCACTCAGGGCCCTGACACCCTGGATATTAATTTTCTGGATATTCCTAGCAGTCAGTTTTCCTTCCCGCACACTATCATTTTCCAGCCTTTTTATGAACATGATACTACAAATTTGTGGTGCCGGGTCCTGCTTTTGTGTAGAAACCAAGCTCACTTAGCCTCATTTAAAACAATTGGACTGTTTTAAAACCATCTTTGACTTTTGCCCTTCACACAGTTCTACGACATTTCGGGATAACTGTTCGGCAGCCATTTTAGAAACTGCCTGCATTGAGAGCTCTCTGGCTGCCAAAAATTGCAGATACTGTGCCAAAACACTCTTGACAGTAGAGATAAACCTTGTAGAGAGACATAGTCCAGAAATAAAATTACAAAGCACAAGGGGCAGAATGTTTTTTACAATACAGCTGTGCTAATGTAAACATTTTATTTGGCAGCGTTTTCCACTCACTTTTCAATTAACTAGGTTTATGCAGATACTTTAGGTCTGTAATAAACTTTATTGCTACTTCTGTTAGAGTGCAGGTTTTGAAACACAGATTTGCAGTATTTTGGGCGCTTTCTATCTGTTTAACAATACATTGAAAATGTTAGGCTGCCATAGAGGGGAAGTGTCAATTCCTGTTTCAAAATGCCATAATTCTGGCTTCATTAAAAGCCTTCACATTAAAAATTTATATTAATTGTGACCTGTCTCCTTTGGTTGCTCCCAAAGCAAGTAACAGGATCTTAATAGAAAGAGGTGAAATGACTTCCAGAGCTACAAAAAGACATCTGTGATGGTGATTATTAGAAAAGATAAATGTTCCCAGCATTACATAATATTACATTACATATCTTATGCATATAATTACAATAATTGTGTGATAGCTGTGATAATTATTCTTAGAGTCAAAGAAAAGTAGTTTTCCATCTCAAGTGTTATTCAGCTTTAGACATGCAAAACCAGCCAAAGATCCTTTTCTGCAAACTTCAAAATGCTGAAGGTTAGAAGAATTTCATAACAAAATCAGTTAACTGAATTTATGAAACTGATTTTTTTTTCTAATATGAGAAGAGTTATTAGATAATCTTTCTACTTGATATTACACACATTAAAATTAATCTCTGTTTCTTTTATGGATTTTGGGGGAATTAAAAGCTTCAATGTGACTTTGAAAGACCAAAATGCTGAGGCCTTCCTTGCAATCGTGAACTCCTACTCTTGTGAACAAATGTGTTGAAGTCAGAGGGAGTGTTTTGTATATGGAAGGCTCCATATTCAGAGTCTCAGCAAAACAAAATCTTTAGCACAGTGTTAGAATTAAATTTACAGTTTCTCTAGGGATGACAGACTTCATGATTCAAAGTCCCAGTTTAGTTTGGACAAAGTGAGAAGTAGTGAAAGACTGTGTATTTACTTGAAAGAATATTGAGACTTATTTAGTCATGAAAATTGGAATAGAAACGACTATTATGACTGCCTTGTGGTTTTGGCATTTCTATCTCCAGACCAAGCCACTCTCTGTTATTGATTGTTATTGATTCAAGAGCAGAAAAAGAAAAAAGTGTGCTGGATGTTTCACAACAATCTGGAAAGACATAGTCTCTGCCCTGTAGAGCATCCAGCTATATTTTTAAATGAGTAGGGCTGATAAGTGATGTGAGAAGGCAGGCTGACACTTGGTGAAAGGTACTGAAATACTACCACAGGGTTTATTTACAGAAATGCCTTGGGGATTGGGTGATGGAGTTTTCCTTTAAACTTCAAACGAAGAAAAGAAAGATGTGGAAATAGGTACCAGTGACAATTTTTGTGAGTATCACTGAATGCCTAAGTTGTTAGGATGGTTTTAAATGGATATGATGCAACCAAAAAGCAGGCAAGGGAAAGAAACTACTTGAGCTTCTCAGAAACTCCTAGAAGGTTGAATTTTGAATGTAGGTGAGAGACTATGAAAAAAATAAGAGACTCTCGAAATAGGTTTGCCCATTCCTAATTTTCATTGGACTGAATTAATTTTAAATGCTGTTTTAAAAGTGTATTCTCTTTTTTATAGATAACAAAGAAATGCAATTAGGTGAATAAGTACCGGAGAACAGCAAGAGAAGATTAATTAAAAGCTAATAAGAGAAAACAAAATCAATGTTAAAGCACTAATAACATAAGCTAGAGTCTAGTTATGAGGCTAATGCTATCACTATCACCTATCAGGTTATAAATATTATCTCTAAGGGAAGGGACCTAGCAGGTGGGATTCTATCCATAAACTGGAATAATTTAAAATAACTTGTAGTCTCTCCTAGTCACAAGAGAGATTCTTAGACTCCAAGTTTGGGAAGTAATAATTACTTTTAGTTGATTTATTGTCTTTTCTCTTTTTCCCAAGAAGTCAGTGTAAATAAAAATTATATAGCTGTTTTTATAAGGTTCTGTTCCCCTAGTTAGAAGCATAATTATTCAGAGTTGCTACTGTGGTTAATTATTGAGAATGTAAGTACAGAAATAGGAGTAGAAATGCCTTTAGGAGTAAAAGGCTAGAGACTTCTTAATAGACTTTAGCTATTTCATGAGGAGTAACAATTCAGTTTGGTCATGCCTGGTACTTTTGAAAGGGTCCCATCAGGGAAATCCTTATTGATTTCTTTATTAGGCAGCAGAAGTCCATGAGAATGCTGGTCACAATCCATAAGGAGCTTTTTTTAAAATTATTTTTAAAAAGATACATCATAATTTATTTATTTGCCTTAAAATGAAACATATTGTGATGGTTTGCATGAAGTTTTACCTAGTTTCATGGATAACTGATAAAGATCAGTTTAAAAACCAAGAACAAAAATCTTTGCAAGAACAGAGGTGATAATTGGAAACAAAATACATCTTGTTCTTTGTCTATCAGTGATGCTCCAAAAAAAAAAATCTAGATTGACAGACCAGTCTGCTTTGTACCACTCTGAGAGAACAGGGTCCCCTTGAAACTAGCTTAGGGTTTCCTCTATGCAAGCAAATTGCTAAGTGGCATAAGTTCATCAAGGAGGACCATGCCAGGTCTTACTAAGAAGCATGAGTGAAGCGTACTGTGCTCTGCTACATGCCCTTTGAAGTTCATGTGGTCTAGTGTAAGTTGAAGGAGCTCTGAGGGTTTTGACTGAGGAGCAGGAATAACCATAGTGTTTTTCATCCCAGCTGCCTACCCTACCCATATCTTGGAGGTTCCTGTCAGGGAGCGGCAAAAGCAAGGCCTCTCCACAAAGGAAGACAAGCTGGAAGCAAAGGATGACACCAGCACAAAGCAGGCACAGAGACTTCACTGACCAGGGCACAGTCCCACAGGATCTGAGCAGGGCCAGGTTGGTGATAGTGACAGGTGCCATCAACAGAACCAGACAAGGCAAGGTGATGAGTCAGGTTTATCCAGGCAGTCCAGTGAGGAGCAGCAGGAGACACGGCCATAGACAAGGTTACCTATAATGTGACTCCAAGGTCCATCCAGGAGATAGGGCTATCTAGAATATAAGGCAAGTGTCTGTATCTTCCCCAAACCTGATGTGCATGGGGGTGTACATGTGTAATTCACTAGCATATTTCAAGCTGACAAGTAGAAGACCCATGGAGCAGGTAAGAGGGCCCAGGATGCAGGAAGAGGGACAGAGGGGCCATGCTGGTACTTGAGGGATCTGCGAATGTGCATGTGCTTGTAAATCTGGAGAGCGTGTGTGTGTGCACTTTCACTAAGTGAACTTCTATCTCTATCAGCCAAAGAGGTGGAAGGGAACTTGGCTGTCTGTACTTGTTTTATGTGAGTCCTATATGTAGGTGCTGTTGAAGGCAGCGCCTTGTCTGTGGCGGTCTGTGTAGCTGGCCGTATCAGTGTCCTTTTTCTGTGTGTGCGTGTCTTTGGGATATGTGCTCAGCTTTGCTACTGGTTAAACCTGTAAACAGGAAAGCAATAGCCCTGTCTTTTGGCCTGGGATAAGAGACCCATGGGGCCTCTGGACAGGGCTCCAGCAGCCAAATAGGAGGAAGTCCTGGCCTGGAGCTGCTGGAGGCAGCAACCACTCATAACATCCCTGAACATATATATTCATTACAATTTTTCAAATTGCTCACAGAGACAGTGTGGTGGGTTGACCCTGGCTGGATGCCAGGTGCCCACCAAAGCTGCTCTATCACTCCCCCTCCTCAGCTGGACAGGGGAGAGAAAATATAACGAAAGGCTCGTGGGCCAAGATAAGGACAGGGAGATCACTCAGCAATTACTGTCATGGGCAAAACAGACTCAACTTGGGGGAAAATTAATTTAATTTATTGCCAATCAAATCAGAGTAGGGTAATGAGAAATAAAAACTAAATCTTAAAACACCTTCCCCCCACCCCTCCCTTCTTCCTGGGCTCAACTTCACTCCTGATTTCTCTACCTTCTCCCCCTGAGCAGCGCAGGGGGATGGGGAATGGGGGTTACGGTCAGTTCATCACACGTTGTCTCTGCTGCTCCTTCCTCCTCACACTCTTCCCCTGCTCCAGCATGGGGTCCCTCCCATGGGAGACAGTCCTCCACAAACTTCTCCAACGTGGGTCCTTCCCACAGGCTACAGTTCTTCACGAACTGCTCCAGCGTGGGTCCCTTCCATGGGGTGCAGTCCTTCAGGAACAGACTGCTCCAGAGTGGGTCCCCCACGGGGTCACAAGTCCTGCCAGCAAACCTGCTCCAGCATGGGTCCCCCACGGGGTCACAAGTCCTGCCAGCAAACCTGCTCCAGCATGGGGTCCTCTCTCCACGGGTCCACAGGTCCTGCCAGGAGCCTGCTCCAGCACGGGCTTCCCACGGGGTCACAGCCTCCTTTGGGCGCATCCACCTGCTCTGGCATGGGGTCCTCCACAGGCTGCAGGGTGGATATCTGCTCCACCGTGGACCTCCATGGGCTGCAGGGGGACAGCCTGCCTCACCATGGTCTTCACCACAGGCTGCAGGGGAATCTCTGCTCCGGCACCTGGAGCACCTCCTTCCCCTCCTTCTTCACTGACCTTGGTGTCTGCAGAGTTGTTTCTCTCACATATTCTCACTCCTCTCTCCCAGCTGCAGTTGTGCAGCTTTTTCCCCCCTTCTTAAATATGTTATCACAGAAGTGCTACCACTGTCACTGATTGGCTCAGCCTTGGCCAGCAGCGGGTCTGCCTTGGAGCCGTCTGGCATTGGCTCTATCAGACATAGGGAAAGCTTCTAGCAGCTTCTCATAGAAGCCACCCCTGTAGCTCCCCCTGCTACCAAAACCTTGCCATGCAAACCCAGTACACCTGTAAACATCATGGTGCTGAAGGACATAATATGATGGTATCGGATTAATTAACTGATATGATATATCCTTGGAAGATGAGTGTCTTTTTCAGGATCATTTGAAGTGAGAGGGCAGTAACCAAGTGTAGGTTACTGACTACTGAAATACTGACTACCAAAACCTGGCCACGCAAACCCAATACAGACAGTCAACAGTAAACATTTCAAGAGGAATTCTGATTAAAACTGTCAAATGCAGAGTGCTAAAGACACATAATCATTTTGGGTTTTTTGATTTATATACACACGCATATACTTACACTGATTTTGGTCACTCATGCAATTGTACTATATTTGGGAGTTCAAGTTCCTTTAAGGTGTAGGACCACATATCTTTAGAGAATGGTGTAGTTGAAGCTACATTAATATCTGTGACTTTCTTGTAACTACTAAGAAGATGCAATTTACTTTAAGGGAATATTCATAGCTAGGAAGTTTTCTAATGATGAATATATTCCTGGTCATAACCTAAATTTCACCAATATAAATATTAAAGTCATTGGATTGATACCTGCACTGAACAGTTTTGTACATTTTTTTCCCAGACCAATTTTGTTCTCCTGATTTTTATTCAACTTCTGTCTACATTGTGAAGGTGAAGCAAGAACGTATGTCTACCACTTTTATTTCTATAATGTTTCAAATCATTACCATGATATTCACCTAATGCTTTCATTTCTTGGTTTTGGAGTAAATGCTAAAGCTGATAATAACAGTGGCCATAAATGCACCTTGACTGTTGGTCATGGGTTGTAAAGTCACATGATTGAAGGGGGAGTGTTCTGTTCAGATGATTCATCAGAGCACAGCTTCATATTTTGCTCCATCTTCAAGAGACAATTTGCTTTATTCATCACCTGCTCAGTCTCTCTCCTACCTTGCACACATTTAAAGAGGTGTTTCTTTAAAGTAACAGCAACAAGCAAGAGGAAGAAGAAAAAGACTCCTTTAGTAATATATTCCTTCATAATAAGCAAGACTTGATTGCCTGACTGTTATTCAGTTGCATAACCAATCTGTATACTTCTTAGTCTGCCTACCTAGTATTTTCCTGGGCATATAGGTCCTGTTGCAAGGTTAAGGAATGTTCCCAGGAGTATGGTGATAGCAAACAAATGAAGCTTGAGTGAGATTGCAACCAGGTGGAAGGGAAATGAATATATCACTGATTATTAATTTATTTGAATAGGTGGGTGTAAGCTTAGAGTACTTTTTTAACAGTTTCATATACAATGGGTAGAAACTAAATAAGATGAAGCATCACAAATCTCATGAATAGAATAGCAGTGTGCTTCCCAGAGTTGTGTTGCACGTGGACAACCACCTCTAAATCCACGCATACAAAGTCACGTATTCTAAATTCATTGCATACCAGGGAGTAATTTACTGATGTGCATGCCCTTAATAATGTAACAGAAAAATCCTCTGTGACTGTTCATGGCATGACTCACTGTTGTTATCCCCTGTGTATTCTGAAGGCAGATATGTATGTATTTATCCTTCAAACTTTCCTTCACTAGGCTGTGACTTACACACTGCTAACCATATTTGCCCTCTATTTGAGGTGTGCAGTTGTTCAATAGTAATCCAGTTTTCTTTGTTTCTTGGTGAACATTGTGAACATTCCTCAGTGCCAGGGTGGGAACAGTTATTTTCTCATGTAGCTGAAAATAAAACATGGGAGCACCGTTACTATATTTCACAAAGAAGCCATGGTGACCTTTACACTAAACTCAGTATAAAGATTAAGTTTTTATTTTTATTGTCATGGTAATCAGTCATCTTGTGCTGTTTCCATGTCCTGAATGCTGACATGATGCCATTATCAATAGCAATGCATATGGAAGTGATTTGATTGTTCATTTGATATAAAGTAGAAGAAAGGGGCAATACAGTAATGCTAGTGTTTCCTGGAGGGACACAGAATTTTTAAATCAGAGCAGACAAACCAGCTTGATATGGAGTACGTTTTAACTTTGTTATATAAAGTTCATTTTGAACAATAGCATATGTAGGAAGGTAAGTGCCAAACTTGCTTTTGAAAACTTGGCCAAAATGTTCAAGCTGACATTTTCTTAGTTTCCTGTGCTTGCTTTACTGCTGATGGAGTTCTCTGTTGCTAATCTTGATAGTCCTTAATGCTGCTCTGAGTACGTGTCCTGGTTTTGGCTGGGATAGAGTTAATTTTCTTCCTAGTAGCTGGTATAGTGCTGTGTTTTGGATTTTAGTATGAGAATAATAGTGATAACATGCTGATGTTTTGGCTGTTGCTAAGCGGTGTTTACACTAGTCAAGGACTTTTCAGCTTCCCATGCTCTGCCAGGCTCACAAGAAGCTGGGAGAGGGCACAGCCAAGACAGCTGATCCAAACTGGCCAAAGGGCTATTTCATACCATATGACATCATGCTCAGTATATAAACTGAGGGCGAGTTGGCCGGGGGGTAGCAATCGCTGCTCAGGGACGGGCTGGGTGTTGGTTGGCAGGTGGTGAACAGTTGCATCACTTGTTTTTTCTTGGGTTTTGTTCCTCTCTCTCTCTCTCTCTTGTTGTTTTCCTTCTCATTAACATTTTTTTAAATTATTATTATTATTATAATATTTCAATTATTAAACTTTTATTATCTCAACCCACAAGTTTTCTTACTTGTGCTTTTCAGATTCTCTCCCCCATCCCCTAGGGAGGGGGGAGGGTGAGCGAGCGCCTGTGTGGTACTTAATTGCTGACTGGGGCTAAACCACGACAGTCCTTTTCGGTGCCCAACGTGGGGCTCGAAGGGTTTGAGATAATAACAGATTAACCAGAGTGTATTAAGGAATTTAGATCTGTTAGTAATTGTGGGACGTGATACTGATTCCTCTGTTCTCGATATTGGTTTACCTGATCTGCACCATGCTCATTTTTTTGCTATACGTGTTAAAGATCAGTGTTGGTTGTTGCAGTTTGCTGTGCTCTGCTTTAATTGGTGATGTTTTGCCTGGGAGATTTGTTATTAAAACAGTGACCTTGGGTTTATTTTGGTATCTAAGTGTGGTACTGAAACCGTTATTGTATGTCGGGTACCACCTTGTGGAGACAATTAGCAATTATACCTCTTCCTCTGAGAGGTTTTTTATGGAGGAAATGCAGAATGGCACCTTCGCTACTTTCTTCTACAATGTTTCCTCCTTCATTACAATAACTTTTCAGTATCTTGAACAACCTTGGGTAGTTAAGATAAATCTACTGGTATTTCTTGGGAATACAGTTTCAGTTTTGTCTAAGGTTAATAAGCAATTTCAGAATATCATCCAGAGATCTGCCCCAAGCGGGATAGTTATGAGTGGCAGGGTGTGTGGGATAGCATGGGCAAATGCCTAGGATGGTGGGCACCTCCAATGTTTTGGAACTTCACCCCTGAACAAGTGCAGAATCCTGAAAAATTAGTAGAATATTTGGAAAAAGTATGCTGTCACCCTGGCAATTCTAGGGAGACACAAATCACTGCAGCTACTCCAACCCCAGTGACAGGCACTGCGGCTACTCCGACCCCAGAGATAGGTGCTGCGGTTACTCCAATCCCCATGACAGGTGCTGCAGCTGAACCAGGGAACCAACCCGTGTCAGTATCAGTCACCCCTATACACAAAAAGAAATCCTGGAAGCGAAAGTCAGCTCGTTTAGAAAGGGAAGATGAAAAAGCACGGTCATCTCAAGGAGAGGAGGAGCAAGAGGAAGAAGTAGTAAACAAGACGGAAACCACCCAATCCCTATCCCTGAGTGAGCTCCGAGACATGCAAAAAATTTTCAGCTGTTGTCCAGGCAAGCACATTGTCACCTGGCTGCTCCGATGCTGGGATAACAGGGCCAGTAGCCTGGAATTAGAGGGTAGGGAAGCCAAACATCTGGGATCCCTTTCTAGGGAAGGGGGCATTGACAAAGCGATGGGAAAAGCGGCACAAGCCCTCAGCCTCTGGAGGCGACTCCTGTCAGCTATGAAGGAAAGATATCCCTTCAAGGAAGATGTTGTATATCGCCCAGGCAAGTGGACCACCATGGAGAGAGGTATCCAGTACCTGAGGGAATTAACCGTGTGGGAGGTGATTTATGGTGACCTGGACGACGAGCAGTTACCCAAAGATCCAGATGAAGTCCAGAGCATGCGACCCATGTGGCGGAATTCGGTACAGAACGCACCAGCATCGCATGCCAACTCATTGGCAATACTGACTTGGAAAGACGGAGAGGAACCAACGGTGGATGAATTGGCTGGTCAACTCGAATAAAGTCAATACTGGTCAATACCAAGAAAGTCTCTCTTCCTCCCTCGTCTCAGCTGTGGAGAAACTGTCCCAGGAGGTCCAGCAGCTCGAAGAGGATAGGTCCTACTCTCCACCTGTACAGACCAGTATCTCAGCTATTAGGAGTCAGCGTTCCTCTGCTCAAGAGAGAGGATATAGAGGGTATACACCATGGGGCACCCTGTGGTTTTACCTGTGTGACCACAGAGAGGACATGAGGAAGTGGGATGGAAAAACCTACCTCGACCCTAGAGGCACGGGTATGTGAGTTGCAAGGAAAAGCAATCGCACAAGGGGATTCTTCCAGGAAAATTGCTGCTCCGGTTTCCAGTGGAAAGTTCCCCAGACAGAGTGGAAGGGCTGATCTTACTCCTGATTTTAATGAAGGAACTCCTGACTTGCATTTACAAGAAATGAGTAATGAATAATATGATCAGGACTAGGGGGGCCCTGCCTATGGCCAGGTGGAGGAAAGGGACAACCGGGTTTACTGGACTGTGTGGGTTCGATGGCCTGGCACATCAGACCCACAGGAGTATAAGGCTCAAGTAGACACTGGTGCACAGTGTACCCTAATGCCATCAAGCTATACAGGGGCAGGACCCATCTGTATTTCTGGAGTGACAGGGGCATCCCAACAGCTGACTGTATTGGAGGCCGAAGTGAGCCTAACTGGGAATGAGTGGCAAAAGAACCCCATTGTGACTGGCCCAGAGGCTGCGTGCATCCTTGGCACAGACTGCCTCAGGGGAGGGTATTTCAAGGACCCAAAAGGGTACCAGTGGGCTTTTGGTATAGCTGCTTTGGAGACGCAGGAAATTAAACAGCTGTCTACCTTGCCTGGTCTCTCAGAGGACCCTTCTGTTATGGGGTTGCTGAGGGTCAAAGAACAACAGGTGCCCATTGCTACCACAACAGTGCACATGTGGCAATATCGTACCAACCGAGACTCCCTGATTCCCATCCATAAGCTGATTCGTCGACTGGAGAGCCAAGGAGTGATCAGCAAGACTCATTCACCTTTTAACAGTCCCATATGGCCAGTGTGAAAGTCTAATGGAGAGTGGAGACTAACAGTAGACTATCGTGGCCTCAATGAAGTCACGCTGCTGCTGAGTGCTGCCATGCTGGACATGCTAGAACTTCAATATGAACTGGAGTCAAAAGCAGCCAAGTGGTATGCTACAACTGATATTGCTAATGCATTCTTCTCAATCCCTTTGGCAGCAGGGTGCAGGCCACAGTTTGCTTTCACTTGGAGGGGTGTTCAGGACACCTGGAATCGACTGCCCCAGGGGTGGAAACACAGCCCTACCATTTGTCATGGACTGATCCAGACAGCACTGGAACAGGGTGAAGCTCCAGAACATCTGCAATATATTGATGACATTATTGTGTGGGGCAACACAGCAGAGGAAGTTTTTGAGAAAGGGAAGAAAATAGTCCAAATCCTCCTGAAGGCCGTTTTTCCCAGAACACAAAGTAAGGTCAAGGGACCTGCACAGGAGATCCAGTTTTTAGGAATAAAATGGCAAGATGGACGTCATCAGATCCCAATGGATGTGATCAACAAAATAACAGCCATGTCTCCACCAACTAGCAAAAAGGAAACACAAGCTTTCCTAGGCATTGTGGGTTTTTGGAGAATGCATATTCCAAATTACAGGCTGATCGTAAGCCCTCTCTACCAAGTGACCCGGAAGAAGTACAATTTCAAATGTGGCCCTGAGCAACAACAAGCCTTTGAACAAATTAAACAGGAGATAGTTCATGCAGTAGCCCTTGGGCCAGTCCGGGCAGGGCAAGATGTAAAAAATGTGCTCTACACCACAGGCGGGGAGAATGGCCCTACCTGGAGCCTCTGGCAGAAAGCACCAGGCGAGACTCGAGGTTGACTGATAGGGTTTTGGAGTCAGGGATACAGAGGATCCGAGGCCCGCTATACTCCAACTGAAAAAGAGATATTGGCAGCATATGAATGGGTTCGAGCTGTTTCAGAAGTGGTTGGTACTGAAGCACAGCTCCTCCTGGCACCCTGGCTGCCGGTGCTGGGCTGGATGTTCAAAGGGAGGGTCCCCTCTACACATCATGCAACTGTAAGAAGATAAGAAACCTGTTGGTTGAGTTGAGTCTTACTCTGCTCTGCACTGCACTATAGAGCTTAGCTGTGTTGCAGCCTGTACTGTAGTGTTTAGGTAGAGAGTTTTAGAGAGAAAGTAAAAAAGGGATATATTGCTGTTGAACATCTTAAGGTTGGAGAGGATTTGAAATGGAGCTGAGGCAGGCTGAGGAGTAGGCTTCTTATTTCTGCTGGATCCTGGGATTGTGATGTTTCTATTGCTGTTGTATCTTATGTTCTTGCTGCTACTGATAGCGTACTGCTGTCCTGAAGAAACTCTATTATTGTTCCCATTTCACTTCTAAGTAGACATTAAAAGGATTCTGTTTGTTATTCGGATATACAACATGTTCTGGAAAACTATTTGAAAACATAAAAGAATTTGGGACCTTAGCAGATTTGTTTCCTATAATTCCTATGATATGTATGTCATAGGAACATTATATTCTTAGAGATAATATATCTTTATTTACTGATAAAGATAAAGATTAGTGTATAATTAGCTAGTGGGTTTTGTTTGTATTTCAGCTGTTAATGATAGCAATTTTATGGAAATCTGAACCACTTAAAGATAGGGTGAGCTGAGTGAAGTCTAGCCTTAAGACTTAAAACTTTTCTGGATTGACGCTGGGTTGCTCAAATAACAGATAGATTGGCTTTATACCACTTAGAATAGAATAGAATAAAATAGAATATTTTGAATAGTTCAGTTACAAGGGACCTACAATGATCATCCAGTCCAACTGCCTGACCACTTCAGGGCTGACCAAAAGTTAAAGGATATTATTAAGGGCATTGTCCAAATGCCTCTTAAACACTGACAGGCATGGGGCATCGACCACCTCTCTAGGAAGCCTGTTCCAGTGTTTGACCACCCTCTCGGTAAAGAAATGCTGAACCTCCCCTGACGCAGCATTGGACCATTCCCACATGTCCTGTCACTGAATACCAGGGTGTGTGAGCCGGCACAGGCAGGATGCAGGAACAACCACAAAACCACGGATGAAATGCAAAGAATAAATTTATTTTCATTACCTTGTCAACTGGGGGATCCCCGAAGCAGTGCCCAGGCAGAGGCACACAAGCGGGGATGCAGGCACCGCGGAGCTCTGTCCATGCTAGAGGATCACCGAACCTGCTGTTTTCACCTATATATCAGGGATTCACGCAGGTGTAGTTTACCACTGTGCTTTGATCTTTCCTACAGCAGAGTAGGAATCTCAAGCATGTTCGATAGGGTCCCTCTAAGTCTATCAGAGGCTTATGTTATCTAAACACAGATGTTTTACTTGTCAAGCACACAAGACTAAACAACTGTTGCCGTGAAAAGCCGAAATCAGGACTCAATAGTCGGGATGACTATTAAGCAGGTATTCTTTATTGCAGCGCTGGGCAGCACTGGGGATCGCTCCGCCACAAGTGCTCCTCCAGGTTAGCACAACACATCAGTTCATATACAGAAAAATCATACATATTCATCAGATTTCCTGAAAAGGGCAGTTTTATGGTGATGAGTTCCCGGAATTCATTTACATAGTCCAAGCATGCGCAATAAAATTAGGGTTAGGGTCTTTTCACCCTCCCGGTGGTCTTCCATAGTCTTCCTCACGTTGTCCGCTAGTTAAACTTTGGGCTTCCTTTGTCCATATATGGTCATTGAGTTAGGCTCATCAGTCCTTGGCCTCGGAATGTTACAAGGGGGTCGTTTTAAGCTAGTTCTTTGGTGCTTATCTTCGGCACAAACGTCCTGAGTTCCTGTTATCTGTGATTTAATTAGGAAGCCTAACAAGCTTGCTCAAGGCCTGTTTAGTCCTATCAGGTAAGAAGTTACAGGAAACGTCCTATCATCAACTCTGCTCAGCAGGTAACTAAAACTATCTTTGCAGGGGAAGAGAACAAAAGAGAACAAGGATGCAACTGAAACTCACAGTAAGGTCTTAGTCAGGGATTGTCAGGGATTTAACCCTTTCACAATGATTAGTATGAGATATGTGTTTTTCGACACCCCAGCTGCAAGTCACTTGAGCGTCTTTACAATCCTCTTCGCAAATCTTCCTACACAGATAGAAGAGATCAGCACCTCCCTCTCCACTTCCCCTCCTCAGGAAGCTGTAGAGAGCAATGAGGTTGCCCCTCAGCCTCCTTTTCTCCAGACTAGACAAACCCAGAGTCCTTAGCCACTCCTCATAGGACATGCCTTCCAGCCCTTTCACCAGCTTTGTTGCCCGCCTCTGGGCACATTCAAGGACCTTCACATCCTTCTTAAATTGTGGGGCCCAGAACTGCACACAGTACTCAAGGTGAGGCCACACCAATGCTAAATACAGCGGGATAATCACCTCTTTTGACTGGCTGGTTATGCTGTGTTTGATGCACCCCAGGATGCAGTTTGCCCTCTTGGCTGCCAGGGCACACTGCTGACTCCTATTGAGCCTGCTGTCAACCAGCACCCCCAGATCCCTTTCTGCAGGGCTGCTCCCCAGCCACTCCTCTCCCAGTTTATACTTGTGCCCAGCATTACTCTGTCCTAGGTGCAGAATCTGGCATTTGGCCTTGTTAAATTTCATGCCATTAATGATTGCCCAATGCTCCAGTCTATCCAGATCAGTCTGCAAGGCCTTCTGTCCCTCAAGAGAGTCAACAGCACCTCCCAGTTTAGTGTCATCAGCAAACTTGCTAATGGTGCATTCAACTCCTGCCTCCAGATCATTGATAAAAATATTGAACAGAACTGGCCCTAGAATTGAGCCCCGAGGAACACCGCTGGTGACCGTTCACCAGCCAGATGTATCCCCATTCACTACAACCCTTTGAGCCCTGCCCTTCAGCCAGTTCTTCACCCAGCGCACCGTGTACCTGCTCATCTCACAGCTGGACAACTTGTCCAGAAGGATGCTGTGAGGGACAGCATCAAAAGCCTTACTAAAATCCAGAAAAGCTACATCCACAGCTTTCCCTTCATCCACTAGGTGGGTGACCTTATTGTAGAAGGATATCAAATTAGTTAGGCAGGACTTTCCCTTTATGATCCCATGTTGACTGTGCCTGATGATTGCATTGTCCTTTAAATGCCTTTTAATAGCACCCAGCATGATCTTCTCCATAATTTTTCAGGTCCTGAGGTTAGACTAACAGGTCTGTAGTTTCCTGGGTCTTCCCTCGTGCCCGTCTTGTAAATTGGAATAACATTGGCTAGCTTCCAGTCAGCAGGGACCTCCCCAGACTCTCAAGACCTTTGGTAGATGATTGAGACGACTCCTGCTGTAACATCCACTAGCTCCTTCAGTACTCTGGGATGAATCCCATCAGGCCCCATGGGCTTTTGAACATTCAGATGATACAGCTGATCCCTTACAATTTCAGCGTCCACAAATGGAAAGTCACTGTTCCCGCAGTTGTGGTCCTCCAACTCAGAGGACCGAGCAGCCCAAGGTCTATCCATTTTATTAAAGACCAAGTCAAAAAAAGCATTGAATGCCTCTGCTTTTTCTTCGTCCCTATTAGTCAGGTGACCATCTTCAACAAGTATCGGTCCAATGTTTTCCTTGGACCTCCTCTTGCTCTTAACATACTTTAAAAAGCCTTTCTTGTTGTCTGACACAACACTGGCTAGTTTCAACTCTCTTTCAAACTAAAAGAGGGTAGATTTAGATTATATATAAGGAAGATTTTTTTTACAGTGAGAGTGGTGAGATGCTGGAACAGGTAGCTCAGATTTGTGGATGCTGCATCCCTGGAAGTGTTCAAGGTCAGGTTGGATGGGGCTTTGAGCAACCTAATCTAGTGGAAGGTGTCCCTGCCCATGGCAGGACAGTTGGATCTAGATGACCTTTAAAGTTCCCTTCCAACCCAAACCATTCTATGATTCTGTGATTCTATGAAATAACTTTCTTGGTGCTAGCATTTCACTAGGTCTAGCGACAACTTGTAGAGAAAAAAATTGGTATTTTTTTATTTAATTACCATAAATTTTTTACTCAGGCACCCACCCCCCACCCCCCAAATAGAAATAAAATAAAGACCTTGGGATTTGATCCATACATACATCTGTATATCCTCTTTTTCTTTTTTTTTCCCAGCCAAGGAATCCCCATAGATACAAATGACTGAGACAGCTTGCCCCAACCTTGGTACATAATTTGCAATACAGAGAACAAAATCAGCCTCTACATACTGAAGGGGCAAGCACATTTTAAAATCTTGCCCCTCCTCCCCCCAATCTTGCCCTCAGAATACAAAATGTAGTTTGTATATCTGAACGTCACCTACATAGATGGTGCTAATTCATTAAATATTAATGTAACTGATGGATATGCTGACATATAACATATTAAAAGTTACAGAATTACAAATAGATGTGATATTAGCCACAAAGCGACAGAATTATGCTGGCAAGACACAAACATGATAGATAGAGCTTACTTTTTTTTATAGCCTTAGAGCATTATGACTGTAACAGAAGTGCTATTACCAATAGGAAGATAGAGAGTCTGGGAAAAATGTTCTTAAAATTTCATCTTTGTTTAAAACTTGAAAGACAAGGTTTCAGCCTGAATGCTTTTTTCCCCCAAATATGCAGTTAAAAAAGTGTTTGCCTTTTTTGCAAAAAAACCCAAACCAGTTTAATCATGTATGGTACTACATTTGTGAACTCATTCTTCTGTGGCACAGCACAGGACTTAGGTCCTCATTATTATTTACTATAAAAGATCAAAGTAGACAGAAAATCAATCAGTTGATCAGGCATGGTTTTGGGGTTTTTTTTGGTCAGTGCTGTTAATTCAACTACTGCATACAGTATCTGTTCTCATTCATCACCTATATGCATATCAAATGTTGCAAAAGAAATTTGATGATTGTGAATGCACATACAATTCTAGTCAAGTTTCTGGACTATCACTGGGAAAATGTAAGGCAATGTTTTGCCTCATGAGTGCCCATCAAAGAACTGGCACCTTTACTCTTCTTTTTCTCACAGTTACATATTCTTAATAATATGTGTGTATATATATGTCTGTGAAAATATAGACAGGAAAAGTAATGTATAACTATTTTTTCTGTGAAATTGTAAATAATGGGAAATGTGTTGGTTTTTTCTTTTTTTTTTTTTCTTGAAAATGACTGAATCAATTCAATTCATATTTTAGCAAAAAAAAAATATCTTGACTGGAAGGAAATGTGGAAAATTTGATCTTTCAAGGACAGAAGTAAAAAAAAAAGTATATCCATGAAAAAACATTCAAAGAAGTGTTTGTCCAATCTTAATTTTCCATGCAGTAGGGTAAAATTAAACTTCAGCTTATACACATCTCACATCTTTTTTTAAAAATTGTAGTTGGAAAGACAAACAATTCCCTTCTTGATAAGCATTTCCATCTTCTTTTAAAGTTATTTGATTATTTTCACAGAAGCACAGAATCACAGAATCGTATAGGTTGGAAAAGACCGTTAAGATCATCGAGTCCAACCGTAAACCTAACACTACCAAGACCACCACTATACCATGTCCCTAGAGCACCTCATCCAAACATCCTTTAAATACTTCCAGGGATGGCGACTCAACCACTTCCCTGGGCAGCCTGTTCCAATGCTTGATAACCCTCTCAGTGAAGAAAAATTTCCTAATATCCAGTCTAAACCTCCCCTGGCGCAACTTGAGACCATTTCCTCTCGTCCTATCACTTGTTACCTGGGAGAAGAGACCGACCCCCACCTCTCTACAACCTCCTTTCAGGTAGTTGTAGAGAGCAATAAGGTCTCCCCTCAGCCTCCTTTTCTCCAGGCTAAATAACCCCAGTTCCCTCAGCAGCTCCTCATAAGACTTGTGCTCCAGACCCTTCACCAGCTTCGTTGCCCTTCTCTGGACACGCTCCAGCCGCTCAATGTCTCTCTTGTAGTGAGGGGCCCAAAACCAAACACAGTATTCGAGGTGCAGCCTCACCAGGGCCGAGTACAGGGGCACAATCACTTCCCTAGTCCTGCTGGCCATGCTATTTTTGATACAAGCCAGGATGCCATTGGCTTTCTTGGCCGCCTGGGCACACTGCTGGCTCATATTCAGCCGGCTGTCAACCAACACCCCCAGGTCCTTCTCTGCCAGGCAGCTTTCCAGCCACTCTTCCCCAAGCCTGTAGCGTTGCATGGGGTTGCTGTGGCCCAAGTGCAGGACCTTGCACTTGGCCTTGTTAAACCTCATACAATTGGCCTCGGCCCATCGATCCAGCCTGTCCAGGTCCCTCTGCAGAGCCTTCCTACCCTCCAGCAGATCAACACTCCCACACAACTTGGTGTCATCTGCAAACTTACTGAGGGTGCACTCGATCCCTTTGTCCAGATCATTGATAAAGATATTCAACAGAACTGGCCCCAACACAGAGCCCTGGGGAACACCGCTTGTGACCGGCCGCCAAGTGGAGTAAACTCCATTCACCACCACTCTTTGGGCCCAGCCAGCCAGCCAGTTCTTTACCCAGAGAAGAGTACACCCATCCAAGCCATGAGCAGCCAGGATCTCCAGGAGAATGCTGTGGGAAACCGTGTCAAAGGCTTTACTGAAGTCTAGATAGACAACATCCACAGCCTTTCCCTCATCCACTAGGCGGGTCACCTTGTCATAGAAGGAGATCAGGTTGGTCAAGCAGCACCTGCCTTTCATAAATCCATGCTGGCTGGTCCTGATCGCCTGGTTGTCCTGTACGTGCCACGTGATGGCACTCAGGATGATCTGCTCCATCAGCTTCCCCGGTACCGAGGTCAGGCTGACAGGCCTGTAGTTCCCTGGGTCCTCCTTCCGGCCCTTCTTGTAGATGGGTGTCACATTCGCTAATCTCCAGTCAACTGGGACGTCCCCAGTTAGCCAGGACTGCTGGTAAATGATGGAAAGGGGCTTGGTGAGCACTTCTGCCAGTTCCTTCAGTACCCTTGGGTGGATCTCATCAGGCCCCATAGACTTGTGAATGTCTAAGTGGTGCAGCAGGTCACTAACCATTTCCCCCTGGATTATGGGGGCTCCATTCTGGTCCCCGTCCCTATCTTCTGACTTGGGGGGCTGGGTACCCAGGGAACAATTGGCCCTGCTATTAAAGACTGAGGCAAAGAAGGCATTAAGTACCTCAGCCTTTTCCTCATCCTTGGTCACTGTGTTCCCTCCCCCGTCTACTAGAGGCTGGAGATTCTCCTTAGCTCTCCTTTGGCTGCTAATGTATTTCAAGAAGTGTTTTTTGTTGTCTTTTACAGCAGCAGCCAGACTGAGCTCTAGCTCAGCTTTGGCCCTTCTAATTTTCTCCCTGCACAGCCTTGCTACACCTTTGTAGTCCTCCTGAGTTGCCTGCCCCTTCTTCCAAAGGTTGTAGACTCTCCTCTTTTTCCTGAGTTCTAGCCAAAGCTCTCTAGTCAGCCAGGCCAGTCTTCTTCCCCGCCGGCTCGTCTTTCGGCACCTGGGGACAGCCTGCTCTTGTGCCTTTAGGACTTCCTCCTTAAAGAATGTCCAGCCTTCCTGGACTCCTTTGCCCTTTAGGGCTGCCTCCCAGGGGACTCTCTCGACCAGTCTCCTAAACAGGCCAAAGTCTGCCCTCCGGAAGTCTAAGGTGGCAGTTCTGCTGACCCCCCTCGCCGCTTCTCCAAGTATCAAAAACTCTCTCATTTTGTGATCACTCTGCCCAAGACAGCCTCCAACCATCACATGGCTCACAAGTCCTTCTCTGTTCGTGAACAACAGGTCCAGCGGGACACCTTCCCTAGTTGGCTCGCTCACCAGCTGTGTCAGGAAGTTATCATCTGCCACACGCTCTAGGAACCTCCTAGACTGTTTCCTCTCTGCTGTATTGTATTTCCAGCAGACATCCAGCAGGTTGAAGTCCCCTACAAGAACAAGGGCTAGCGATCGTGAGGCTTCTCCCATCTGCTTATAGAATAGTTCATCTAGAATAGTTCATTTTGTTCTAATACAGAGGAAACTGCTGGTATTATTGACATATGAGCTTCACTGTCCTTTTCTTTTAAGGTTATTTATGAATTATGATATTAGACTGATATAGAATTCATATCACCAAGCAAACCATCTCCGTATACTTGCTCATTTTTAAGATGGACAAGTTTTGGTTTTTTGTTTTTATTCTTTGATTCACATCATAGCTGGCATTAGAACTTAATATTAATAAGTATAGGGTTTATATCTGGACATTTTTCCACTGGTTTTAGGGCTGTTTGTTTAACAGAATTAGGACCATGATGTCTCTTTTGACATGATGCAAGTATGGACAAAGACCATTTTAAATACTTTGGCCTGAGAGGTACCTATTTTAGAATATTTCTGCCATAGGATCATACTCTAATCTGTTATGTAGCTACAATGCACTGGGTATCGGAAATAAAAAACAATCTTACTTACAAATACATAGAACTATGATGTTTTGTATCAGTCTTCTCATACTTCACCTATATTAGACATAAATATCCCAGTGATTAAAAAATTCATGTGGCATCAATTTGAAAACTCAAGATGAAAAATACTTATTAATGTACAGACAGCATGATGTTTAAAAAACTCACAGATGCCATCTTCTGTTATGCTAGATATTGTTTTTTAACCATCAGTTATAACAATAAAATAAAATGGAAATTGAAATCTATGATATAGTTGCTATAGCACTGTACATTATAAATCCAAATTAGAAGATGCTTTGATAAATCTTACAGTATCTAGACGCATTACAATGGTATTCAAGTGGTTAAACATTATTAATTTTTTTTTTCTTAAGAAAATATTAATTTCGGTTTTGGCTCCTAAACACACTTATACTTACTGGCAGAGCTAATATTACCTGATGTTGGCTTGACGAAACACTAAACAGTGAAATGTTCAAGGAAAGTCTGTTCCAGTCTCATCTTAAAGTTCCTATGGTTCTTAAAATGCAACATTGTAGTGTAATTGCTGTTTATTTCTCCCAATTAGTGTGTTGTGCCATGGCATACTTACTGTTTTAAGACATTTCTTTCTATAGAATGTTTATCTCATTGTGGAGGGTTGACTTTGGCCAACTGCCAGATGCCTATCCAGCTGCTCTCTCACTCCTCCTCCTCAACAGGATGGGGGAGAAAATAGGATGAGAAAGCTCGTGGGTCAAGATAAAGACAGGGAGATCCCTTACCAGTTACTGTCATGGGCAAAAAAGACTCTACTTGGGGAAAATTAATTTAATTTATTGCAAATTAAAATAGGTAGAAACAAAGACAAATTAAAACAACACCTTCCACTGCGCGCCCCCCCCCACACCCCATTTTTTTCCAGGCTCGGCTTCACTCCTTCATTCCCAACTCCTCTACATCCTCCCCCCTCCCTGAGTGGCGCAGAGGGGATGGGGAATGGGAGGCTGTGGTCAGTCTATAACAGTTCTTCTCTGCCACTCCTTCCTCCTCTCACTTTTCCCCTGCTCCAGCATGGGTCATGTCCATAGGATACAGTCCTTCAGGAAAAACTGCTCCAGTGTGTCCTCTGCATGGGCTGCAGTCCTGCAAGAAATGTCCAACTGCTCCAGTGTAGTCTCTTCCATGGGCTGCAGGGGAATCTGCTCCAGAGCCTGGAGTATGTCCTCCCCCTCCTTATACACCGACCTTGGTGTTCACAGGATTGTTTCTTTCCAACCCCCCCCTCCTTCTTTACACTGCCATGCAGCATTTTGCCCTTTCTTAAACATGTTTTTACAGAGGCACCACCAGTTTTGTTGATGGACTCAGCTTTGGAACCGGCTGTGTTCAGCGCAGGGCAGCCCCTGCTCCCTTCTCACAGAGGCCACCCCTGTAGTGCCCCCCCACCCTTGCAATGTCAACTCAATACACACATAGAAGCTTCATAAACCTCCCCATTAATTAGTATTTATAAACTACTTTGTGGGCCTTGGTTAGATGATGTTATAGACTTGCAAATTAGTGTTATGACTGTAATGTTTTGAAAGGTTGAGAAATCTAGCTTTTATTACTGTATATTTTATTGGAAGATACAATGTAGTTCTTCCTATTAAAAAGAAAAATGCATTTTTACCCTACAGTATCTGTTAAACACTGCTTTATTTTGTGCTTTTCAGCTACAGCCTTATCCAAAGCCCACTGGAGCACCTAAGAGTCTTTCCACTGATTTCAACAGCCGTTGGTTCAGACCCCTGTCACAGTCTAAAGGTTTACCCAGCCTGCGGGTGTGCAGAGATTGTGACCGTGGGTTCATAGGATTCCATAATACACAAGGACATGGAGGCTTTTATTCTCTTAATTTTTCTACTTTATTACAGATTACCACAAATACCACACAAATCACCACTAGCAGATATATTACCACAAAAAAATCACCACTAACAAGTATACCTATGATTAATAAAGCAAATATATATATCAAGCTATTACAAATTATTATCAGCAATCACTAATACAGTATCAATCAATAGTATGGCAGCAATCAATAATAGCAACAATCAAACATATAGCAACAATCAATAGAATCATAGAATGGTTTGGGATGGAAGGGACCTTTAAAGATCATCGAGTCCAACCCCCTGCCATGGGCAGGCACATCTTTCACTAGATCAGGTTCCTCAAAGCCCTGTCCAACCCGACCTTGAACACTTCCAGAGATGGGGCATCCACAACTTCTCTGGGCAACCTGTTCCAGTGTCCTACCACCCTCATTGTAAAAAAAAGTCTTCCTTATGTCCAATCAAAATCTGCCCTCTTGCATTTTAAAACTGTTGCCCCATTGTCCTGTCACTACAGGCCCTGGTAAAAACTGTCCCCGTCTTTCTTATAATCCCCCTTTAAGTATTGAAAGGCCACAATATGGTCTCCCCAGAGCCTTCTCTTCCCCAGGCTGAACAACCCCAACTCTCTCAGCCTTTCTTCATTGGAGAGGTGTT
Organism: Mycteria americana; assembly: GCF_035582795.1. Lineage (NCBI taxonomy): Eukaryota > Metazoa > Chordata > Aves > Ciconiiformes > Ciconiidae > Mycteria > Mycteria americana. The sequence goes on along the minus strand of NW_027445436.1, from coordinate 4,511,196 downwards.
CCAGCCCTCTGATCATTTTTGTGGCACGGATCCCAGAGGGGGACTCACAGAATCACAGAACCGTATAGGTTGGAAAAGACCGTTAAGATCATCGAGTCCAACCATAAACCTAACACTACGAAGACCACCACTATACCATGTCCCTAAGCACCTCATCCAAACATCTTTTAAATACTTCCAGGGATGGCAACTCAACCACTTCCCTGGGCAGCCTGTTCCAATGCTAGATAACCCTTTCAGTGAAGTAAAATTTCCTAATATCCAGTCTAAACCTCCCCTGGCGCAACTTGAGGCCGTTTCCTCTTGTCCTATCACTTGTTACCTGGGAGAAGAGACCAACCCCCACCTCTCTACAACCTCCTTTCAGGTAGTTGTAGAGAGCAATAAGGTCTCCCCTCAGCCTCTGCTTCTCCAGGCTAAACAACCCCAGTTCCCTCAGCCGCTCCTCATAAGACTTCTGCTATAGACCCTTCACCAGCTTCGTTGCCCTTCTATGGACACGCTCCAGCACCTCAATGTCTCTCTTGTAGTGGGGGACCCAAAACCGAACACAGTATTCGAGGTGCTGCTTCACTAGTGCCGAGTACAGAGGTACAATCACTTCCCTAGTCCTGCTGGCCACACTATTCCTGATACAAGCCAGGATGCTGTTGGCTTTCTTGGCCGCCTGGGCACACTGCTGGCTCATATTCAGCCAGCTGTCAACCAACACCCCCAGGTCCTTTTCTGCCTGGCAGCTTTCCAGCCACTCTTCCCCAAGCCTGTAGCGTTGCATGGGGTTGTTGTGACCCAAGTGCAGGACCTTGCACTTAGCCTTGTTGAACCTCATACAATTGGCCTCGGCCCATTGATCCAGCCTGTCCAGGTCCCTTTGCAGAGCCTTCCTACCCTCCAGCAGATCAACACTCCCGCACAACTTGGTGTCATCTGCAAACTTACTGAGGGTGCACTCGATCCCTTTGTCCAGATCATTGATAAAGATATTCAACAGAACTGGTGCCAACACCGAGCCCTGGGGAACACCGCTTGTGACCGGCCGCCAAGTGGAGTAAACTCCATTCACCACCACTCTTTGGGCCCAGCCAGCCAGCCAGTTCTTTACCCAGAGAAGAGTACACCCATCCAAGCCATGAGCAGCCAGGTTCTCCAGGAGAATGCTGTGGGAAACCGTGTCAAAGGCTTTACTGAAGTCTAGATAGACAACATCCACAGCCTTTCCCTCATCCACTAGGCAGGTCACCTTGTTGTAGAAGGAGATCAGGTTGGTCAAGCAGCACCTGCCTTTCCTAAACCCATGCTGGCTGGGCTTGATCCCTTGGTTATCCTCTACATGCCGCGTGATGGCACTCAGGATGATCTGCTCCATCAGCTTCCCCGGCACCAAGGTCAGGCTGACAGGCCTGTAGTTCCCCGGGTCCTCCTTCCGGCCCTTCTTGTAGATGGGTGTCACATTCGCTAATCTCCAGTCAACTGGGACGTCCCCAGTTAGCCAGGACTGCTGGTAAATGATGGAAAGGGGCTTGGTGAGCACTTCTGCCAGTTCCTTCAGTACCCTTGGGTGGATCTCATCAGGCCCCATAGACTTGTGAATGTCTAAGTGGTGCAGCAGGTCACTAACCATTTCCCCCCTGATTATGGGGGCTCCCGTTCCTATCTTCTGACTCGGGGGGCTGGGTACCCAGAGAACAATTGGCCCTACTATTAAAGACTGAGGCAAAGAAGGCATTAAGTACCTCAGCCTTTTCCTCATCCTTGGTCACTGTGTTCCCTCCCCCATCTACTAGAGGCTGGAGATTCTCCTTAGCTCTCCTTTGGCTGCTAATGTGTTTGAAGAAGTATTTTTTGTTGTCTTTTACGGCAGCAGCCAGATTGAGCTCTAGCTCAGCTTTGGCCCTTCTAATTTTCTCCCTGCACAGCCTTGCTACACCTTTGTAGTCCTCCTGAGTTGCCTGCCCCTTCTTCCAAAGGTTGTAGACTCTCCTCTTTTTCCTGAGTTCTAGCCAAAGCTCTCTAGTCAGCCAGGCCAGTCTTCTTCCCCGCCGGCTCATCTTTCGGCACTTGGGGACAGCCTGCTCTTGTGCCTTTAGGACTTCCTCCTTAAAGAATGTCCAGCCTTTCTGGACTCCTTTGCCCTTTAGGGCTGCCTCCCAGGGGACTCTGTTGACCAGTCTCCTATACAGGCCAAAGTCTGCCCTCCGGAAGTCTAGGGTGGCAGTTCTGCTGACTCAACCATCCCAAAGTTGGGAGTACAAACTGAACCAACCCCAGAAGTGTTTCCAGAGGAGGACCAATAGAATAGCAGAGTCTCACTTTAAAGACGATCCACGTCATGGAGTTTGGAGTCAGCTAGGTGTCCCTGGTGAGAGGCCAAGATCTCATAGAAAGTTCATGTGGAGAATTCAACCTGTTTAGGAAAGGAAAAGTATGTGCAGCACAGGACGTTCTCAGAAAGAGAAGCTCCATTTTGGATAATATAAGTCCTTTTTATATCCTGGAGACATAAGAGGTCATAGGACACCATGACACTGAGAAGCCAATAGATGCTGTTAATTTTGATTTTTCATCTATAACAGCCAATAGATGATGATGATTTCTGTTCTCTTAGACCAATTTTTATTTTTCCAGACTGTTTTCCTGTTCTTGCAGTTAGAACAGCCAATGGCAGTTACCGCTTCTTACTTTCTCAGGATGTTTTCCTCTTTTTTCCAGACTATTTTTCACCTTTTCAGACAATAAGTTGCTGTTACAGTTCCTTGTTTTTGTGCTTATCGATGGTATCTCAGGATGTCTCCTGTTTCTAGGTACCCAGCTTCACTTCAAGGATGCCAGCTGCACTTTTTAAGGATACTTCTGGTTCCCAGGCCTAGTTCCCAGGCTCACAGTTCCCAGGCTGGCAGACATTTTCTTTTGTTCAGCAATTTTCCCCTTCTAACCAGGCTGCCTTTTGGGCTGCTCACATCAACCCATAGTGAACAAAAGTGATTGTTTTCAGTCATCATTATTCTCCCATGTTTAGAAATAGTCTTATGTAGTGGAAAGCATTTTCTCTCCCTGAACTCTTGTTGCATTACTGACCTCAACTACTAAGAGAAAATTAAATACTGGCTGTATGAGAGTCAATGGCAAAATTCCTGTTGCCTTCCATAAGGCCAAGATCCCCCCCACCCCCATTATTACTTAGATACAGTACATGAAAATGAGGGTCATTCTTTGTGTCTTTTACAAAGGAATGGAATGGCCTGTGAAACCAGTTTATTAATTGGTCAAAGATACATGCAAGCAAATTTCTCTTCCTTACCTGAGAATATGAACATTTTCATTCATACAGTACATTGTATATAGTTTTCTAACCCCCAAAATAAGTCTTTCACTGTGTTCTATCTTCTGCTTTTTTTTTCTGAAGGATCTATAATGAAGGCCCTTTATGGCACATACCTAAACATAAAAGATTTCTTGGTTTCCAAGAGCAACTCAGTGTCAAAGAGTATAACTAGCATTCACAGTATCTTCCAGGTGGATAAAATTAAGCATTCACATCTTATCTTTTCCTACTGAATTCAGCAAGTTTGGGAAGGAAACTTCATTTTTCACATTCATCCACATGTGGCGAGATACCTATGTAAATTGCTTCTTAAGTATTCTTAAGTACATGACAAAAAAGATGTTAGCTAATATTATGAAATACAGTAAGCATCTGTTTCAGGGCATTAAAAAAATATAAATAAATTTAAATCCCATGCACAATGTATCTTACAACATAGATGGGGAAAGTTTTTCAGTTTCCAAAAAGAGCTACATATGATCTTTATAAATTGAATAAGAAATATTTTGAATAAGTGTCATGATTTATTGTACATAAATGTGGAAATTAAAAAAAAAATTCTGTACATGGGCCGCAAAGCTGAAAAGATAAGTATTCCTATTGCTATTTTGGTTCTAAAAAGTGTTTCTAGGTCCTTGGATTTGTTTCATTTGTACAAAAACTGGATTTACTCCCAGAATTCCACTTTTTAACTAAGGAAGTTTAAAAACTAAACAAAGGCTGAGTCAATTAATTTAAATTAGATTATAAATCAGAAAGACATTACAAAATGTTGATTTAATTACCACTTTTTATTTACCAAATTAAAACACTTTAAAAAAAAATTAACAGTCTTGACAATGGCCAGTTTGGTGACTTGGCAGCAGCAGGTCTAAAATAGGAGATGAACCTGGAAGTCAGTCATGACCTTTGCTGTTCTAAATCCCCTATGCATTGCATGTTATGTCTTCACTGCTAACAGCACTCAAGTTTGATAAACTGGATTAGCCAGACTGACATTCAGGCATTTCGGCAACTAAGCCCCAGGTCACTGTGTCCTCACTGTTTCTGCACTTACATGTGTGTGCTTGGAAGCATATCCCATGATCCTTTGAGTTTAAATACTCTGTGATCCTGTTTTTATATGGCCAAAATGGTTTTTTTTTACTGAGATAAGAAGGCTTCCTTGAGATTTGAATATTCTCCACATCAGTAGTAATCAGGGGCATTATTTTTGTGTCAGTTTAAGAGTTTTTGCACACAAATGACTTCTTTAAATTTGTAGAAACCAGGTATACAAGCTGACTGAAGCTAACACCAATGAGAATCCTTCTTCATAAAATTGGAGGGTATGATGGAGTCTTTGCAGTCTAGCAATGAATGTTCCTTTCACAACATGGCTGATGGAGTTTGGAAGATCAGTGTCATGTAGAGAGTCATAAGCTGTTGCTCCAAGTCTTGTAGCTAAATGTCTGACTTCAGTTTTCCAAACTTCCCATTTAGCATCATTTGTATGAATATAAGTACATTTAAAAAAATGTAGAGCTAGAGCCTGGTATACTTACCAAGTGAAATAATAGTATTCTATTCTATAGCAATCCTGGTGAATTCAGAAGGATGACTTGTAGAGTATGGATAATAATGAAATTATTTTTTAAAAAAGTAATTCTGTAGTGCACAGCTTCAATCTATGTGTAATGAAAGGGAACATATATTGCAAATGAAATCTGTACTGTTGGGAAACAGATGTGAAACTTCATCCTGCAGACATGTCTGTCTCACAGGGAAGGCCTCTTTGCTTTTGTGAAGTGCTGCTTTCCTCTCTGTGTGAACTGTGATTCATACAGAAAATCTGTGGGTTTACACAGTAAAGAAAATGGTTGCAAGTTAACATTTTCTAACAGATAGCCTGTTAGCCAAACTCAGTGAAAGTCATTCTGGTAAATACAGTAGCCTTTAAAAATGTGTGTGGGGGGAAGTCCCCTCAATTTAACATACTTCTAGAAGGCAAATTCCAGTGTCTTGTTTATAGTATTGTTTTAGTAGATATTAAATACAATAAAACATTGCTAATATATATATGATAAGCAATGTTAGGGCCCCAAGTGTGCTAATAGTTGTAATGGCCCTGACTAGCCTCACCTGCAGTCTCCACCCACACCCTCTACCCATGGGCCTAGGAGCCCTATTTTAGCTCAGGCCTGGGCCTTCATTCTCTGTCTTCAGCTGAACTACAGCCATGTATGTACCTAACCATAGACCTTGTTAATCTGGACCCTAACCCACAAACTGACTTCCTGGTTTGACCTCAGACCTACCTGGTGATCAATGGACTGTGTCTGACCCTGGCTATTCTCACCAGACCTGTCCCTGACCTGCAGATTAACTTCCTGGCTTGACCTTGGAACTGCCTCATTGCCATGAGCTCACCTAAGGATCTGGACTCTTGATTGAACCTGGCTGCTATATCTGAGTCTGTCCTGCTTGCCTCGCTTGGGATTGGACCCTGACTAGTGAGGCCCTTGCCCTGCCAGCTGTGTTATCCCCCTTGTTGCACCTTGACAAATATCTTAAGATCATTAGAGATGGTGAGGACAATGCATGTAACCTTAACTTATTATACAGCTTTAATTCTATCAGCTCTAGAAATGGTAACTTATACAATAAAGTTGCTTTTGAAAATTTAATTTGCTACAAGTCACTGGAAACTTATCAATCTAATTGGTTGTTTTTTCTGATTAAAATGCCATGGGTGCTAGAATGTAGGTGCATAGTAAAACTAGGAAAATAATTAACAGTAACCTTTACAAATATACAGATAGAAGACTATCTTTTTGGGGTTTTGTATTTTTGCAATTTTTTAAATTTTTTTAAGTGGAGGAAGTGTTTTGCTTCTTCATTGCTATATAGTCTTTACTACCATGACAGTGTTCTGAGCTGACAAGCTTTAAAAGGTAAAAAGTTGCAGTTGGTATGGTCTTTACACTGGTACAAAACTAGGCTCAAATTTGCTATGATGTACCCACTTAAGGATGACAGTTTGGGAGGTAGTCATAATACTTTTTGTTCACAGTAGTGACTGAAGTCAACCCCCAACAGATATGTGGAGACTTTAACAGCATCAGGGTGATGCTTGTATGGTGTCAGGTCTTCCTGTTCACTCACAGATTCACATGGAACAGTAGGGGGCAGCCTCTGCACAATATTCTGCATCTGGGCCCCCAGAAAGCAGCAAGCCTCTCTAGATGATAGGTCAGGTGGGCAGATGGGTATCTCTGTCCCCTACATCAGGGAATCACCCGTTACCATCACTTGCTGCTTCTTTCTGGTGGTCTTCCACAGTTTAGAGTCAGGTGGCCCAGATGCTTTGCTTGAAGGCATATTTGTCCTTTCTTCAGTTTAGAGGACAGTGCACTTACAAGCCTACTGACTTCCTCCTGTAACTCCTTCACAGCTCTTCAAAGACAATGTTGACTGCACTCTAGAAGGTGCATTGCAGACCTAGATCTTATATAAGGTCTGGCCCTAGCACCAGCTAAAAGGGTACTTGACCCTCCCTAATTAGGGCATAGCTGCAGTAAAGGCTCTAAGTACCCTGGGTCAGGGGCAGCTGATTATGCTTGTTAGAAGCTGCTAACAGTAAAATTTACTGTGTTAACATCAAATTGTATTATTCTCTTGATTCATTAGGTGCACCTATCAGGAGGAGAATGTATTCTTTGAAGTCCAGGGGGTTTGGGTTTTGTCAGTTCTTATGTTGCATCAACTTCATTTCATAGTGAAATGAACTGTATCAAATTGGTCATCAGTGCAGTCTCTGTGTCTGTGGAGTCAACCAATGCGTTCATGTTTTAAAGGAAGGGTAAAAAAACCAGGATTCACTATAACAAATTCTGTTACTTGTCTTGTCTAGTATGTTTTTCTGGTCATTTTATCAGAAAAAGCAGTCTTACTTTGATGGTTATGCAATATAATATTTGGGGGATGGAAGAGAAGGGAATGAAAAGGTACCTTTGTCTACATCCTGAATATTTACCTGAATGACTTTCTTGTCCTAATTCAGTGATCTTTGAGTTCCTTCTGTCAGAATCATTACATCTTTCACAGTATTTCTAGTTTTGTATAAAATGAGTTACATATAATGTGTTCGTACAGTAATGCCTTCATATAGAAAGGCAGGGAAATGACTTTTAAAGCACAAAGTTAAGTACTAGTTTAATACTGAAGGAGGATATTAAAGGAGGGTATTAAATGATAATTTCAAAACATATTACTCTGTGGTTTGGGTTATTTGTTTTTTTTTTAATTTACTATTATTATTTTATTTGTTTTCTTTTATTTCTTTACAGATTCTGGACAATCAGGAAGTCCAAGCCACAGTGATCCTGCCAGGAATCCACCAGGTAAATATGAGTTCCAAGACACATGCAATCTAACTTTGTCCAAGAAGAGAGATATTACTGTTAATAGTTAAAGAGAACATAATTGGTCAGCAATGTATTTTGCACTGGTAAGTACATATAATGAGGATAAAGTGGGATGATATTAGCTCTCTTGGACTGGCAATGCCTCAGTTGTGGTTTCATTAAGACTTGCTCAATCAAAAGAATTTTTCTTTTGCTGCTTCTTAGAAATTCATAAGTGGGGGATGGGCAGAAAAACAAGGAAACAAGAACCTAAATAACATTAATCTCTGTGGTTTAACCCCAGCCAGCAACTAAGCACCACACAGCTGCTCACTCACTCCCCCCAGTGGGATGGGGGAGAGAATCAGAAGGGTAAAAGTGCAAAAACTCAAGGGTTAAATTAAAAAAAAAAAAAAAAAGTTTACCACCAGCTGACTGATGACCTGCAAGTCCCTGAGCAATGGCAACCCCAGCAAACTTCCCCTCCTGTTTTTATTGCTGAGCATGACATCATATGGTATGGAATATCCATTTGGTCAGTTTGGGTCAGCTGTCCTAGCTGTGTCTCCTCCCAACTTCTTGTGCACCCCCAGCCTACTTGCTGGTGGGGTGGGGTGAGAAGCAGAAAAGGCCTGTGTAAGCACTGCTCAGCAGTAACTAAAACATCCCTGTATTATCAACACTGTTTTCAGCACAAATCTAAAAAATAGCCCCATACAAGCTACTATGAAGAAAACTAACTCTATCCCAGCCAAAACCAGCACAATCTCAAACCTCCAAATGCTACAATTATTCTTTCACTATGGGTGACATAACATTGCCCTTCCTTTAAAGTTTGTGACTTGAACTACAAGCTGCATCTTTCCTGTAATTTTTTTTTAATGCATACCTTGTAAAATGTAAATATGTTCATTTTCTCTCAAAGCTTATCAACTCATAGCTCTGGGGTTTTTGTTTGCTTTCACATGCTGTTAGTAGGGTGTATTAATGGTCTTTTTGGGGCAAGGTGATTGAAGTGATTGTTTCCATGAAATCACTGACCTCTCTCAAAAAAAGTAAAAGAGAAAATCAAAACCAGATTTTGCTATTCCACATATTGTGCAAAAACTCTTCTTATTTTTATGGAGTCATTCCTGTAATCAAATAGGCTATGCTGGTAAATCCTGTAAAACTGTTTTATTAATTTTATCAGGATAAGACAAACAAGTGTGTCAGAGGCTTCCTCATACTATCAGGTTTCTTAATGGGCAAGGAATCTTCTCATTTCAGCTCTCAAAGTGTCTATCTGAAAGAAGTTGGGGCTAACTCAGTTTGCTAAGTGAATCACACTAAGTCTAGCAAAGTAATAATTGTGTAATGCTGGGCTGTTACATGTAAATAAGTGTTTTCCCTAATGTCTGCATAGATCCAGAAAATAATCTACATTGTGATTATATAGTGTTGTATTACAGATATGATCAAAAGTATTGGAATATGCCACACATGTTGGATGGGAATGGCCAAAGGTGGTAAAACAATCAGAGCTGGTTATATAATGTTAAAAACCAATTTCCATTGCTTCTATAATATAAACAGCTTCAATCTTCCTGTATGTATTTTGGATATGTTTTAGACAGATAAAGGCAGAAAAACTCATGATATGCAGTGATTTTTTTAAAGTGTTTTCTTTATTGTGTAGGCTTATATTGAAGTTTAAAATCACTCTTGAATGCAGACTTTGATACTGTTCCCTCCAAACTGTGTGGGTTATATGGTAAGGCTTTTAATTCTCTCTTGAATATATGACACAAATGATGTATCGTACCAATTTAAAACAAACAAACAAACAAAAAAACCCACCACAAAATCCACCCCATCTAAGAAGTCACAACAGCAAACTTAAACACACACTAAGCTCACAAAATTTCCTTCAGGATAATTAGGGTTTTGTAAGACTTGGAACCATTCAGCTTTAGAACATTTATTTTTATTTTAAAATATCTCTGTTTGCAAGTGTAAGGAAAAAAGCCAAATGTATCACCTCATTTTGGAGGATCAAATCTGTAGCCTATGGGTTTGAGGAGCTGACTGCAGGGTCCGGACCCTCATCTCATTTCACGTGTTCTTTCTTTTTCGAGGGCCATTTAACATTTGGGTTAGGGAAGTACAGTTATGTATTTCACTGGTGAGGATAACATCCTCTGGTTAATCTATTCCCACCAATCCACATTGTCAACTCCATCTGTACTCTCCTTTGGCAATCACCAGAGGAGTAACATTGCTGCCAAAGCTAGAACTATAGGGCTCGGAGAAGACAAGCCCTATGGGCTTCCTTTTGGCTCGCCTGCTGGGTTGAGATAAAATACCCCTTTGACATCTTTTCCAAGAACTCCAGCTTCCCAGGAGGTAGAGTGATGTAAAGCAGAGAGATTAATGTCTAGTTTCATTATGAAACTACTTGCTTTTAAATTTGATCTCAACATTTTATCTGTCTTTGAAGACATTGTTGGTGATATTATTCCTTTTATCTGTTGCTGAGTGGGAAGAGAAAATAGAAGCTATACTTGCTTCCCTTGAAACCCCTTGTTTAAAAAGGGATGAGAGCTGGATGGATGCATAACTGGATATCATCTGCCTATTTGAGGATGCATGAATTTACAGCCTCTCTGTTTCCTTAAATGGTACTGTGTTAGGATTAAAGAGGAAAGAAGCACTGAGGTTTGTGGGACTTGATAAGATAGAGATTTGGGACTGTTCAAGGGAACAAGAGGGAGGCTGCATACCTTAAAGTCTGAGAAGAATGAATGATGTCCTGCTTTTACTTACTAAACTTAACAAGACTCCTATTAGGACCATGTAGTCACTTCTGTCAAAATCCCAGAGAATATCCACTCCGAGGAGTGTTTTCTATCCCAGGCCAGGAGCACGGGGTTCAGCAATGCCAGAAGGTTCTTATATCATATTTTGATCTGATACTTGTGTATCAAGGAGCCAGGATGTTGGCAAGGGACAGGTGCTCTCAGCTTTGGATGCCACTGCCTTATTAAAGACATTGCTGAGGAAAAAGGAGGTTGGAAACTGACTGGTAGCTAGCGAGGCGGTTGATGTTAAAAGTGGGGTTTTCTAGGTTTGGCTGGAGTGCGGAATTTTGTAGGGTTTCTGGTAATTTGCCTTAACCATAAAGGGAGGGTAATATCACTTGCCAAACAAAAGAACGTTAGGTGAATGTATTGGAATTCTTTATAATAGGTTCCTTAAAATGCATGAAATACTCTTATTGCATATTACAGTGTTAAGATGGTGTAGATTGTGGTGGGAGTGCTATATAACTTCTGTAGCAAGATCCAGGGGGTACTCTCCTCTAAGTTTTATTTTTCAGCAGCTTTTAGCTGGTACATTGCAAAAGAATGAAACTTGCTCTTCAGAAAACTTTTTGTGAGCCAGGTTGTAAGGGTCACTTCTTTGTAGGAGTTAAGTTGGCTCCAAACAGATAGATGAACTGCACCAGAGTGAGAGACGCTTCCTCCAGAGAGGAGTTTGAACACTATTTTTGTCCAGATTGGTTCAGGGATGCTAAAAGTGTGTTGGCTGGTAAAAGCTTACATGAGTTTAAAGAGAGACTGGACAAGTTAATGGAAGAGAAATCCACTGAGGGTTACTAAATGGACTGAAACAACATCTGGCTTGGGAAGATCCTAAACTGAAAATACTTGGAGACTGAGAGTATTAGTTGGAAAACCTCAGTCAGGGTATTTATCTGGAGTGAGGAAGACTCAGGTTCAATTCCCTGTGCTAATGAATATTAAGTTATTTATACAAAGTGAAGGGTAAAAGTGAGAAAACTCATGGGTTGAGATAAAGACAGTTTAATAGGTAAAGCAAAAACCATGCATGTGAGCAAAGCAAAACAAGGAATTCATTCACTACTTCCCATCAGCAGGCAGGTGTTCAGCCATCTCCAGGAAAGCAGGGCTCCATCATGCGTAACGGTTACTTGGCTTCCCAACAAAATGCCATCACTCTGAACGTTCCCCCTTCCTTCTTCTTCCCCCAGCTTTATATGCTGAGCATGATGTCATATGGTATGGAATATCCCTTTGGTCAGTTGGGGTCAGCTGTCCCAGCTGTGTCCCCTCCCAACTTCTTGTGCACCCCCAGCCTACTCGCTGGTGGGGTGGGGTGAGAAGCAGAAAAGGCCTTGACTCTGTGTAAGCACTGTTCAGCAATAACTAAACCATCTCTGTGTTACCAACACTGTTTTCAGCACAAATCCAAAACATAGCCCCATACTAGCTACTATGAAGAAAACTAACTCTACCCCAGCCAAAACCAGCACACCTATCTTGATGATCAGAAACCTACAAATTCCACAGCCCCCCTCCTTTTTTTCTCCAGTGATGGCTATGCATCCTGTTTGAATATTGGTTTGGGTGACTTCTGCAGCCTGTTTATTTAAAACTGTCTTTGCATTTTCATTTGGATAGGCTAGTTGTCTTCTAATAAGCTAGTGTGTGATGATATGCTTTCTAAATAGATGCTGTTTTTTTCACTTCAGATGCACTCATGCTCAATGGTGCGCACAATGATTTGTAGTCAGAAGCATATGCAACGGCGAATTTACTAAATACTGGTTATGTTAGAAGTTAGAATTCCAAAGTCTTGTTTTGGGTACTAGATAATTGCTGAAATGTTAGAAAACAGTTTCCCTGATATCTTTTTAAAATTTTGACTATAGCTTGTAAAGCATTTCATGTCCTTTTGGGTAGAAGGTACTGTCTACTCATATTGGTTCCCCTTTTGTGTGTGGTTTTGTTTTTTCTTCTTTTTTCTTTTTGCTAGGCTGCATGGCAACACATTTGATGGATTGCAGTGCTCTGCGTTCAATTAAATTGAGCTTTACCATCCTGAAATTGCTACAGCATTCTAGAGGATTGTTTTAGTTAAGATTTATAATATTATTAATATTATCTAGTTAATTTTAAATTTTGACAGGCACCTTCTTAGGTCCTTACTATGCTAAAATTCAATTTAGTCAAGGGACTTACAACTTGTAACTGGGTCAGGGAACACACATCACTGCAATTTGTAGGAAAAAAATGAACTGTAGCCATACAATAAGGCCAGAGACAATCACGTGGTAACAAAAAATCACCTCTATGATGTTTGTAAGTTGGCCAGGGCCTTAATTCAGCCATTACAACTGACATCACTGCTGAAATCTGCATTGCTTCTTGGCTCATGTTGTCTGCTCTAAGTTCCCTTTGGAGAAATTTTGGATCCATGGTAATATGTTTTTCTTACTCTGTTCAAGATATTGGCTTCCAAAATGCATCCAATAAGAAAGAGTCAGAAATTTGCTAGACTTCATAGTAAACATATAAGATGTTCAAAATCAAGGCCATATTGGGGGGGAAGATATTTAATGGTAGCAGGAAGCAATTTCATGTTTTGACACTAGACAGTATACCGCAGAACATAAATGGGCATTCATTAAAGTGCAATTAAATCAGAACACATTAAAAAGGCTGGTTAAAGATTTGTAAAGCCAGATGTAACTGGTAAGCTTTTAAGTAACTTGAGAACAATGCCCGTACAGTACATGTTAGTGCAAGTTGAAAATATTTTTCAATAGTTTCAGATTTTTTTCATTTTAAAAAATCAAAATGCTTAAAACTGATAATCATAACTCAGATCTTGCGTGCAGAGCTGTCCTGGTTTCGGCTGGGATAGAGTTAATTTTCTTCCTAGTAGCTGATATAGTGCTGTGTTTTGGATTTTAGTATGAGAATAATATTGATAACACGCTGATGTTTTGGCTGTTGCTAAGTGGTGTTTACACTGGTCAAGGACTTTTCAGCTTCCCATGCTCTGCCAGGTGCACAAGAAGCTGGGAGAGGGCACAGCCAGGATAGTTGATCCAAACTGACCAAAGGGCTATTCCATACCATATGATGTCATGCCCAGTATATAAACTGGGGGGAGTTGGCAGGGGGTAGCGATCGCTGCTCGGGGACGGGCTGGGTGTCGGTCGGCGGGTGGTGAGCGGTTGCATCACTGTTTTTTTTTTTTTCTTCCCTGGGTTTTTGTTCCTCTCTCTCTCTTGTTGTTTTCCTTCTCATTAGAATTTATTATTGTTATTATTTTGTTGTTCCAATTATTAAACTGTTCTTATCTCAACCCACAAGTTTTCTTACTTTTGCACTTCAGCTTCACTCCCCCATCCCCTTGCCTTGAGAGGGGGGAGGGTGAGCGAGTGGCTGTGTGGTAGTTAATTGCTGACTGGGGCTAAACCACAACAGTCCTTTTCAGTGCTCAATGTGGGGCTCGAAGGGTTTGAGATAATAACAGATTAAGCAGAGTGTATCAAGGAATTTAGATCTGTTAATAGTTGTGGGCCATGATATTGATTTATCTGTTCTCGATATTGGTTTACCTGATCTGCACCATGCTCATTTTTTTGCTATACGTGTTAAAGATCAGTGTTGGTTTTTGCAGTTTGCTGCACTCTTCAGTGATTAGTGATGTTTTGCCTGTGAGATTTGTTACTAAAACAGTGACCTTGGGTTTACTTTGGTATCTAAGTGTGGTACTGAAACCGTTATTGTATGTCGGGTACCACCTCGTGGAGACAATTAGCAATTATACTTCTTCCTCTGAGAGGTTTTTTATGGAGGAAATGCAGAATGGCACCTTCGCTACTTTCTTCTACAATGTTTCCTCCTTCATTACAATAACTTTTCAGTATCTTGAACAACCTTGGGTAGTTAAGATAAATCTACTGGTATTTCTTGGGAATACAGTTTCAGTTTTGTCTAAGGTTAATAAGCAATTTCAGAATATCATCCAGAGATCTGCCCCAAGCGGGATAGTTATGAGTGGCAGGGTGTGTGGGATAGCATGGGCAAATGCCTAGGATGGTGGGCACCTCCAATGTTTTGGAACTTCACCCCTGAACAAGTGCAGAATCCTGAAAAATTAGTAGAATATTTGGAAAAAGTATGCTGTCACCCTGGCAATTCTAGGGAGACACAAATCACTGCAGCTACTCCAACCCCAGTGACAGGCACTGCGGCTACTCCGACCCCAGAGATAGGTGCTGCGGTTACTCCAATCCCCATGACAGGTGCTGCAGCTGAACCAGGGAACCAACCTGTGCCAGTATCAGTCACCCCTATACACAAAAAGAAATCCTGGAAGCGAAAGTCAGCTCATTTAGAAAGGGAAGATGAAAAAGCAGGGTCATCTCAAGGAGAGGAGGAGGAAGAGGAAGAAGTCGTAAACGAGACGGAAACCACCCGATCCCTATCCCTGAGTGAGCTCCGAGACATGCAAAAAATTTTCAGCTGTTGTCCAGGCAAGCACATTGTCACCTGGCTGCTCCGATGCTGGGATAACAGGGCCAGTAGCCTGGAATTAGAGGGTAGGGAAGCCAAACATCTGGGATCCCTTTCTAGGGAAGGGGGCATTGACAAAGCGATGGGAAAAGCGGCACAAGCCCTCAGCCTCTGGAGGCGACTCCTGTCAGCTATGAAGGAAAGATATCCCTTCAAGGAAGATGTTGTATATCGCCCAGGCAAGTGGACCACCATGGAGAGAGGTATCCAGTACCTGAGGGAATTAACCGTGTGGGAGGTGATTTATGGTGACCTGGACGACGAGCAGTTACCCAAAGATCCAGATGAAGTCCAGAGCATGCGACCCATGTGGCGGAATTCGGTACAGAACGCACCATCGTCATGTGCCAAGTCTTTGGCAATACTGACCTGCAAAGACAGAGAGGGTCCAACAGAGAAAATGTCCTGGGAGGTCCAGCAGCTCGAAGAGGATAGGTCCTACTCTCCACCTGTACAGACCAGTATCTCAGCTATTAGGAGTCAGCGTTCCTCTGCTCAAGAGAGAGGATATAGAGGGTATACACCATGGGGCACCCTGTGGTTTTACCTGTGTGACCACGGAGAGGACATGAGGAAGTGGGATGGAAAAGCTACCTCGACCCTATTGGCGTGGGTACATGAGTTGCAAGGAAAAATGATCCCCAAAGGGGGTTCTTCCAGGAAAATTGCTGCTCCGGTTTCCAGTGGACAGTTCCCCAGACAGAGTGGAAGGGCTGATCTTACTCCTGATTTTAATGAAGGAACTCCTGACTCGTATATACAAGAAATGGGTAATGAATACTATGACCAGGACTAGAGGTGCCTGGCCTCCAGCCACGTGGAGGAAAGGGACAACCGGTTTTACTGGACTGTGTGGATTCGATGGCCTGGCACATCAGACCCACAGGAGTATAAGGCTCAAGTAGACACTGGTGCACAGTGTACCCTAATGCCATCAAGCTATACAGGGGCAGGACCCATCTGTATTTCTGGAGTGACAGGGGCATCCCAACAGCTAACTGTATTGGAGGCCGGAGTGAGCCTAACTGGGAATGAGTGGCAAAAGCACCTCATTGTGACTGGCCCAGAGGCTGCGTGCATCCTTGGCACAGACTGCCTCAGGGGAGGGTAGTTCAACGACCCAAAAGGGTACCAGTGGGCTTTTGGTATAGCTACCTTGGAGGCAGAGGAAAGTAAACATCTGTCTACTTGGCCTGGTCTCTCAGAGGACCCTTCTGTTATGGGGTTGCTGAGGGTTGAAGAACAACAGGTGCCAATTGCTACCACAACAGTGCACAGGCGGCAATATCGTACCAACCGAGACTCCCTGATTCCCATCCATAAGCTGATTCGTCGACTGGAGAGCCAAGGAGTGATCAGCAAGACTCATTCACCTTTTAACAGTCCCATATGGCCAGTGTGAAAGTCTAATGGAGAGTGGAGACTAACAGTAGACTATTGTGGCCTCAATGAAGTCACGCTGCTGCTGAGTGCTGCCATGCTGGACATGCTGGAACTGCAATATGAACTGGAGTCAAAAGCAGCCAAGTGGTATGCTACAATTGATATTTCTAATGCATTCTTCTCAATCCCTTTGGCAGCAGGGTGCAGGCCACAGTTTGCTTTCACTTGGAGGGGTGTTCAGTACACCTGGAATCGACTGCCCCAGGGGTGGAAACACAGCCCTACCATTTGTCATGGACTGATCCAGACAGCACTGGAACAGGGTGAAGCTCCAGAACATCTGCAATATATTGATGACATTATTGTGTGGGGCAACACAGCAGAGGAAGTTTTTGAGAAAGGGAAGAAAATAGTCCAAATCCTCCTGAAGGCCGTTTTTCCCAGAACACAAAGTAAGGTCAAGGGACCTGCACAAGAGATCCAGTTTTTAGGAATAAAATGGCAAGATGGACGTCATCAGATCCCAATGGATGTGATCAACAAAATAACAGCCATGTCTCCACCAACTAGCAAAAAGGAAACACAAGCTTTCCTAGGCATTGTGGGTTTTTGGAGAATGCATATTCCAAATTACAGGCTGATCGTAAGCCCTCTCTATCAAGTGTCCTGGAAGAAGTACAATTTCAAATGTGGCCCTGAGCAACAACAAGCCTTTGAACAAATTAAACAGGAGATAGTTCATGCAGTAGCCCTTGGGCCAGTCCAGGCAGGGCAAGATGCAAAAAATGTGCTCTACACCACAGGCGGGGAGAATGGCCCTACCTGGAGCCTCTGGCAGAAAGCACCAGGGGAGACTCGAGGTTGACCGATAGGGTTTTGGAGTCGGGATACAGAGGATCCCAGGCCCGCTATACTCCTACTGAGAAAGAGATATTGGCAGCATATGAATGGGTTCGAGCTGTTTCAGAAGTGGTTGGTACTGAAGCACAGCTCCTCCTGGCACCCCAGCTGCCGGTGCTGGGTTGGATGTTCAAAGGGAGGGTCCCCTCTACACATCATGCAACTGATGCTACATGGAGTAAGTGGGTTGCACTGATCACACAATGGGCTCAAATAGGAAAGCCCAATTGCCCAGGAATCTTGGAAGTAATCATGGACTGGCCAGAAGGCAAAGATTTTGGAATATCACCAGAGGAGGAGGTGATGCGTGCTGAGGAGGCCCCACTGTACAATAAATGACCAGAAAATGAGAAGCAACATGCCCTGTTCACTGATGGGTCCTGTCATATTGTAGGAAAGCATTGGAGGTGGAAGGCTGCTGTATGGAGTCCTATACGACAAGTGGTAGAAACTGCTGAAGGAGAAGGTGAATCGAGCCAATTTGCAGAAGTAAAGGCCATCCAGTTGGCTTTAGACATTGCTGAATGAGAAAAGTGGCCAGTGCTCTATCTTTGTACTGACTCATGGATGGTGGCAAATGCCCTGTGGGGGTGGTTACAGCAATGGAAGCAGAACAACTGGCAGCGCAGAGGCAAACCCATCTGGGCTGCAGCATTGTGGCAAGATGTTGCTGCCTGGGTAGAGAACCTGGTTGTAAAAGTATGTCATGTAGATGCTCATGTACCCAAGAGTCAGGCCACTGAGGAACATCAAAACAACCAGCAGGTGGATCAGGCTGCTAAGATTGAAGGGGCTCAGGTGGACCTGGACTGGCAACATAAGGGTGAATTATTTATAGCTTGGTGGGCCCATGACACCTCAGGCCATCAAGGAAGAGATGCAACATATAGATGGGCTCGTGATCGAGGGGTGGACTGGACCATGGACACTATTGCACAGGTTATCCATGAATGTGAAACATGCGCTGCAATCAAGCAAGCCAAGCAGTTAAAGCCTCTGTGGTATGGAGGGCGATGGCTGAAATATAAATATGGTGAGGCCTGGCAGATTGATTCTATCACACTCCCACAAACCCGCCAAGGCAAGCGCTATGTGCTTACAATGGTGGAAGCAACCACTGGATGGCTGGAAACGTATCCCGTGCCCCACGCCGCTGCCCGGAACACCATCCTGGGCCTTGAAAAGCAAATCCTATGGCGACATGGCACCCCAGAAAGAATTGAGTCAGACAAAAGGACTCATTTCTGAAACAACCTCATAGACACCTGGGCCAAAGAGCATGGCATTGAGTGGGTATATCACATCCCCTGTCATGCAGCAGCCTCTGGGAAAATCGAATGATACAATGGACTGTTAAAGACTACACTGCGAGCAATGGGTGGTGGGACATTCAAACATTGGGATACACATTTAGCAAAGGCCACCTGGTTAGTCAACACTAGGGGATCTGCCAATCGAGGTGGCCCTGCCAAATCAAAACTTTTACGCACTGTAGAAGGGGATAAAGTCCCTGTAGTGCACATGAAAAACATGCTGGGGAAGACAGTCTGGGTTATTCATGCCTCAGGCTAAGGCAAGCCCAGTCGTGGGATTTGTTTTGCTCAAGGACCTGGGTGCGCTTGGTGGGTACTGCGAAAGGATGGGGAAGTCTAATGTGTACCTCAAGGGGATTTGATTTTGGGTGAGAATAGCCAATGAACTAAATGGTATGATGTTAACTGCTATATAATACTGTATGTCATCACTTTTATGGTTACTATACACTATATCAATGGTATTACAGTAAGGATCACCCAGATTAATGAAGAATGAGCTTTGATGAAACCAAGCAAAGTGCAGCAGTGATGGAACCAGAACTGGCTTCAGCATGCAACAATCCAACACCACACACCATCTCTCCTGCCCTGAAGGACTGTTATGACAGATGGAGCCCAAGTCATGGACTAAATGAACTCAACGGACCTTTTAGAGGGATGGCCCATAGACCAAGGGAATGATAGCTGTGATATCAGAAGACAGGGAAAGTGGCGGTGATTAATTGGAATGTATTGGAAAGTATGAGACCTGGGCATGACGTAGATGGTATAGAATAAGGGGTGGATATTGTCCTGGTTTCGGCTGGGATTGAGTTAATTTTCTTCCTAGTGGCTGGTATAGTGCTGTGCTTTGGATTTTAGTATGAGAATAATATGATAACACACTGATGTTTTAGTTGTTGCTAAGCAGTGCTTACACTGGTCAAGGGCTTTTCAGCTTCCCATGTTCTGCCAGGCGCACAAGAAGCTGGGAGGGGGCACAGCTAGGATAGTTGATCCAAACTGGCCAAAGGGCTATTCCATACCATATGACATCATGCTCAGTATATAAACTGGGGGGAGTTGGCCAGGGGGTAGCGGTCGCTGCTCGGCAACAGGCTGGGCGTCAGTCAGCGGGTGGTGAACGGTTGTATCACTTTTTTTTTTTCCTTCCCTGGGTTATTGTTCCTCTCTTGCTCTCTTGTTGTTTTCCTTCTCATTACAATTCATTATTATTATTACTATTATTTTGTTCTAATTATTAAACTGTTCTTATCTCAGCCCACAAGTTTTCTTACTTTTGCTCTTCCGATTCTCTCCCCCATCCCACCGGAGGGGAGGGTGAGCGAGCAGCTGTGTGGTAGTTAATTTCTGACTGGGGCTAAACCACAACAATAGCCCAGGGATAGGGTGGAAGAAGTATAAGAACTGGAGGTTATCTCAGGTTCCTCTTGTTTACAGGCTATTTTAGAGTGGCTTGTTCAGAACTGCTGCTCAACTCTTAACCTTTTTGCCTGTTATTATTAACATCACAGGTCTGGTCTTTGCAATATTGTTAGGAAAATGTATTTCATAAGAATGTCTTTTATGCTAAAAAAATAAAATTGAAAGGGGGGGATATCTAGTGTTAGTTTACAGGTTTGGGAATCGATGATTCATTATATGAAATTCCACTATGCAGCTTTTGGCAAAGTATTTCTTTTTATAGGATTCACATAAAAAAATAGATAAAGAAATGCATTTTGGAGAGTATCATCTCTCAGACAAGATAAGCTTATTAAATGGCAATGCTTTGTGCTTATATTAGGTTTAGCAAGGACAGCAATGTGTTATCATGCTATCAAAAGATATAGTACATTCTTTAAGAGCAATGAAGCAGTAGTACAATAAAGTGTTATCAAATGCTTTAGTTTCTATACTGAACAGTTTGGAATCACACAGTAAGAATGTACATTTAAGTTATCTTTAACATGTTAATGGGGGCAGTACGTTAGGGAATACTTGGGAAAAAAAAACCCAAAACAACCCAAACCATCCCCCCCCACACACACTATACAGAGTATTGCTTTCTTGCATGCAGTATAATACTGTGAATATGAATGTTAAGTCTTGTTCAGTAGGCAAGTCAGCTTCCCAAGGTGAAGGGCACTCTCTCAAATCTTTAAAATCAAAATGTTCTGCAGTGCTCAATTTTTAAGTACAGAATTTTACTGTTTATATATTACCATAATTACAGTGCCTGTTTCTGCAACAAATTACGGTAGTTTAATAACGCAGAACACTTTTTCTATTGCGCAGCAGGAAGACAACAATAACTTATTTACCACAAATTCAATTCTTAACCAGTTAGAAGTGCTGAACTCTACTGGTGCTGAAACTGCATCATAGAATGGTTTGGGTTGGAAGGAACCTTTAAAGATCATCTAGTTCCAACCCCTCTGCCATGGACTAGCATATCTTCCACTTAGATCAGCTTGCTCAAAGCCCTGTCCAACCTGACCTTGAACACTTCCAATGATGGGGCATCCACAACTTCTCTGGGCAACCTGTTCCAGTGTCCTACCACCCTCATCTTAAAAAAAAAGTCTTCCTTATGTCCAATCAAAATCTGCCCTCTTGCATTTTAAAACTGTTGCCCCATTGTCCTGTCACTATAGACCCTGGTAAAAACTGTCCCTGTCTTTCTTATAATCCCCCTTTAAGTATTGAAAGGCCACAATAAGGTCTCCCCAGAGCTTTCTCTTCTCCAGGGCAAACAACCCCAACTCTCTCAGCCTTTCTTCATAGGAGAGGTGTTCCAGCCCTCTGATCATTTTTGTGGCTCTCCTCTGGACCCACTCTAATAGGTCCATGTCTTTCTTGTGCTGGGGACCCCAAAGCTGGATGCAGTACTCCAGGTGGGGTCTCAGGAGAGTGGAGTAGAGGGGGAGAATCACCTCCCTCGACCTGCTGGCCACGCTTCTTTTGATGCAGCCCAGGATACGATTGGCTTTCTGGGAAGCCAGCACACATTGCTGGCTCATGTCCAATTTTTCATCCACCACTATCCCCAAGTCCTCCTCAGTGCTGCTCTCAATCCATTCATCCCCCAGTCTGTATTGATATTGGGGATTGCCCCGATGCAGGTGCAGGACCTTGCACTTGGCTTTGTTGAACTTCAGGAGGTTCCCATGGGCCCACTCCTCAAGCCTGTCCAGGTCCCTCTGGATGGCATCCCTTCCCTCAAGCGAATCACCTGCACCACTCAGCTTGGTGTCATCTGCAAACTTGCTGAGGGTGCACTCAGTCCCACTGTCTATGTTGTTGATGAAGATATTAAATAGTATTGGTCCCAGTACATACCCCTGAGGGACACCACTCCTTACTGATTTCCACATTGAGCCATTGACTGTAACTCTTTGGATGCAGCCATTGAGCCAATTCCTTATCTATCTAATGATCCATCCATCAAACTCATATGTCTGCAATTTAGTGGCAGAACTTACTGTGTGTGTTTTTCTGTACTCAAAGACATCATTGGAATCTGCCTTCCCTATTAGAACATAAGGCTCAGAATGAAATAGCTCAATAACTGTAAAATATAGTGTTTATGGTTGCTGTGTTTTAACTTCAAATTTTCATAATATTTTGTTACATTAGATAAAGATTAAATCAGGCATTGTTGTTGTCAACATCTGCATGTCTTTTTGCTCTTTCCTAATGCCGGGCAAAGTATTTTTATATATCTGTGGTTATGATTATTTGTAGCTCATCCACAGCAGGGGTGAAATCTGCAGGGTGATAGACAGACACCATCGCTCTGCAGCATATGGCCAGTTTTATCTTGTCCTTTTGTGTGTGTGTGATGATAAATAGTGATGCCATGCAGTCACAAAACTCTTTCTCTGCTGCTGCTTTGCTATCACAAGGAGAAAACCTTCCTATTGCCCTTTATATTATGTGGGTGCCCTTAGCATTGCCAACATGGAAAACTAAATTTATGAGAAAGCCTGAAATAATATATATAGAAAACTCCTATAGGATTTTTTTTCTCTAAATAAAATGAGCCTTGGGTCTTGTTCTCACTGCAGTGATAGTTTGAGTAATTTCAAACTATGTCATCTTGGAGATGAAGAAAATTGCAGAGATGCCTACAACTTCTAGGAGAAGGAGAATAGAAAGAAAAAAGTGGAAAAACTTGAGAGAAGCTGTTAAAAATAAGAGTAGGGAGGGAACATGAAAAGAAGTAGGTGAAAGAGGGGAAGATTTACAAAACTACTAATGAAAACAGATACAGTGATATCATATGGCATCAACTTGAAGATGGAGACATCATGGCTCTGTCAGAGCATCATTCCAAATAATTCAGTAGACTCAATAGATTTATGATACTCTATATGTCTACTGCAGCTCCACTTATTAGTGGCTTTTCAGCTCTGGAAGGTTGACTTGGAATTGCTCCTGTGGCCTTTTACAATATGAAATTGCTTCCATTTTTAAGTGTGTCTTTTGTTCTTTTCACATTGGCTTATAGTTGTAACAGATGTAGCATAACATGTTAGAGAAGGCTGCCAAGGTTGCACTCAATTGGATGTGTTCACGTTTTTCAGCTTGCATTGTCAGATGCACCATTTATACATATGCTAGTAAATAATGTTAGGGGTTCTGGCTGACTCAGCTCTGCAGGACTAGCAAGACTGAAAATCAGCAGAAACTCCTCTCTCTCTCCCCTCCTTGCTTGCTCCAGAAAAGTAAGCATAGACTTCTCCAAGTATACCCAAGGACAGATCTCTTAAGTGTACTACTCTTAAAGTCATGTCTCTGATTATAGTGGTGCTATTATGCTAAATTATTTGATGATAAAACAGTAGTTGCTAAAATTCACTTTAAGAGAAAAGGGACATCATATTTTCTATATTGATAAATATTCCACTAGGTACATTTATATTTTTTGTGTGTATTTATGATGCTAGTATTATGCATTCAAACAGTTGGAACATAAGTTTGGTAATTTCCAAATCAAAAATGCACTTTTAAATGAGAAAGGAGACTATATTTTACTTTATACAAACCACAGTAAGCAATGTTTAGTGTGCTGTTCCACATGAATACCGTACATGCATATCCTCTTTGTAAAAGCAGATTCTCAGTAATGTAATAGTAGTGGAGTAGTGATGTGTACAGCATATAAATCCCAATAATTCTAAAGATAAATGGACTGTATTCATACTTATAAAGGTCATCATGTCATGTAATCTCAAGTTCAGACATATCAGCTTATGTAGCCATATCAGTTTATTTAATAATTACAGATAAGAGACTTCCATGGAAGGCTTGGTTTCTCAATTGTCTATATAAAAGGTATGTAGCTACATTACTGGGATAGCTGATAATGAAATCCATCAATATATGTTGTTACTTCATTGCACTACTCCAAAATGTGTCTGAATTTCTGCGTCAGGGTAAGTAAATGACAGCTGCCTATCTCAGAATAAGTAAACAAATGCCAAAATGGTAACACTATTAACTAGTAAAACCTGGTTGCCTAAATGTAAATTGCTAAATCTATATTTCAGCATGTAAGTAAAAAAACCTGTTTAAATAGGGAACAGCTTTATTGCTCAGTTCTTGGTTTCATTGACATCAACAGTAAAACACTCTTCAGCCTAAAGTGAAGATTCGGTATCAAAGGTGATAATGTGAAGTCACTAGCAACAGGACAAGATTTAAGCAAAAAAGCTGTTCAACAGAAATGGATTACTGACTATCCTATAATGAAACTGCCTTGTCCTGTCAATAATGATCTTAGTTTGATACTGACATAAAAATTAAAAAGGAAAATAAAGGAACTGGTTTTTATATAGGTTTTTTTCAGATGGCTAACTAGGAACTCATCATACTGCTTGCTAATTTTCATGAACATATTAAGGAATCTCTTTCTTTTCCTACAGACTAGACTCTCAAATTTTTTTACACCTCTATTTGCATTTCAGCTCTTATTTCATCCTGTGTTCTCCTTTCAGTGTATTTTGGTGTAACTTTTGAACTTTCTATGTTTATACTGTTGTTATATACTGTGTGTATTTCTGTATATTTATTTTTCTTCTAATTATACTGATTATGGTATTGTGATCTCTTTCAGTGTACCTTGAAGATAGTTTTATAAAATCTGGAGTGTTCAATGTGTCAGAACTTGTGAGGGTATCCAGAAGTAAGTTAACCATTACGTTTAATGATTTAACACATGCTAAGAACTGTATCAAAAGCCTACTGAAATAAAGTTAAGGTTTTGTATTGATTAGAATGGAGTTTGTTTCCGGCCCAAAGATGGGTAGAAAATGCTTATTGTTGTGCAGAATTTTGATAACTTTGAGCACAATTTTATGGTTCCTTGCATGCATTTATAAAAACATGGGTAGAAGGCTTTCTTTGTCTCTTCAAATATGGATTGAAATCTCTTATTTAAAAACTGAATTAATTTTTTGCGTGTTCTCGTGCACAACTTCATGGACTGATATGTGAATAAAATTACCATAGGTAATGAAACTTATTTGTTGGAATTTCAACTTTTTCAGGTTATTCTGCACATCTTTGAATTCTGTGAACCATCTGATTATTCTTTTCTCTTTGTTTGCTTTCTAATTCATACCTCTTAAAGGAAAATTACATCATAGCAAGGATAGGGAGGATGACTAATGTATTATAGGCTAATCTATTTCTCTTATTTATAGCACTTCCTGTACTGAGTTTTTAATTGCAGTAGTTTATTTTGGGGTTGGAAAGAATATGAACACCAGCACACACAAAAACACACAAAGACACAAAAGATAGCATCACTTACAAATACCAAAGGGCAAGTAAAGCTTTTGTTGTAGATGAAAAGGAAAAAAATTTATATATAATGAATGTAGATTGAAGACCTGTTTTATTTACATCTAAAAACTTACTGTAATGCTATGGCATAAAAAAATACATTTTCAGTTTTCACTGATTTTTCAGCACCACCCCCCATTAGTACAAATGCTATTTAATGTATTTCAAGATTTCATTAAAAAACAAACAAAAACAAATTTGAAAGTGATGTGTAGAAGTGTTTTCAGTGATGACATAATATATTGCCAAGATGATGACAGTGGAATGGTCCAGGAAAATCTTTTATGATTAGATGAGAGCAAGAACAAAAATGAGACAGCACTATCCAAAACTATCTGTCCTAGATCTTACATGGGAACTAATTTATACAAGGACAGGATGCTTAAGAATTTAATTAACTTAGCAAGGCTTAAGGTGTCATTCTAACTTCATTCACTATGGTCAAGAATTAACTTCTAACAATTTTTTTTTTTTGCATCAGCAAAATACTGAACAGTGTGATCCTGCAGTATTAAGACACATATTGGGGATTTTTTTGTGTTTGCTCAAGACATAGTCATATCATTTTGAGGAAGTTGAGGATTTGCATATATGAAAATTAGATTTACTTGTAATTGACAGGTGTTTAAATTCTTTAAGTGGGCAAATACTTTAAAATGTATCAGTATTGTAGTTACCTTATGAAATCATACCTTCTGCTGCTGACTGTTGCACATAATATACTTCTACTCTACTCTGCTCTCGTGAGACCCCACCTGGAGTACTGCATCCAGCTCTGCAGCCCCCAGTACAAGAAAGACATGGACCTGTTGGAGCGGGTCCAGAGGAGGGCCACAAAAATGATCAGAGGGCTGGAACACCTCTCCTATGAAGAAAGGCTGAGAGAGTTGGGGTTGTTTGCCCTGGAGAAGAGAAAGCTCTGGGGAGACCTTATTGCTGCCTTTCAATACTTAAAGGGGGCTTATAAGAAAGACGGTGACAGGACAAGGGGCAACAGTTTTAAACTGAAAGAGGGTAGGTTTAGATTGGACATAAGGAGGAAATGTTTTACGATGAGGGTGGTGAGACACTGGAACAGGTTGCCCAGAGAAGTTGTGGATGCCCCATCTCTGGAAGTGTTCAAGGCCAGGTTGGATGGGGCTTTGAGCAACCTGATCTAGTGAAAGATGTCCCTGCCCATGGCAGGGGCGTTGGACTAGATGATCTTTAAAAGGTCCCTTCCAACCCAAACCATTCTATGACTCTAATATTGAATTTTAAAGCATGTGATTTTTGTGGGATTTCTTAACCATCGGGGGGGTGGTGGTGGTTGTGTAGGGGGGGGGGTTGTTATTATTTTTGTTTTACATTTGGGACACAAAAGAATTGTGGTTTTTAGCTGTCAGGAAAAATACAAACTTTCAGATGTTACACAACATGCAATTATTTTTTTAAGTGTCAAAGGTAGTTAACCTGAACAATGTACAGAGTGAACAAAGGGAAATATACCACAACATATAATTTATTCTTGAAATGCTAAAATACTCAGTGCTTCTGTAAGGAGGTGAAGGTAACACTGACTGTATGTGTGTTTGCATGTAGGTATACATAAGCAAAGCAGCATCTCTGTCATTGAGCAAAAGAAAAGGGAAGCACTACCATATGGTCTCAATGCAGAGGACTACTTTTTGTACAAATAATAATACCTTCATGTCATGGGTTTTTTCACTCCTTCACATTGAAATAATTATGTACATAAATATGCTAAGTCTGCATAACCATCAAGGGATTTCTAGGGGTTCGGGAGGAGATTAATTTTTAAGATATATAAACGTTGATAGAACTTGGTTTCTGTGGGAGGCAGAAAACATGTAATAACATCATGTTTTTTTCCCCAGTGTTAAGAAATGAAAAGATGGTAAAAAACATTAGAGATTAGCTTTCACTCTTCTCAGTGATGTATTTTTTCAGCACCTATAACCCAGGGAACTGGTGTGAACTTCCCAATTGGAGAGCTTCCGAGCCAGCTATATCACCATGACATGAACTCGGGTGTAAATCTAGAGAGGTCACTGTCCTCTCCACCAAGCAGGTAAAATCATTAAATAAATACTGATGTGAAGCCAACATTAACAGTATGGGAAAAGTAATTCACAAATGCTATCAACAGCATAATGTTTTCTGAATTTTCATTGATTTTTGTCAAGTAGGATGCTTATAGTCTATCATATATAGATAAGTAACTTAGGAAAAAATATCTATAATTTGAAATGGTGACATAACTGTGTCATTATCTGTATTATCACAGATAATGACCTTCTGTTAGGTTTTGAAACAATTACTAATGATCTATTAAGAAATCAGTGTTAGCTTCCCTGAAACTGATGCTCAATAACAAAAAGGTCTTATGGCTTGGAGAATACTAAGTGTATAATATTAGTAGCTAATTTTATGCATAAAACCTGTCTTTGAGGGCTCCTTCTTGGCTTTCTTTCTTGATTGTTATGTTAGGACAGATTTTGTTTTGTTTGGAATAGGTTTTAGGGTACTTTAAGCAACCAGGGTTAATCACAAGTGGTCTATATTCATAGCATTACCACTGCTATATGAAAGTGTGTTTCTTACTTCACCCTTTAAATAAAGGTTGGCAAAATACTTGCCAACCATCGTCATCTTATTATCACAACTGATCATTTTTTGAGGTTCTCCATGCATCTAATACAGTGAGATTTGGCCTCAAGAGGCCACTTCTTCCTTGCTTCGGCACACTTGGGTGGGGTTGCTGTCCCCTGTGCCCCCCCCCCAGCTCTGAGAAACACTCCTTTCATACTTTCAGAGATGCAAGTAATACCACAGAGCTGAAGAATCTGCTCTACTCTCATTACAATTGTAGAATAATGTGGTGGTGTTACTCCCTGGAATATCTTTGTTTTCTGAAGCTATCCTATTATACCATAATATCACAAATACTATGGAATCTCTCATACTGCAGGATTCTGCACCTTCAGTGAACCAGGAAGTATCTATCTGAGCAGTGAGACAGGGTCCCCATCCTTCCACATTACCCACCAAGTGTACCTGGGTCCTTGAGCAAAAGCAATCCCACAAATGGGTTTGCCTTTTCCCAAGGAAGGAGTAACCCACACTGTCTTTCCCAGCCAGTTCCCTACATGCACTATGGGGACCTTATCTCCTTCCACAGTACGTAGGGGGTTTGTTTGGGCAGTACTATTAACCAGCCAAGTGACTTCTGCTAAATTTGCATCCCAATTCTTGAATGTCCCAGCACCCATCGCTTTCAGTACAGTTTATAACAGTCCATTGTATCATTCAGTTTTCCCAGAGGCTGGTGCGTGATATGGGATATGGTACACCATTCAATGCCATGTTCCTTGGCCCAGGTGTCTATGAGGTTGTTTCGGAAATGAGTCCTGTTGTATGACTCAATTCTTTCTGGGTTCCGGTGTCACCACAGAATTTGTTTTTCAAGGCCCAGGATGGTGTTTTGGGTGATGGTATGGGTAATAGGGTATGCTTCCAGCCATCCGGTAATCACTTCCACCACTGTAAACACGTTGCACTTGCCTTGGTGTGTTTGTGGCCATGTGATATAATCAATCTGCCAGGCCTCACCATATTGATATCGCAGCCACCGTCCTCTATGCCAGGGAGGCCTTACCTGCTGGGCTTGCTTGCTTATGGCACATGTTTCTCATTCATGGATAGCCTGTGCAATGATGTCGATGGTCCTGTCCGCCCCTCAGTTACAACCCCATCTGTACATTGCACCTCTTGATGTATCATTGATATGATGTATCCATGATCTCCTCATGTATCATGGCCCCACCAAGCTATGAATTACACCCTTACCTTCCAAGTCCAGGTCCACCTGAGCCACTTCAATTCTAGCAGCCTAGTGATTAGTTGTGTGGGATGTCACACAGCAGCTTTCCAACTCTGATGGTTTCCCACAATATGACAGGACCCATCAGTAAAGAGAGCATATTGCTTCTCTTTTTCTGGTAATTTATTATACAGTGGGGCCTCCTTGGCATGAGTAACCTCCCTGGGCAGTGCTCCAAAATCTCTGCCTTCTTGCCAGTTGTACTGGTTTTGGCTGGGATAGAGTTAATTTTCTTCATAGTAGCTAGTATGGGGCTATGTTTTTGATTTGTGACCAAAACAGTGTTGATAACACAGAGATGGTTTAGTTATTGCTGAACAGTGCTTACACAGCATCAAGGCCTTTTCTGCTTCTCATGCTGCCCCACCAGTGGGTAGGCTGGAGGTGCACAGGAAGTTGGGAGGGGACACAGCTGGGACAGCTGACCCCAACTGACCAAAGGGATATTCCATACCATATGACATCATGCTCAGCAATAAAAGCTGGGGAAAGAAGAAGGAAGAGAGGGACATACGGAGATGGCTAAATATCTGCCTGCCGATGGGAAGTAGTGAATGAATTCCTTATTTTGCTTTACTTGCACACACAGCTTTTGCTTTACCTATTAAACTGTCTTTATCTCAATCCACAAGTTTTCTTGCTTTTGCCCTTCCGATTCTCTCCCCCATCCTGCTGGGGGAGAGTGAGCAAGCAGCTGTGTGGGGCTTATCTGCTGACTGGGGTTAACCTACAACACCAGTCCATGATCTCTTCCAGGATTCCTGGGCAGTTGGAGTTCCCCATTCGAGCCCATTGCATGATCAACACTACCCACTTACTCCACATAGCCTTGGTTGCATGTGTAGTGGGGACCCTTCCTTTGAACATCCACTGCAGTACAGGCAATTGTGGTGCTAAGAGGAGCTGTGCTTCTGTATCGACTACTTCTGAAGTGGCTCAAGCCCCTTCATATGCTGCTAGTATCTCCTTTTCAGTCGGGGTGTAGTGGGCCTTGGCTCCTCTATACCCCCGGCTCCAAAACCCTAGGGGTCAACTTTGAGTCTCTCTGGGTGCTTTCTGCCAGAGGCTCCAGTTGAGGCCATGCTCCCCAGCTGTGTAGACCAGCTTTCTAAAATCTTGTCCTGTCCAGACCGTCCCAAGGGCTACTGTACAAACTGTTTCCTGTTTGATCTGTTCAAAGGCTTATTGCTACTCAGGGCCCCAGTTGAAACAGTTCTTTCAGGTCACTCAATAGAGCGAGCACACAAGCTTGCTGTAACCTAGAATATGCAGTCTCCAGAAACCCACAACACCTAGAAGACCTTGTGTTTCTTTTTTGTTAGCTGGTGGGAACATGGCTGTTATCTTATTGATCACATCCATTGGAATACAATGATGCCCATCTTGCAATTTTATTCCCCAAAACTGGATCTCTTCTGCAGGTCATAGAATCGTAGAACAGCCCAGGTTGGAAGGGACCTCAAAAGATCATCTGGTCCAACCTTTTGTGGGAAAGGGAGCCTAGATGAGATTATCTAGCACCCGGTCCAATCACGTCTTGAAAACCTCCGATGATGAGGACTCTACCACATCCCTGGGGAGGTTTTTCCAGTGAATGATTGTTCTTACTGTAAACAAATTTTCTTGTGTCAAGATGAAACCTCTCCTGGTGCAACTTGTACCCATTGCCCCTTGGCTGCTCCTTGTGAAGAGAGAGCCTCCATTCTCTTTGTAGCTGCCTTTTAAGTCCTTTGACCTTGCTCTGTTTTATGGCAAAACCATCTTTCAGAAGGATTTGGATTTTTCTTTTCCTTTTCACAATCACTTCCTTTCCTGTGTTGCCCCATACGATGATGTCATCAATATATTGTACGTGTTCAGGGGCTTCACCCTGTTCCAGTGCCGTCTGTATCAGTCCATGGGCTGTGCTTCTACCCCTGGAGCAGTTGGTTCCAGGTATATTGGACACCCCTCCACATCAAAACTGTGACCTGTACTCTGCTGCAAAAGGAACTGAGAAAAATGCATTAGCAATATCATTTGAAGCATAGCACTTGGCTGCCTTTGACTCCAGTTCATACTGGAGTTCTAGCATGCCCAGTACAGCAGCACTCGGCAATGGCAATCTACTGTTAGCCTCCACCCTCCATCAGACTTTTACACTGGCCATATGGGACTGTTAAAGGGTGAATGAGTCTTGCTGATTACTCCTTGGCTCTCCAGTCAACAAATCAGCTCATGGATGGGAACCAGGGAGTTGGCTGGTGTAATATTGCCACTGGTGCACTGTCATGATAGCAATTGGCACCTGCTGTTCTTCAACCCTCAGCAACCCCACAACAGAAGGATCCTCCAAAAGACCGGGCAAGGTAGACAGCTTTTTAATTTTCTCCATACTCAAGGCAGCTATACCAAAAGCCCACCAGTACCCTTTTGGGTCCTTGAAGTACCCTCTCCTGAGGCAGTCTACGCCAAGGATACATGGAGCCTCTGGGCCAGTCACAATGGGGTGCTTTTGTCACTCATTCCCAGTTAGGCTCACCTCAGCCGCCAAGACAGACAAATGTTGGGATCCCCCTGTCACTCCAGAAATACAGATGGGTTCTTTCCTCTTGTATCCTGATGGCATTAGGGTACACTGTGCACCGGTGTCTACAAGAGCCTTATACTCCTGTGGGTCTGATGTGCCAGGCCATCAAATCCACATAGTCTGGTAAACCTATTTGTCCCTTTCCTCTGCCTGGCTGGAGGCAGGGCCCCTCTGTTCCTGGTCAGAGCATTCATTATGTGACTCCTGTAATTGCAAACCAGAAGTCCCTTCATTAGGATTAGAAGGAGGATCAGCCCTTCTTCTACTGTGTCTGCTGAATTGCTCAACAGCAACAGGAGCAGTAATCTTCCTGGATGGGCCCTTTTTGGCTGCTATTTTTCCTCACAGTTCACATACCTGAGCTTCTGCGTTCGAGGTAGGTGCATCCTGCTTCCTCATGTCCTCCCTGTGTCGCACAGATGGAATCACAGGGTGGCATGCGGTGTCACCCTTGAGCAGACAAATGCTGACTCCATATGGCACTCTTGATAGCTGAGACGCTAGCCTGTAGGGGCAAGGAGGAAGAGATATTATCTTTAAATTGCTGGACCTGTTGGGACAGTTTCTTCACAGCCGAGACATAGGCTTATAGGGTTGGGGAGGAAGAGAGATTCTCTTTGAATCACCAGAGCTGGCAGGCCAGTCTATCCACAGCTGGTGCCTTGATGTCTGTCCAATCCATTATCTGCAGGGAGCTGGTGTACGATGTCAGTGCACTCTGTACAAACTTCTACCATATGGACTGTGTGCACTGGACTTCATCCGGGTCTTTGGAGGCCAGGTTATTGTCCAGGTTGCTGTAGACCACCTCCACCACTGCTAATTCCCTCAGATACTGGATAACTTCCTCAGTAGTGGTCCACCTGACTCGGTAGTTTACAAGATCTTCCTTGAGGGGATACCTTAGAATCTGTGATGGGTTGACCCTGGCTGGATATCAGGTGCCTACCAAAGCTGCTCTATCACTCCCCCTCCTCAGCTGGACAGGGGAGAGAAAATATAACGAAAGGCTTGTGGGTCGAGATAAGGGAAGTTTAATAAAAGCAAAAGCAAAGGCTGTGCACGGAAGCAAAAGGAAAACAAAAGATTTATTCTCTACTTCCCATCAGCAGGCGATGTCCAGCCACTTCCCGGGAAGCAGGGCTTCAGTACACGTAGCAGTTGCTCCAGAAGACAAACATCATAAATAACGAATGCCCCCCCTCCTCCTCCTTTCCCTTAGCTTTTATTGCTGAGCAGACATCATATGGTATGGAATATCCCTTTGGTCAGTTTGGGTCAGCTGTCCTGGCTATGTCTCCTCCCAAGATCTTGCCCACCAGGCTGGGGCCTACTGGTGAGGGGGGGCAAATGTTGGAGAGACAGCCTTGATGCTGTGGGAGCACTGCTTAGCAGTAGCCAAAACACTGGTGTGTGATCAACACCTTTCTAGCTACACGTACAAAGCACAGCACTATGAGGGCTGCTATGGGGAAAATTAACTCCATCTCAGCCAGACCCAATACAACCTCCCTTATTCCATACCATTTGCATCATGCTCAGGCCCCACATAACCCATATATATATAAGTATATATATATCTTCTAACCATCCCATTGTATTCTCATTACTGAAATCCCTTCTTACCAACACTTACAACTTATACTACATACTTAAACCATCTTTATACCCAACATACAGATTTATACATTCTCATTAACTACTATCCCCTGTCCTTTAACAGATAGATATTACTCTCCAATTCCATGGGCTTCCTCCATTCCTCCATATGTTCATAAGAACATATGTTCATAGACTTGGGCCCCATCTGTCAAGGTGGGTGCTCAGGACAGGAGAAGCAGTATGTTCAATTGTTGGGTGCCAACACTGACTTGGTTTGGGTCATCGTTGCACTCGCCCAGTTCCTTGCAAAACTAACTCTTCATCAGTTCAAGTTGTTCCTGCTACATTACTTCCTACAACATACAACTCACATCACGGATTATTTTCCCCTAAGGTTAAATCTCCTCGAGGCACATACTGGGTCTCCCCATTCTTCTGCATTACCCACCAAGTACACCCAGGTCCTTGAGCGAAAAAGATCCCACAAATGGGTTTGCCTTTTCCCAAGGGAGGAGCAATCCACACTGCCTTCCCCAGCCACTTCCCTATGTGCACTACGGGGACCTTATCTCCTCCCACAGTATGTAGGGATTTTCCTTGGGCAGGACCAGGACAGTTAGCAGATCCTCAGGTGTTAACCAGCCAAGTGGCTTCTGCTAAATTTATATCCCAGTGCTTCCATGCCCCATTGCCCAACACTCTCAATGTAGTCTTTAATAGTCCATTATATCTCCCAGTCTTTTGGTTGGGGTGTAGTGGGCTTCTGATCCTCGATACCCCCGGCTCCAAAACCCTAATGGTTGACCTCGGGTTTCTCCTGGTGTTTTCTGCCAGAGGCTCCAGGTGAGACCTGCTCCCCAGCTGCAGTGTAGAGTACATTTTGCACAGTTGGTCCTGTCCGGACAGGCCCAAGAGCTACTGCACGAGCTATCTCCTGTTTGATATGCTCAAAGGCTTGTTGTTGCTCAAGGCCCCACTCAGAATAGTTCTTCTTTCAAGTTACTTGATAGAGAGGGCTCACAAACTGACTATAACCTGGAATATGCATTCTCCAGAACCTCACAAGGCCTAGGAAAGCTTGTGTTTCTTTCTTGTTAGCTGGTGGAGACATAGTTGCTATCTTGTTGACCACATCCATAGGCACATGACGGCATCCATCCTGCCATTTTATTCCCAAGAACTGGATCTCCTGTGCAGGTCCCTTGACCTTGCTTTTCTTTATGGTGAAACCAGCTTTCAGAAGAATCTGAATTACTCTTTTTCCCTTCTCAAACACTTCTTCTGCCTTGTTGCCCCGCACGATGATGTCATCAATGTATTGTAGATGTTCAGGGGCATCACCCTTCTCCAGTGCAGTTTGGATTAGTCCATGACAAATGGTAGGGCTGTGTTTCCACCCCTGGGGCAGTCAATTCCAGGTGTATTGGATACCCCTCCACCTGAAAGCAAAATGTGGCCTGCATTCTGCTGCCAAAGGAATTGAGAAAAACACATTGGCAATATCAGTTGTAGCATACCACTTGGCTGCCTTTGACTCCAGTTCATATTGGAGCTCTAATATGTCTGGTACAGCAGCACTCAGTGGTGGCGTGACTTCATTCAGGCCACGATAGTCTACTGTTAACCTCCACTCTCCGTCAGACTTTTACACTGGCCATAAAGGTCTTAAAGGTCTTTTCCAACCTATACGATTCTGTGATTCTGTTATATGGGACTATTAAAAGGTGAGCGAGTCTTGCTGATCACTCCTTGGCTCTCCAATTGATGAATCAGCTCATGGATGGGAGCCAGAGAGTCTCATTTGGTGCGATATTGCCACCGGTGCACTGTCCTGGTAGCAATCTGTTCTGGCACCTGTCCTGGCACCTGTCTGCCACTGTCCTGGCACCTGCTGTTCTTCAACTTACAGCAATCCCACAACAAAGGAATCTTCCGAGAGGCCAGGCAGGGTAGATAGCTGTTTGATCTTCTCTGTGTTCACAGTGGCTACACCAAAAACCCATTGGTACTCTTTTGGGTCCTTGAAGTAGCCTCTCCTGAGGTAGTCTATGCCAAGGATACAAGGGGCCTCTGGGTCGGTCACAATGGGGTGCTTTTCCCACTTCTCCCCTGTTAAGCTCAACTCAGCTTCCAATACAGACAATTCTTGACATCCCCCTGTCACTCCGGAGTTCCAGATAGGTTCTGTGCCTCTACACCCTGATGGCACCAGCGTACACTGTGCACCGGTGTCTACCAAAGCTTTATACTTATGTGGGTCTGATGGTCCAGTATACTCAGTCATCCCTTTCCTCCTCCTGGCCGAAGGCAGGGACCCTCTATTCCTGTTCCTGGTCACAGGGAAAGTACAGGCACAGGGAAAATTGACTCCATCTCAGCCAGACCCAATACATAGAATCATTTAGGTTGGAAAAGACCCTTAAGATCATCGAGTCCAACCTTAAACCTAACACTACCAAGTCCACCACTACACCATGTCCCTAAACACCACTTCTACACTTATTTTAAATACCTCCATGGATAGTGACTCAACCACTTCTCTGGGCAGCCTGTTCCAATGCTTGACAACCCTTTCAGTGAAGAAATTTTTCCTAATATCCAATCTAAACCTCCCCTGGTGCAACTTGAGGTCGTTTCCTCTCGTCCTATCACTTGCTACTTAAGAGAAGAGACCGATACCCACCTCGCTACAACCTCCTTTCAGGTAGTTGTAGAGAGCAATAAGGTCTCCCCTCAGCCTCCTTTTCTCCAGGCTAAACAACCCCAGTTCCCTCAGCCGCTCCTCATAAGACTCCTGCTCTAGACCCTTCACCAGCTTCGTTGCCCTTCTCTGGACACACTCCAGCACCTCAATGTCTCTCTTGTAGTGAGGGGCCCAAAACCAAACACAGTATTCGAGGTGCGGCCTCACCAGGGCCGAGTACAGGGGCACGATCACTCCCCTAGTCCTGCTGGCCACACTATTTTTGATACAAGCCAGGATGCCATTGGCTTTCTTGGCCACCTGGGCACACTGCTGGCTCATATTCAGCCGGCTGTCAACCAACACCCCCAGGTCCTTTTCTGCTGGGCAGCTTTCCAGCCACTCTTCCCCAAGCCTGTAGCATTGCATGGGGTTGTTGTGACCCAAGTGCAGGACCTGGCACTTAGCCTTGTTGAACCTCATACAATTGGCCTCGGCCCATCAATCCAGCCTGTCCAGATCCCTCTGTAGAGCCTTTCTACCCTCAAGCAGATTGAGACTCCCGCCCAACTTGGTGTCACCTGCAAACTTACTGAGGGTGCACTCGATCCCCTCATCCAGATCATCGATAAAGATATTAAACAAAACTGGCTCCCCAAAACCTTGCCTTCATGCTTGACAGGAGCCATCTCCAGAGGCTGTGGATTGTCGCCCCTCTTCCGATCCTTTTGTCCATTCCCCGGTCCCTAGTTAGGGATCCCAGTTGCTGGGTTTCCTTACCCTCTAATTCCTGACTGTTGGTCCCAGTATCCCAGCATTGGAGCAACAAGGTGATAGCTTGTTCACCTGGATGATGGCTGTAATCTTTCCGCATATCTTGCAGCTCACTCAGGGATAGAGACTGGGTGGTTTCTGACTCATTTATGATTTCTGTCTCTTCCCTCTCCTGTTCTTGTGGCTGCTCTGCTGCAGAACAGGCTGCCTCTTCTGATTCTCCCTCCTGCTCCCTCTTAGGAGGAGCTGCTTCCTCCCTGACTAACCAAGTTGACTTCTGCTTCCATTGTTTCTTCTTGACTATAGGAGCGACTGTTATAGTTGAGGGTTGGGTCTCTGGTTTAGCCACAGTGTCCGTTTATATGTCCTCAGATCCAGAGACCCTCTTGCTCCCTTGAGGGTGCTGAACAGAGGCTCGTATAGGCCAGGCCCCAGCACAGTGCAAGACATTGTGTCTCTTTGGCATAGGCAAAGCATCCTTTCTTCAAGTGGTCTGCCACTTCAACAGGATTCCACGTCTGTTCGTGTGTGAAGTCCCAGACCATTGGAGGTGAAAAACGCTCTAGGTACCTGCCCAAAATCTCCCACGCACCTTGCCACCCATGACTCAACTGCCACAGGGCACATCCTTGTGTGGCATTCCCAACCACTTGGTTAACCTTAGGAAAAGCCAGAATCAGATTCATGGCACACACCAATACGAGCATTCTGGTTGCCCAAAGATGTTCAAGAAACTGAACAGCCATTGTAACAAGGCAGGAAGTATCTACCTGGGAGGAGAAGAAGGGGCAGGTGCCATTCTTTGTTTCCCCCACAAAGTGGTTCCCAGAAGAGAAGAGGAGAAAGGTGCAATTGTTAATTGTCTCCACGAGATGGTTCCTGGAGTACTGAGATGGAAGCAGTGCAGGACCCAAACACCAGATTAGGCTCAAGGCCAGTGCTTTTATCATAGCTCTCCCAGGCAAAGCAAAACAAAGTGATAAACAGCACAGCAAACTGCAAATGCCAAAAGCAGCCATTAACAAGCTGTGAAATTCGATGTACAGCAAGAGAGGGAGCATGCCACAGAGCAGGTAAGGAAACATAAACCAGTGTTGAGAACAAATAAGTCAACATCGTGACCAGCAACAGCAAGTAACAACTTGCCAAGCAACAGCTAAACAGGGATCACAACTATAAATTCCATCTAGCACACCTCAATCAAATCTATCGTTATCTCAAAACTCTTTGGCCACACATTGGGCACCAAAAAGGACTGTGGTGAGTTGACCCTGACTGGCAGGTAAGCCTCCACCCAGTCACTCGCTCACTCCCCCTGACGGTGGGATGCATGAGAGAATTGGAAGAGCAAGAGAGAGGACAAAAAACTTGTGGGTCGAGATAAAGACAGTTTAATAAGTGAAGGAAAAAAAACTAAAAGAAATAAGTCATGCAAAAATATTCACTCACCACCAGCAGACCGATGCTCAGCCAGTCTCTGAGCAATGGCTACTTTGGAAAAACTCCCCCCCCCCCCCCCCCCTCCCCCAGTTGGCATTACATGGTATGGAATAGCTCTTTGGTCAATTTGGGTCAGCTGTCCTGGCTGTGTCCCCTCCCAGCCTCTTGCCCACCCCCCAGCCTACTCGTTGTGGGGGCAGAGAGAGAAACAGAGAAGGCCTTGGCGCTGTGCAAGCACTGTTCAGCAATAGCTAAAACATTGGTGTTTAACGCACTGTTAACGCACTGTTTTGGTTACAAATCCAAAACACAGCACCATGCAGGCTGCTATGAAGAAAATTAACTCCATTCCAGCCAGACCCAGTACAAACCATTTTATAGCATGTCACAGGAACTGGATCCTTGGTTGTGTAACTGAATGCTGGTAGACTTAGAACCTATGGGGGTTATGTATATCATCCAGTCATGCCATATCCAAAATGTAAAGACATGATAAATGTAAGTGCATACCTGCATTAGTCACTATTACATAACATATTGTCCTGGTTTCAGCTGGGATAGAGTTAATTTTCTTCCTAGTAGCTGGTATAGTGCAATTTATTATTGTTATATACAATTATATACAATTTATTATTTTTGTTGTTGTTATTTTGTTGTTCCAATTATTAAACTGTTCTTATCTCAACCCACAAGTTTTCTTACTTTTTCTCTTCCGATTTTCTCCCCCATCCCACCAGGGGGGAGGGTGAGCGAGCGTCTGTGTGGTACTTCATTGCCAACTGGGGCTAAACCACAACACATATGTAATATTAAAATGTGTCAGATTTAAAATTTGCAACTTTTTGCTTTTTATGCCTGGGTTACTTTTTGTTGAAACAGTTGTTGAAATCCAAAGACCACAATTGTTGAAATGCAAATGTACCACTACTATCTGCATATCATATTTACTGTCAAATCTTTCATTATGTCAACAGCAAGCAGTCCAAAACTATTTCCATAGATGAAAATATGGACCCAAGCCCAACAGGAGACTTTTATCCTTCTCCAAATTCACCAGCTGCTGGGAGTCTGCCATGGCATGAAAGAGATCCAGGTGAGTATTATGGGACCATTTTGCCCCAAAGTTTTGAAACATTTAATAAATCTCCACATCTACCTCTCAGTTATTGCAATAAAATGCTCCTTTTAAATGATGCTTTCTAAGAGAATCTTGTTTTTTCTATGTAGTATATTTGTTGAGGTTTTTTTAATGTAATTAAAGAAACAGCAATCAAAGGTGCATAGTATGAAAAGTCACATAACTTTTCCCACCTGGTTGACTGTAATACGGTAACAAAATATTGCAAATGAATCACAGAATGGTTGAGATTGTCAGGGACCTCCAGAGGTCGTCTGGTCCAATCCCCCTGCTCAAGCAGGGCCAACTACAGCCAGTACCCCAGGACCATATTTAGATGATTTTTTTTTAATATCTCCAAGGATGGAGATTCCACAACCTCTCTGGGCAACCTGTTCCAGTGCTCAGTCACCCTCACAGTGAAAAAGAGTTTCCTGATGTTCAGACAGAACCTCCTGTGTTTCCGTTTGTGCCCATTGCCTCTGGTCACTGGGCACCACTGAAAAGAGCCTGGATCCATCTTCTTTGCACCCTCCCTTCAGGTATTTCTATACATGGATAAGATCCCCCTGAGCCTTCTCTTCTCCAGGCTAAACAGTCCCAGCTCTCTCAGCCTTTCCTCATAGGAGAGATGCTCCAGTCCCTTCAATCATCTTCGTGGCCCTTCTCTGGACTCTCTCCAGTACGTCCATTATCTCTTGTACTGAGGAGCCCAGAAGTGGACATAGGACTCCAGGTGTGGCCTCACCAGTGCTGAGCAGAAGGAAAGGATCACCTCCCTCAACCTGCTGGCAACACTCCTCCTAAGGCAGCACAGGATGCTGTTGGTCTTCTTTGCGGCAAGGGCACATTGCTGGCTCATGTTCAACATGGTGTCCACCAGGACCCCTAGGTCCTTTTCTGTCAAGCTGCTTTCCAGCCAGGCAGCCCCGCATATATTGGTGCATGGGGTTGTTCCTCCTCAGGTGCAGGACTTTGCACCTCCTCTTACTGAACTGTATGAGGATCCTGTCAGCCCATTTCTCCAGCCTGTCGAGGTCCCTCTGGATAGCAGCACAACCCTCTGGTGTATCCACCACTCCTCTCAGTTTTGTGTTATCAGCAAACTTGTTGAGGGTACACTCTGCCCCCCTCATCCAGATCATTAATGAAGATGTTGAACAGGATCAGATCCAGTATTGACCCCTGGGGTCCACCGCCTCCATCTAGACTTTGTGCCACTGATCACCACCCTCTGGACCTGGCCGTTCAGTCAGTTTTTCAACCAGCCTCAGTGTCCAAGCCCGTACATCAACAGCTTCTCTATGAGGATCTTATGGGAGACAGTGTCAAAGGCCCTACTGAAGTCCAGGTAGACAATATCCAATGAAGTAATCTATATTGTGCATATTGTATAAAAGATCATTACAGTGGGATTATGAATAAAATACCTTGAGTAAAAAAA
The DNA here is from genome assembly GCF_035582795.1 of Mycteria americana. Lineage (NCBI taxonomy): Eukaryota > Metazoa > Chordata > Aves > Ciconiiformes > Ciconiidae > Mycteria > Mycteria americana. The sequence goes on along the minus strand of NW_027445436.1, from coordinate 4,470,174 downwards.
GCAAGGTGTCTCCATACTTTACTAGGATAGCAATAATTTACTCAGCTGATGGAATTTTATACTGATATAGCCTCTTGTGTGTGGATTTAGTCCATACTGTATACCTATAATGTGTCTCAGAATAGGCCTAAGGCTTTCTCTTAGGAGCCCTCATGTAGCTCTGGGGGGCTACATCTGTATGTTCAAGTGTGCTGATATGTTTCTGTGCTTTGGATAATTGGAAACAAAGAACGTGTTTGGAGAAGAAAATTGACGGCCAAAAGAGTAAATTTCATTGTCATAACTTTCTATGTTTCATGAACCTTAATGTCAGTGCAGACTTTTCCCTCCTCCTTGTCATGCGAAAGAATATTCGGACATATAGGCATTTCTGCACTGGTTAGTTTAACAGGTCCTTATGTTTGAGGTTCTGTAGGGTGTGGTTTGGGTTTTTTGGTTTTGGGGTTTTTTTTAGAATCTGAAATATCTAGCTCAATGTGTAAAAGTGAAAAAGATATGCAGTTCCTTGCTTTTTGCTCTTCCTGACGTTTGCCGCCTTCTCGACACACTGCTCACCATTCCCCTCACCTCTTTGGTTTTAGTTGACTCTTTGTGGCACTCTTGGTTTTTATCTTGTCTTAGGAGTTTTTTGCTTATGTCTTTTCTGCCTTCAGGCTTTCTTTGATCTTTGTGTACATGGTAACATGTGTTCAGCAATTTAATTCAGCTGTATTTTTTTTTCACAATACTTGGTCTGTTGATACTCTTTTTAATCTTTTTCTCCCAACTTTCATATTTTAACTCTGTATTTCATTACTTGAATATAGGAGGAGTCCATTTATGTTCTCATCATTAGGCTGTCTTTTTGTTAGCTTCCTTTCTCAACAAGTTGTTTCAAGACTAGGTTGGTTTGTTTTTCTTCCTTTTTCTGTACGTCCCTTCTCATGGGTCTACTGTATTTTTTTAATGTGTTTTCAGCATTAAGTGCTAAATTTAAAAAATGTAGCCTGTGGCTTTATGTAACCAGACATAAAAACAGCAAGGCAACAGAATTGTTCTTCAGCCCCTAGAAGGTGTCCTAGTGTCCTAGAAAACATTCTTCTTTGTGATTGTGGTCTCTTTTGCCTTCACACTTTTATTGCCATTTTTAATGAGACAGTATTGTACTTCTGCTTTTGTTGGGGGGGTGTTAAATAAATCTTTGTGGTTGTGGGAAAAATAGTCCAAGTGTTCTTCTCAGAAGTGGCCTCTGCATATCCCCATTTGTGAAACACAGTTCTCTTGTGCTGCTGAGTGAGCTATAAGGGCTTCCTAGAAATGCAGTGCCTCTTGGACTGCCTGTGCCCCAGTTCAGCTGAGCCAGATTTTTATAGTTGATCTCTGTAGTCTCCAGCTATCTCAGTTCCTTCTTATCCACTGGTCATTTTTGCTGCAAAGAACTATGCTCTATGAATAGACTCTTGGCTTGTTTGCTTTTTACTGGCCTTCTTTATTTTAATAGTAGCAAACAATTTTATCGTTCAGGTTGATTAAGTAGTTTTACAAAGAAACCTTTGCCATTAGGTAGGTAGATTTTTGGACTGAAACTTTGGCCCTCTTTATGTTTCACAAACCAGAGAACTCTGAAAAAAGGGAAAGAGAGAATGAAAGAGAGACTTGAATTAATGTATTTCAACATATTTCTGCTTGTAGGAGCTAGGTCGACATTCTTCCCTGTATATCGTATTCTACAGCATTGCTAGGTGTAGTGGGCGTTTATATCTCAGACCCTTGAACACTTGGCAGTGAGGTTATCTTTGACTGAGACTTTGAGGCATTTTATTTTGTCTGTCCTTTAAGATGTTTGACCCTTCCTGTGAAGGAACAGGAATACCACTGTCTGTTTTGGAGACCATTATAGTTGGGAAGCATAAACCTTTTGTACTTAAGCATCTATGTTTGGCTCCAGTATGGCTCTGAGGCTATCATACCACAGAGGAAACATGGTAAGGTAGTGATTACCAAGATCTCTTGAGACCTGTACTCACTAGGAAGTGGCATGTGTCACTTCCTGGCATGTTGTCATGTCAGTTTTAGATGCCTGACATCATCTTTATATTTGAAAGACCTTTAAACTAGGTTCGAAGAGGAGGGGACAGATAAAATCAGGCTTACTAGTGACAAGCTATGGGATGGCATGACAATGTTTGAGGGACAGTGTGCTAGTGAGGGCTTTCACTCTGCTCTATGATGTACTGAGTACACTGGAGTGCATTTGAAATGTTTATACACTAATGCACGCAGTATGAGGAATAAACAAGAGGAACTAGAAGCTTTGGCTCAGTCCCAGAGCTACGACATCATTGGCATAATTGAGAATTAGTGAGAAGAGTCCTGTGACTGGAGTGCTGTGATGGATGGTTATAGGCTCTTCAGGAGAGATAGGCAGGGCAGGTGAGGCAGACAGGTAGCACTGTATGTAAAGGAGGGGTTGGACTGCACAGTGCTTGCAGTTGAGGACGACATGGTTAAGAGTCTCTGGGTAAGGACTGGGGGAAAAGCTAAGAAGGCGGATGTTGTTGTGGGAGTCTACTGTAGATCACCCAGCCATAATGATGACACCGATGTATTATGCTGTAAGGAATTAAGGGAAATCTATAGTTCAATTGCCCTTGTCCTTATGGGCAACTTCAAATTCCCAGATGTTAACTGGGACTATCACACAGCAGACATGAACAGGTCCAGGAAATTCCTGAAGCACGTTGAAGCATTTTGATACAGGTACTAAGGGAGCCAACAAGGAAAGGTGCCCTCCTAGACCTGCTGTTCGTAAATAGAGATGGTCTCATGGGTGAAGTGATGATTGGTGGCTGTCTTGGCCACAGTGATCATAGAATCATAGAATGCATCATCAAGTCCAAATCCCCTGCCATGGGCAGGCACATCTTTCACTAGATTGGGTTGATCAAAGCCCCGTCCAACCTGACCTTGAACACTTCCAATGATGGGGCATCTACCACCTCTCTGGGCAACCTGTTCCAGTGTCTCACCACCCTCATCGTAAAACATTTCCTCCTTATGTCCAGTCTAAACCTACCCTCTTTCAGTTTAAAACTGTTGCCACATGTCCTGTCACTACAGACCCTGGTAAAAAATCTCTCTCCACCTTTCTTATAAGTATTGAAAGGCTGCAATAAGGTCTCCCCAGAGCCTTCTCTTCCCCAGGCTGAACAACCCTAACTCTCTGAGCCTTTCTTCATAGGAGAGGTGCTCCAGCCCTCTGATCATTTTTGTGGCTCTCCTCTGGACCCACTCTAATAGGTCCATGTCTTTCTTGTGCTGGGGACCCCAAAGCTGGATGCAGTACTCCAGGTGGGGTCTCAGGAGAGTGGAGTAGAGGGGGAGAATCACCTCCCTCGACCTGCTGGCCACGCTTCTTTTGATGCAGCCCAGGATACGATTGGCTTTCTGGGCTGCGAGTGCACATTGCTGGCTCATGTCCAATTTTTCATCCACCAGTATCCCCAAGTCCTTCTCCTCAGCGCTGCTCTCAATCCATTCATCCCCCAGTCTGTATTGATATTGGGGATTGCCCCGATGCAGGTGCAGGACCTTGCACTTGGCTTTGTTGAACTTCAGGAGGTTCCCATGGGCCCACTCCTCAAGCCTGTCCAGGTCCCTCTGGATGGCATCCCTTCCCTCAAGCGAATCAACTGCACCACTCAGCTTGGTGTCATCTGCAAACTTGCTGAGGGTGCACTCAGTCCCACTGTCTATGTTGTTGATGAAGATATTAAATAGTATTGGTCCCAGTACAGACCCCTGAGGGACACCACTCCTTACTGGTTTCCACATTGAGCCACCGAGCCATTGACTGTAACTCTTTGGATGCAGCCATTGAGCCAATTCCTTATCCATCTAACAGTCCATCCGTCAAACCCATATCTCTCCATTTTAGCGGCAAGAATGTTGTGGGGGACCCTATCAAAGGCCTTACAGAAGTCCAGATAGATGATATCTGTAGCTCTTCCCTTGTCCACCAACGCAGTCGCTCCATCGTAGAAGGACACCAGATTAGTCAGGCATGATTTGCCCTTGGTGAAGGCATGTTGGCTGTCTCTAATCACCTCCCTGTCTTCCATATGTTTCGACATGTCTTCCAGGAGGACCTGTTCCATGATCTTACTGGTCAGGGAGGTGAGGCTGACTGGTCGGTAGTTCCCAGGGTCTTCCTTTTTACCCTTTTTAAAAATGGGCGCGATGTTTCTCTTTTTCCAGTCACTGGGGGCTTTGCCTGACTGCCATGACTTTTCAAATATGATGGAGAGTGGCTTGGCAACTACATCTGCCAGATCCCTCAGGAGCCTGGGATGCATCTCGTTGGGTGCCATGGACTTGTGCATGTTCAGGTTCCTCAGGTGGTCTTGAACCTGATCTTCCCCTACAGTTCCCCCAGTCCCTGCCCTGAGGTTCAGGGGCTTGAGAGATGTGGGAAGAGAGATTACCATTGAAAACTGAGGCAAAAAATTGTTGAGTACCTCAGCCTTCTCCATGTCGGTTGTCACCAGCTCTCCCGTCTTATTTACCAGAGGGGGTACATTTTCTTTAATCTTCCTTTTCTGGCCAACGTACCTGTAAAAGCCCTTTTTATTATTCTTCGCATCCCTTGCCAAACTGAGCTCCAACTGTGCCTTAGCTTTCCTGATCCCATCTGTACACTCCTGGGCAGTATCCCTATATTCTTCCCAGGATGCGTGTCCCTGCTTCCATTGCCTGTGCATTTCCTTCTTACACTTTAGTTTGACCAGGAGGTCCTTATTCAGCCATGCTGGTCTCCTGCCTTCCTTGCCTGATTTCTTACACATGGGAATCGAGAGCTCTTGCGCTCTAAGAAAAATGTCCTTAACAGAGCTGCCAGCTCTGTTCAGCTCCTTTGTCCCTGAGGGCAGTTTCCCAGGGGAAGTTCCATCATGAAATGGTTGAGTTTAAAATCTTTGGTGATTTTGTTTTCAAATCAATGTTTTTATCAATGACCTGGACACAGGAGTTGAGTGCACACTAAGTAAGTTTGCCGACAATACTAAATTAGGAGGAGCTGTTGATCCCCTTGAGGATAGAGAGACCTTACAGAGAGATCTTGATAGATTAGAGCACTGGACAATCACTAACCATATGAAATTTAACAAGGACAAATGCCGTGTTCTGCACCTGGGATGGTATAATCCTGGATGTACATATAGACTGGGAGACAAGAGGCTGGAGTGCATCCCTGCAGAAAGGGATCTGGGGGTTTTGGTTGATGGTAAGCTCAATATGAGTCAACAATGTGCCCTGGTGGCCAAAAGGGCCAACCATATCCTGGGGTGCATTAAGCACAGTATAGCTAACCGGTTGAAAGAAGTGATTGTCCCACTATACTCAGCACTGATGTGGCCTCACCTCAAGTACCGTGTGCAGTTTTGTGCTCCACAATATGAGAAGGATACAAAAATATTAGAATGTGTCCAAAGGAGGGCACCAAAGATGGTGAAAGGCCTAGAGGGCATGACTTATGAAGAGCGGCTGAGGATACTAGGTTTGTTCAGTTTAGAGAAGAGGAGACTGAAGGGTGACCTCATTGCTGTCTACAACTTCCTCATGAGGGGGAGTGGAGAGGGAGGTGCTGATCTCTTCTCTCTGGTGCCCGGTGACAGGATGCGAGGGAATTGCTTAAAGCTGCATCAGGGGAAATTCAGATTGCATATTAGGAAAAAGTTCTTCACTGAGAGGGTGGTCAAGCACTGGAACAAGCTCCCCAGGGAAGTGGTCATGGCCCCAAGCCTGTCGGTGTTCAAGAAGTGTTTGGACAATGCTCTTAGATATATGGTTTCACTTTTAGGTTGCCCTGTGTGGAGTCAGGAGTTGAACTCAATGATCCTCGTGGGTCCCTTCCAACTCAGGGTATTCTATGATTCTATAGTTGCAATAATACTAAATTCCATTTAAACCAAATCCAATAAGCCAGCAGGGAGCCATGAAGGCAAGTCTGGAACTCAGCTAAATGGTCAGCCCTGGCTTACAGTGGAGCACTAGATCCCCTGCAGACATTGTCACTGCCTGCCTGTGAACCTCTTTCAAAGCCTATTACTGCCTTCAGGTCTCCAAGGCATGGGATGCGTCTTGTGGGCTCACAGAAGTATGAAACTTTTGGTATGGTTGGCTATAATTATGCCAATAGAATAAAACATGGAGAAAAAATATTTTATTTTTTTTACTCACAAGAAATGGTCCATTTAACTTCAAGTAATGATTGCCTGGAAAGGTGATGGAGCAAATAATCCTGGAAACGTGGTGACTGGGAATAGTAAGCATGGATTTTGTGGTGGGTTAGCCTGGCTAATGGCCAAATGCCCATCCAGCCACTCTCACTCCCCCTCCTCAGCAGGACAGAGGGAGAAAATAGGACGAGAAAGCTTGTGAGTCAAGATAAAGATTGCTTACCAATTACTGTCACAGGTGAAACAGACTCAACTTGGGGAAAATTAATTTAATTTAGTGCCCATTAAAATAGATTTGGGTAGTGAGAAACAAGAAGACAAACATTAAAACAACATGTTTCCTCCCCCACTTTCCCAGGCTAGGTTTCACTCTTTCCCTCCAAACTCCTCTCTTCTTTCCTCCTCCCTAGTGGTGCAGGGGGGATGTGTATTTACAGTTAGTACATAAAAGCGTCTCTCTGCCACCCCTTTCCTCTCACACTTTTACTCTATTCCAGCATGGGTCCTCCACGGGCTGCAGGGAACATCTGCTCTGCCATGGAGCACCTCCTTCTCCTCCTTCTCTGACCTTGGTGTTCCCTCTGTTGTTTCTCAATCTGTTTTCCCCTCCTCCTCTGCATGTCCAGTGTTTACTGCCTTTTCTTAAATATGTTTTCACAGAGGCGCCACAAACTTCTCTGATTGGCTCAGCTTTGTCCTGTGGTGGGTCTGATACTGAGCTGGCTGGAACCATCTGTGTCTGGCACAGGGCAGCCCCATACCTTTTACCTCTTCCCATAGAGGCCACCACTGCAGCCCCCGGCTACCAAAACCTTGCCACATATGCCCAATACAGATTTACAAAGGGGAAATCATGCCTGACCAACTTCATAGCCTTCTATGTTGAAATGACAAGCTTGATGGATGAGGGGAGAGTAGTGCATGTTGCTTATCTCCCAACTTTAGTTAGGCTTTTTCATATCCTCATAGAAAAAACTAATGAAGTATGGACTAGATAAATAGACTGTGAGGTAGATGATTGAAAACTGACTGAACTGCCAGGCTCGGAGGGTTGTGATCAGTGACATCATGTCCAGCTGGAGGCCAGTCACTAGTGGTGTACCCCAGGGATCGATACTGGGGCCAATACTGTTTAACCTCTCTGTTAATGACCTGGATGAAGGGGCAGAGTAAACCCTCAGCAAGTTTGCTGATGACCCCAAATTGGAAGGAGTGTTTGATACACCAGATCAGTTTTCTGCTATTCAAACAAACCTCAACAGGGCAGACAAATGGGCTGACAGAAACCTCATGCAGTTCAACAAAGGGAAATGGCAAGTCCAGCACCTGGGAAAGAATAACCTCATGCACCAGTATATGCTGGGGGCCACCCAGCTGCAAAGCAGCTTTATTGTAAAAGACCTGGGGGTTCTGGTGGATAACAATCTGAACACGAGTCAGCAATGTGCCCTTCCCACAAAAGCCACCAACAGCATCCTGGGCTGCATTACGAAGAGCGTTGTCAGCAAGTCGATGGAGGTTATACTTCCCCTCTACTCAGCACTGGTGAGGCTGCATCTGGAGTAACGTGTCCAATTCTGGGCTCCTTCATACAGGAGAGACATGGACATACTGGAATGACTCCAGTGCAGGGACACAGGGATGATTAAGGGACTGTAGCATCTGTCATACAAGGAGAGGTTGAGAGCTGGAACTGTTTAGCCTAGAGAAGAGAAAGCTCAGGGGGAATCTTATCAATGTGTATAAATCCTGATGGGGCAAAGAGGATGGAGCCAGACTCTCCTCAGTGGTGTCCAGTGACAGGACCAGAGGCAATGGGCACAAATTGAAATACAGGCAATTCCACTTAAACATAAGAAAAAAACATTTTACTGTGTGGGTGACCAAGCACTGGAACAGGTTGCCCAGAGAGGTTGTAGATTCTCCATCCTTGGCAATATTCCTTGGCATTTCCTTGACTGGACACAGTCCTAGGCAACCTGCTCTAGTTGACCCTGCTTTGAACAGGGGTTTGGATTAAATGATATCCAGAGGTCCCTTCATATCTCAACCATTCTGTGATTATGAATAACACATTAGATTACAGTGTGGCAATCAGTAACTTCATTGCAAAGTTTGCTATTACATTCAGATGAAGAAGAAAGTTGCCACTCTTCAGGATGGGAGGTTTGTAGGAAATGGATGCAGAATTGTCACCTGCTGTTCTTGCAAGTTACCTTGCCATAGTTTCAGAGTCATTTTAGTGGGAATAAATGTAAATTTAAACAGAAAGAAACTCTTTGATATTGCAGTTAATTATTTACATGTCATGCAATACCATTAAATAACTGTTGAGCATTAAGTCTGTATGTCCTGTCGTACTGTTACACATTTTTTGAAACTACTCTGGGATATGGCTTTTATGTGCATATATTCAACTTTAAACCTATACTCTGACCCCCACATCCTCCATTTTGCCCTGTTTTATGATACATTTGTTTTACTCAACTCATTAAAAAATTAGAAAAATATTAATTTTAAGAAATGTGTATGCAAATTTCAAAATATCCTAATTTAAATAGCAATGCAGTGGAATTATGCTTTTTAAATGCTAGTGTATATATTTTTAAAATTTGAAGAACTGTATTGAACTGTTTTACTTTTTATCAGTAAAAATGAGGATACTTTAATATAATCAAGATATTTAGTTGTTCATCTCTTCAGAATATTGGAATATTGGTAGATGAAAAATTAGATATGAGCCGTCAATGTGCGCTTGCAGCCCAGAAAGCCAATCGTATCCTGGGCTGTATCAAAAGAAGCATGGCCAGCAGGTTGAGGGAGGTGATTCTCCCCCTCTACTCTGCTCTCCTGAGACCCCACCTGGAGTACTGCATCCAGCTCTGCAGCCCCCAGTACAAGAAAGACATGGACCTGTTAGAGTGGGTCCGGAGGAGGGCCACAAAAATGATCAGAGGGCTGGAACACCTCTCCTATGAAGAAAGGCTCAGAGAGTTGGGGTTGTTCAGCCTGGGGAAGAGAAGGCTCTGGGGATACCTTATTGCAGCCTTTCCATACTTATAAGAAAGATGAAGAGAGACTTTTTACCAGGGCCTGTAGTGACAGGACAAGGGGCAATGGTTTTAAACTGAAAGAGGGTAGGTTTAGACTGGACATAAGGAGGAAATGTTTTACGATGAGGGTGGTGAGACACTGGAACAGGTTGCCCAGAGAGGTGGTAGATGCCCCATCATTGGAAGTGTTCAAGGTCAGGTTGGATGGGGCTTTGAGCAACCTGATCTAGTGAAAGATGTTGTCATGGTTTAACCCCAGCCAGCAACTAAGCATTACACAGCTGCTCGCTCACTCTCCCCCAGCAGGATGGGGGAGAGAATCAGAAGGGTAAAAGTGAGAAAACTCATGGGTTGAGATAAAGACAGTTTAATAGGGAAAGCAAAAGCTGCACACACAAACAAAGCAAAACAAGGAATTCATTCACTACTTCCCATTGGCAGGCAGGTGTTCAGCCATCTCCAGGAAAGCGGGGCTCCATCATGCATAACGGTTACTTGGGAAGACAAAACGCCATCACTCCGAAGGTCCCCCCCTTCCCTCTTCTTCCCTCAGCTTTATATGCTGAGCATGATGTCATATGGTATGGAATATCCATTTGGTCAGTTGGGGTCAGCTGTCCCAGCTGTGTCCCCTCCCAACTTCTTGTGCACTCCCAGCCTACTCGCTGGTGGGGTGGAGTGAGAAGCAGAAAAGGCCTTGACTGTGTGTAAGCACTGTTCAGCAACAACTAAACCATCCCTGTATTATCAACACTGTTTCCAGCACAAATCAAAAACATAGCCCCATACTAGCTACTATGAAAAAATTAACTCTGTCCCAGCCAAAACCAGCACAGATGTCCCTGCCCATGGCAGGGGGGTTGGAACTATATGATCTTTAAAGGTCCCTTCCAACCCAAACCATTCTATGATTCTATTATCTTTATGCAGTTGATCATCCACAGCAATAAAAAGCATCCTACAACTTGTCTGTATCAATGTTTTTGTTATTTGATATTCTGGGACATATAAGGACACATAGATAGAACCCTTCTATGTTTATGAAAGGAAATGCTATTGAGGTTAATAAATCTGTTAAAATTTGAGGACTGTAAAGAGCAACAGACTGACAATAGAATTCAGTACTCTGGAAAGTTTGCTTGTAGGTGAGGATTAGAAGGTTGATTTGCTTGCCCAGTCTAAAGGATTTCTGGCTCTCATGAGTCTGGCTCTCACAGTCAGCTGAAAGTTCTTGCATCACTTTCCTCTCTTAGGTATCACAATACATTTTGAACATTGGAAATAAAATAATGAAATTGAATGGAAAGCATTAATAGAGAATGACAAATAAAGTAATTCAGTTGATGCTTTAAGAAATTGATTCCCATTTTGTCATAAGTTTCCTAAAGTGCAATATTGTCTAGGTGTTTTCTCTCCAGCTGTAGTACTGAAAATAGCATGGCAGGAAACTCTTCAGTTTTCTTTTCTTAACTCTTTCACCACTCATCACCAAACATAATGCAATAAAATGGTTTGCCTGCTGGAAATGGCAAGAAAGCATAGCATGCTTTTTGATTGTCTTTGGGCATGGCTGCTGGAAGGGAAACCAGTGTCACAGTTTGATAGACTGGATTACCCAGTATCAGAGGTGTGCCTGTGAAAATATTCTTGGAGCTGAATAGATTGATTTGAAGATGGGAGATTACTGAATGTTTATATGTTGAAATATTTTGCTCCAGTATAAAATTTACATATAAAAATATTTGTTCTGAAGTTGATGTAAAAGCAAAAATAAAATTAAGATAATATTTTTAAACTTGAAGAGAGTCTCTCTCTTCAAACTGTCACCCAGTATGTTTATATTTTCACCTAAGAGCTCACTCTCTCTCTCTCTCTCAAAAGAGAATGTACATGCATTATAACACCTAGGATTTCTATACCTGTCTCAGAAAGGTACCAAGTAAACTGATCAGGAGTGTTCTGATGATTTTCAGCCCTAGAAAACATTGATTTTTCAACATTTAATTTTTCATGGAAATAAATCCATTTCATCAGCAAAAAGATATTAGGCGGGCTTTTCTTTTGTCTCAGATGAAATTTATGGTGAGGAAGAAAGAGACTCTAGATTAGCTAATAAACCAGTGGTCAGCACATTGACATGAAATATGGAAGAGCTAGACTCAAAGCCTGATCTCTGCCTGATGTTGAACAGGAATACAAGTGTGGGCTTCTCTATCCCAGGCATTAAGCGTTTTAGACATCAAGCTGTTCAGACATGTCCATCTTTCAAAAAAATAAAATGTCACAATGTCAAAAGGTCCTTCTGTGAAGGATATTAATTAACATTTTTTGGTTTCTAGAATTCTTGGTTCTCAGCCAACCTCAGTGCCAAGCTGCCTTCTCATGCATGAGACTAATTCTGCTGAGCACAGTGGACATGATTCATCATGATCTTACGCCTATCTGACATGAAGTAAAAATCTTAGTAAGCTACCCCACAAGGTGTGAGGCAATGGAGAGTCAGGCTCAGCTGAATGTAACGTTTGTAGATAGAATATACTCTGGCATCAGAAATTAACTCAGGTATTGCCTCCTAGAAATGAGCAGTTTGTTTGAAACTGTAATATGAAGGGATGTCTCTGATGCCTTGTTAGTAATGTTATGGACTTCGTAGCTTCCACATTTTCACTAGAATTGTATGAACAGCATGTTGAAAATGGTTTTATCTAGGTTTTTTTCTGTGAATAGAACATGAATGTGCCATTATGATGCAAAGTACATTGTTTTAACAAAGAAGCTGCTACATTTCAGCCTTTCATTCTTTACAGTTGTGTATTCTATATATGACATCTTTCTGAAGGTACTTCACTGTGCTGTGCAGTATACATTAAAGTTTGTTTTGGTAGGTAATGGGTATTTTCCAGCAGTGCAGAATTTTGTATTACTATCAGTAGCATTCACCTTGGCGAAGAAACAGTCTTCTGTGGTAGAACAGTTTGATGCATTTGCTTTGTAATTTCTGCTGTCCTGTATATACTGACTAGAATTCTCATTGCTCTAAAGTGAAAGCAGGAAAAATGGCATAGCTTTAAAGCAAAATACTAGGGTTATAATAGCCACAAATCTCCTTTTCAGTAAATTATTTTCCAATTTAATAGGTATCCTCATTACATTGCAGTTCATATAGCATTCTTCTTTAAAGCAGCTAAAATAATTTTGTTTAAAAAAATTCAACAACTTTTGCATTTTTTAATGAAGTAAAAGTCAGCAAATAAATTAAATCTCTGTTTCATTTCAGAAATCAGAGGTGCAGACATATGCAAAACTTCTAAGCAGGAGCTAGGCAATTAATTCTTTCAAGAGTTCTTTTGCTGAATGTGGTTTTTCATAAGTGAAAGAGTTTTTACCTCCAATCTGTAGTTTATTTTTTCCTTAGGGAAATTTACCTGCAGTATTTTTAATTAGTAATAAAATTTAACTCTTTTTATATTCTCTCTCCTGCAATAATCTACATGTCATATAATGAAATTGTGTCCCAGAAAGAATTTTATCAGGAAGAATTTTATCAGTGTTTGATTGCACACTTGTCTTCTTGTCTTTTCCTTCCCCCCCCCCCCCCCCCCCGAAAATAACACTGGAATGTTTTTTCAGTGATAGCGTATGCGCACACATTAGAACCACAGTACAAAGGTGATAACTGATTCATTTTGTCCTATGTTTTATAAAAACATACCTCTGTTGTGAAATAGTGAAAAGATCCTTGTTCTTAGATGAAACTAGGGTCTTACATGAAGAAGTTGGGGCTGTCATTTGAGCAGAAAATGGAAGGAATGAAGGGGAATTGTGGCCATTATTCTAGAGCATCTAGGTGCCAGTGCCTTCACAGGCCTCAACTGTGGAAGAGTGGCAGAGACAAAGCAGTCTCTCAGGTAGAGAGGTCCTGAGTTAGGTAAGGTGTTCTAGGTCAATAGTAACACTTAAACTCCAGTCAGTTCAGAAAGCACTGGCTGAATTTACTATCATTAGGGCACTCGCATTTTACAGGGCAAACCTATCTTCAACTTCTAAGATTTAATGTTTCCAAGAACAGTACAATGTAGTGTGCTAATATTAAAAGTGATAATATCACACTAAGGATAAGAGTAGCATAATCCATGTAGGAAAGTCAGATACAACATAGCCACAATCCAGTAAAATATGTATGAATACGTTAGTCTCATTGATTTGACATTGAACTCATATGATGCTGATGTGTGCCCTATAAATAAATGTTATAATTAACTTAGAAAGTGAATAACTTAATTTCATTCAAAGTACAAATACATTTTAATTAATTAAAATTTCAGACAGAATACAGTGTTTACTTTATGTAGTACCAATAATCTTATATAGTAGAAATTTTTCATTTGTCAAAGCTATTGTGTTATCTTTACACAGTAAACCCAAAAGAGATGTTCATTGTTGATATGGAAATTGGAAGAGGTGGGAAGACCTTACTTGATGTCAGAGTCCAATACTCTCTGACCAGCTTCTTTTAGGTATTCCACACAAGGAGGGTTTAATGTTTTAATGCAAAATTTACTTATTTGAATATATTTGATGTTACGTGGGATTTTGATTTAGCAGTGTGATACAGCAATATACTGAAATCACAACACAATTATAGCAATTGCAATATACGGTTGGAGCACAATACAAATGTGATTTGTGTATTACCAGTCTCTGTATGCTCACCATCATGACGCTGGGCATCTCCAATCACTGGGAAGGAATACATGGGTTGAAGCTGTAACCAAATGTATCCAAAGTGATTAGTTTGTTCTTTTGTAACTAAGCAACATAGAGATAGGAGCAGGATAGACAATACTTTAATGTTGTGTTTATACATCTATGGCTATGGATATGCTGCCATGCCCAAAGACAATAGGATGAGGAGTAGTATGGACATGCTGCTATGTTCCCAGTACAGCCCCAGCCCATCTTGACAATGAGTTGAGGGGTAGTTAGAATAATTGGTTTGTGTTAGAATAGGAATAAGGGTGCCAAATCATTGTTAGGGACCATGCACCATGAAGAAGGGAAGCAAGTTACATAAGCAAGGTGATATTGTGCATGCCCATAAGAAGGGGTCAACTAAAGGACACACCTGTATGACCACCAAGGACCACCAAAGACCCCCACAGAAACCCCTCGGAGCTCAAGGATGCATGCATAATGACCATGCAAATGTGATAATTAGTTCTGGGAAATAGAATGAATATGTATGATTATTCTGGGAAATTTGATGCATATGTATGTAATTGGACAATATAAGTTTTGGCTGATGCAACCTGCGGTATGCACGCTAGGTGGAACAATCCCCCGTGCATCCGGCGCCATAATAAAGAATGCCTGCTTCTTAATGCTACATTGGTGTTAAGGAGTTTGATTCCCCATTTCAGTGACAAAGCCAGCTCGAGCTCGTTGCTCTCTTCAAAGTTCATTTTATTGGTTGCTTAGTTTTTATACTCTTTGTTGGGCTGAGACTCGTATACACTTCCTCCATGCTGGTCTGGCTAGCTCAGGAAGACATTCACACCTTTTTGATTAACTCAGGGAAGGCCATTTACACAACCAGTTGATCCACTCAACTGATGCAGCCGTTTATCTAAAACAAAGGCCACCCTCAGGTCCCCTTTGTGTTGAGAGAAGTTCAGCTGTCGTTACAACAGCTGTGGTCACTGCCTGCATTCTTCCCTGAGCTTCATGAGCATATGGCGTGTGCCCATGTCCTCTGAGCCTTCTTCCATTGTAGGGGTTTGCTGATCAGTCACACCTGAGACATGGAAAATATGAACTAGTGAGACTTATGTATCTTTTATTTTTAGCAAAGTTACATTGTTTAATTGTGCTTTTGGGAAGGGCATGGGATGGGTTTTGAAATAACAGAATAATAAATACTATAAAATGGAATGTGTCAGGAATACCTGAGTGTAGGTGTTCCATTAAAAAGTGCAATAAAGAATATGTGGCTGTTGAAGAAACAGATAGTATTGTGATATTCTGTAAGACTGCGTCTAGGGAGTTTCTGAAGGCATAGATATCTTCACTGTTTGGCTTGTCTGGTATAAAAGGTATGTAGAGTTTTTTTGCAGGACAAAGAGCAGTGGAATAATACTCCTTAACATGTTGGAAAGTTTAAAATTAGTTTATTGGTCACGGGGGAGTTGGGTTACAAAATGATTTATAAAAAGAGTTGTAAACATAAATATTTTCAGTTTACAAAATGATGCGTACTCAAGTGTAACACTGAGCTTCTAGGCTAATGTGAACATTGCATTGTATTTCCATTGCAGATATGTCTTCTCCTACAGTGAAGAAACCTGAAAAGACTTTGTTTAGTCCTACAACTTCCCAGGATTCTTCACCAAGACTGAGCACTTTTCCCCAGCATCACCATCCAGGAATCCCAGGAGTTGTAGACAGTGGTAAGGGCTATGAAGAGGGAAGAAATACTTCCCTGCTTATTTGGTCTTCTGATGTGCTTTTTGCAGCTTTTCTTAGAGACTCAATCCCATATATATTACTGATGAGAGTGGAAAGGGAATGAAGTGTGTTGGAGATTTTGTAGTTTCCTTGCAGGTATCCTTGAAACAGCTTGGCTGTTTCAAGTCATTGGAAAGGACTAAAATAAGCCAGTGAATAAAATAAGCCAAACACATGAAGAAATTGACATAGAATATAATCCTCCCAAATCTTTCCTCCCTCCATTTGTATTCTTTTTTAAAAATTGTTGTTACTATGAGCACATTCTATTATGTACCTTAATGGGTAAGATTTCACTCAGTTTCATACCCAATAGAAGTCATAACCAGGTTGAATATATGAAACAGTTAAACAGATACCAATGCTTCTTTTGCACAATCTGTCTAGAGATACAGCGTTCTGATATTTTTCATCAACTACTTCCTTATATCTATAGTTAAACTTTCTTTGATTTCGTATGGGATTTGCATGCAGAGATTAAAGGCTGAAGAAGGCACTTGAATTCTGATGGCTTGTCAAGTGTGGTGGGTTGACCCTGGCTGGATGCCAGGTGCCCACCAAGCTGCTCTATCGCTCCCTCCTCCTCAGCTGGACAGGGGAGAGAAAATATAATGAAAGGCTCGTGGGCCAAGATAAGGACAGGGAGATCACTCAGCAATTACCATCACGGGCAAAACAGACTCAGCTTGGGGAAATTAATTTAATTTATTGCCAATCAAAATCAGAGTACGGTAATGAGAAATAAAACCAAATGTTAAAACACCTTCCCCCCACCCCTCCCTTCTTCCCAGGCTCAACTTCACTCCAGATTTTCTCTACCTCCTCCCCCTGAGCAGCACAGGGGAATGGGGGTTGCGGTCAGTTCATCACACATTGTCTCTGCTGCTCCTTCCTCCTCACACTCTTCCCCTGCTCCAGCGTGGGGTCCCTCCCACAGGAGACAGTCCTCCACAGACTTCTCCAATGTGAGTCCTTCCCACGGGCTGCAGTTCTTCACAAACTGCTCCAGCATAGGTCCTTTTCACGTGTCCTTCCCACAGGGTGCAGTCCTTCAGGAACAGACTGCTCCAGCATGGTCCCCTAGGGGGTCACAAGTCCTGCCAGCAAAACTGCTCCAGCATGGGCTCCTCTCTTTCCATGGGGTCACAGGTCCTGCCAGGAGCCTGTTCCAGTGCAGGCTCTCCACAGGGCCACAGCCTCCTTCGGGCACATCCACCTGCTCCAACGTGGGGTCCTTCACAGGCTGCAGGGTGGATATCTGCTCCACTGTTAACCTCCATGGGCTGCAGGAGGACAGCCTGCCTCACCATGGTCTTCACCACAGGCTGCAGGGGAATCTCTGCTCTGGTGCCAGGAGCACCTCGTCCCCCTCCTTCTTCACTGACCTTGGTGTCTGCAGAGTTGTTTCTCTCACATATTCTCACTCCTCTCTTCCAGCTGCTGTTGTCACCGAAATCGGGAATCAAACTCCTTAACACCAATGTAGTATTAAGAAGCAGGCATTCTTTATTACGGCGCCGGATGCACGGGGGATTGTTCCACCTAGCGTGCATACCGCAGGTTGCATCAGCCAAAACTTATATTGTCCAATTACATACATATGCATCAAATTTCCCGGAATGATCATGCATATTCATTCTATTTCCTGGAACTAATTATCATATTTGCATGGTCATTATGCATGCGTCCTTGAGCTCCGAGGGGCTTCTGTGGGGGTCTCTGGTGGTCCTGGGTGGTCGTACAGGTGTGTCCTTTAGTTGACCCCTTCTTCTGGGCATGCGCAATCCCACCTTGCTTATGTAACTTGCTTCCCTTCTTCATGGTGCATGGTCCCTAACAATGATTTGGCACCCTTAACACAAACCAATTATTCTAACCACTCTCGACTTGTTGTCAAGATGGGCTGGGGCTGTACTGGGAACATAGCAGCATGTCCATACTACTCCTTGTCCAATTGTCTTTGGGCATAGTAGCATATCCATAGCCATAGGTGTACAAACACAATATTAAAGTATTGTCTAACCTGTTCCTATCTCTGTGTTACTTAGTTACAAAGGACGAACTAATCACTTTGGATACATCTGGTTACACTGTTGTGCAGAAGTTTTTCCCCCTTCTTAAATCTGTTATCACAGAGGTGCTACCACCATCGCTGATTAGCTCAGCCTTGGTCAGTGGCAGGTCAGTCTTGGTGCCAGCTGGCATTGGCTCTATGGGACATAGGGGAAGCTTCTAGCAGCTTCTCACAGAAGCCACCCCGTAACCCCCCTGCTACCAAAACCTTGCCACACAAAGCCAATACATCAAGTTAAAGAATAATAGGGAATTTCCAGCACATGGCTTGTTTATCTTATAGGTGCAGGGGGATGGGGAATGGGGGTTACGGTCAGTTCAGAATGCTTTGTCTCTGCTGCTCCTTCCTCTTCACACTCTTCCCTTGCTCCAGCATGGGGCCCCCTCCCACAGGAGACAGTCCTTCACGACCTTCTCCAATGTAGGTCCTTCCCACAGGCTGCAGTTCTTTAAAAACTGCTCCAGCATGGGTCCATTCCACAGCATACAGTCCTTCAGGAACAAACTGCTCCAGCATGGGTCCCCCACAGGGTCACAGGTCCTAGCAGAAAACCTGCTCCTGCATGGGCTCCTCTCCACAGGTTGCAGCTTCCTTCAGGGCACATCCGCCTGCTCTGCTGTGGACCTCCATGGGCTGCAGGGGGACAACCTGCGTCACCATGGTCTTCACCACGGGCTGCAGGGCTGAATCTCTGCTCCCCCTCCTTCACTGACCTTGGTGTCTGAATAGTTCTCTCACATATTCTCACTCCTCTCTCCCAGCTGCTGTTACACAGCATTTTTACCCTTTCTTAAATATGTTATCACAGAGATGCTACCAACATCGCTGATTGGCTCAGCCTTGGCCAGCGGTGGGTCCATGTTGGAGCTGGCTGGAATTGGCTCTGTCTGACACAAAGGCAGCTTTTGCTATCTTCTCATAGAAGCTACCCCTGCAGCCCCCCCCCCTTGCTATGTAAACCCAATACATTAGGTCTCATTTTGTACCTTCCCACTAATGAAACAAAAATCTTTTTTTTTCTCTACACTTCCAGTGTACTGTCTCTCCCTTTTAATAAGGTACAAAATAACTGCCCTCTTGCTCAAACAAGGACTGAATGTCCAGGGCTGAGCTTAAATGGAGCTCCTGGGCCCATGGGCAGAGGGTATGGGTGGAGGTCCCAGATGAGGCTGGTCAGGGCCGTTAAGGCCTATTAGTGCACTCAGGGTCCTGAACAATTTTCATAATGGTCAGCTAATTATTCATGGTAATATTGCTTAATAACTATTGCCCTGTCCCTGCATGAGGCAGGTAGAGTATGGTACAGTGAGGAATCACTGCTTCCTAGGATTCAGTGACTGGTCTCTGTTGGATTACTGTAGCCAAAAATATAGGTTTTACATATTAAGCAACATTTATTTTATTAATTTGTGCTCCAGAGAGGAAAACTTTGTAACTGGAATATGTTTTCTGCTGAAGTACCACTATTAAATTTAAATAAAAATGAAATCAGATGATAGCATAATCCATAAGAACAAAAAATCTAGTTTATAAATAATATTTATGAATAAAATAACATTTATGAATTTGGAATAATAGCCCTTTCCGTTCCCTGAGGAGGGAAGGACACAAATGTTTGTGTAAAGATATCATGAAGAAAAAGTACATTGTGCTGGTTTATAAGTGACTTTTTTTTGTCTTGCTGTAATATAGAGATGAAGAATTGTACAAGAAACAAGATGCAAAATAACTTTTATTCTATTTTATTTTCCTCTAGTCATCTCAACTAGAACTCCACCTCCACCTTCAACATTGCCATTTCCAGCACAAACTAGTCTCCCTCCTGCCCCATCTAGCTACTTCTCTCATCCAACGATCAGATATCCTCCCCATCTGAATCCTCAGGATACTCTGAAGAATTATGTACCTTCTTATGATCCATCCAGCCCTCAGACTAGCCAGGTACTGTAAAAAAAAAAAGTGAATGCTCCAAAAGAATTCCTCTGAAGAATGTATATCTTCTATGGTGTTTAGACCTGATATTCCACTAGTTCTGGTATCAGAGCAACCTGGAAGTTGGAACAGAAGTGATTCAGCAAGTTTTACAATTAGACATGGATAAATACATTGGGTTGTTTGCTGGAGCAGATTAGTAATATTCTCTCACCATTGCTCTGTCAATCATAATTTAAAAACTTGTATTGAATCTAGCAGCACTAACAGAACAGATTCTAATCCCACACTCCTCATGCACACAAAAATCTTCAGTGGCAGTTCTATATGCAGAAGGGCTATAGGAGTGATAGGAAACTTCAGTAAGCCTAATGCTAAAAGTCACTGTAATTCTCACCTTTGGTTTACATGCTAGAACACAGATGAAGCTCCTGTTGCAGGGAGGAGCAAGAAATGTTCTAAAATAATTACTCATACAAACACACTAAAGGACATGCAGGTCCATTTATAGACCAGCAATTAAGATAAAATCTGGCAAGATAATATTTGTGATGTTTCACATATACTTGACAATTCTTTGCACAGATACAAAACCATTTCACTAATGAATATGACACAAGCCTGCAGATTTGATTATTTCTTTATTTTGTAAAGAAAATGCAATAACAGTTGTGTTCCTGGCTGCTATACTGCTTCAAACTTGTTTCTGATGTGGGAAATTATTGTGGTTTTCATTAGAAAAGTAATCTGTAAAGGACTATGTGCAAGACTGCTTTTAGAATCAGCACATAACATTAACATGATCTGTGTTATAAGACAAACTGAAGTTGATCCTTGGTCTTGTCAATACTTGAAATATTTCCAGGATCAGTGTAATGTAATCTTTGCTACTTGGTCTGTTTTCCAGGTTTGCTGCCTTGTTTGAAATGCAGTCCTGTAACTTGTACTGTAGTATGTTTTAGGAGGATACTTGGGAATATGCACTGAAATGACTTTCTCAGGTTTCCCTGCTCCCAGGAATTATTCTTTTTTGTAAAGATCATATTATCGGCTTTGATAAACATAAAGGGGTTGTCACAATAAACATATTTAGCACAACTGACAGGCCCTTCAGTGAGCATTTCAGGCATTACGACAATAGAACTTCAGACTGAATCAATGTTTCAGTGCTGAATAACAGATAAGGCCCTTCTGGGCTGTTCAAAAAGTCATTGTGTTTATTGGCCTGCATTGGCTAACATTCTGATCCAACTGCATAACTTTGCACATATTTTAAAAATGTGTTGATCTGTAAAGTATCAGCTTACTTTGGAGAGAGAAGTACTAGTAAGGTGATTTTTATAGGTTTACAATATTGATGCAAATTAAACCAACCAGTGAAATTGTAGTATCTCAGCTTTAGACTACAAATTACTGTCTGTCCATGGATTAAAAGCCTTTCAGTCTCTTATAGCTTTTTTGCTGAGTCTCAACTGGGAACACTGCATGCAGGAACTGATTTTAATTTGTGCAAAATTTCACAAATAAAAAAGTCTAATTAAGCTATCCATTAAAACTCCTTAACGTTAATCCAGTGTGGAAAATCTTAGAGTTGTGCTGGAACTTTATTTTAAACTGATGCCTTAATTAGACACTATTAAGGGAAAAATATGCAAATTAAAATCAGGCCCTTAGTATTGTGCATTTCTTTAATTTTTCAGTGCCTATTTCTTGCCTTTTGATTTCTTATATGTTAAAAGGGCAGATTTAGGTGATAAACTCTCTAGATTGTTCAGTATTTTGCTTTGGATCACCAATATAAAAACACAACATCTAAATGAAGTATCTGAGTTTCTGCCAGTTGACAAATGTGCTGTTGTCATTTTAATATTGTGAAGTCCATTTATTGAGCAAGATAAGCTTTTTCAACTTTTTCCCAAGAGCCAAGTCCATTATCTGCAAATAAGATTAATCTGTTAACTTTAAAAAGCTAATGATTTCAGAGTAGCAGAAAACTGAAAACATTTCCTATTCTTGTGTTGTAGCACCCTAGAGAATAAGAGGCAATATTGGCTTTGATTTACTACTTTTGTCACCTTTCATAACTTTTAGATCAGGGTAATATTTTTCATTTCACTTGATGTTTGATTTAATTTCTGAGAAAAGGAAATGGGGTTACACAACACCAAGTGTGGGATTTCAGGCTTATGTACCAGCAATTCTCTGCAATTTATTATCATTAATCACTATTATTAATGGTATTACTTTTAAATTTAATTCTTTAAAATTCTGCTCTATGTGCTACATTAGAGAACCTACATGCCTAGTCAAAATCTCTCCAAACAGAACAATTACAGGATGTCAATACAAAACTGTAAAATAGCAATTTTTTTTTTTTTCTGTGAAGTTTCAGTGACAGAAGGAAATTGTTGTGATAAACTGGTTTGGCTCAAAGCATGCTATTGTTTCTTTTCTAAATAAAACATGAATTTTTATTCAAACAAAATTAATTATTATAAAATGTCACATCAACTTTAATTATACTTTCCCACCTCAAAGCATATTCATCTGCATTGCAAAAGGGGAACTATGATAATAGTTTTAATTTCAGCTTTAGAAATAGAAAGAATGGATACCCTGACAGCATTTACCTAAAATGAACTGTTCCCCCCCAACATCTTTCAGTAATACACTAATTTAGATTGTTATGACAAGCAACTGAGATGCCTTGTACTCTTCATAACAATTCTGAGCATAATAATAATTACATTATTGCTGCACTAATTATAGTGAGTCACGCTAGTCAACAGAATGGTTTAACTACAATTAAAGACACAGAGCTTCCATAGGTTTCCCCAGGGGAAATAGTGGGCACTCTGTCCTGTCATCCAGGTCGTTAATGAAGACATTACATAGTATTGGCCCCAGTACTGATCCCTGACAGATGCCATTAGCTGGCCAACAGCTGGACTTTGCAGCACCGATCGCAGCTCTTTGAGCCTGTCACTCCAGCCAATTTTCCATCCAGCCAATTTTCCATCCATCTTATCATCCAGTTATCCAGCCCATATCTTACCAATTTTGTGATGACTATGGGAGACTGTGTCAAAAGCCTTACTAAAGTCAAGGTGTACAACATCCACTGCCCTCCCCTTGTCCACAGTGCCAGTGTCATCATAGAAAGCAATGAGGTTGATCAAGCATGATTTGCCCTTAGTAAACCCGTGCTGGCTACTCCCAATCACCTTCTCATCTATCATGTGTTTAGAGATGGCTTCTAAGAGGATTTGCTTCATCACCTTCCCAGGGATCGAGGTGAGGCGGATCAGCATGTAGTTCCCTGGATCCTCCTCCTTGCCCTTCTTTAAGATGGGTGTGATGTTTGTCTTTTTCCAATCCTCAGGAACCTCTCCTGATTGCCATGACCATTCTAAGATGATAGAGATTGGCCATCGAAATGACATCAGACAGCTCCCTCAGCACCTTCAGATGCATCCCATCTGGTCACTTGGACTTGTGTATCCAAGTGAGTTAAGTGCTCCCCAACTCTTTCTTCCTTCGCTGTGGGTACTGCTTCACTCCCACAGATGCTGCTAGGAGACTCAAGGACCTGGAAGGCCTCAGGACAAGCCTTACCAGTGAAAACTGAGGCAAAAAAGGCAGTGAATACCTCAGCCTTTTCTCTATTACTTGTCACTAGGTCCCCTGCCCCATTGAACAATGGGCCCAAACTCTCCTTAGCCTTCCTTTTCCTACTGATGTACTTAGAGAAACCTTTCTTGTTGCCTGTCACCTCCCTCGCTAGTTACAACTCCTGCTGAGCTTTGGCTTTCCTAAGTCCATTTCTACATGCATGGACTCACATGACCATTGAATGGGAACAGGTGGCATAACATTAGGGTGTCCTACATGAAAAAAAAAACGAGTGTTGTACAAAGCTGGGGTTATATTGTATTACAAAAAAGGGGAGGTAGAAAAATGTGGGGGGATACTTCTCCCACCTCTTTCTTTTACCTGTAGATTTTACTAGACCAATCATCACCTACTGTACTTTGCATATTACAAACCAGAATAGCATGGACTCAGTAACAGAATTTATGAATTGTGAACCCTGGGATAGATGTGGCCAGTACACAACTGTTTTTTAAAAAAATGGGGGGTTTTTGTACAGTCAACAAGGGAGAAAAAAATTATGCAAAACTGGTTCTTATACAATTTTATCAATAAATGGAATTCAAGCAAAGGTCTTGAAAACTGTGCTATCATAGAGTTTTGCAATGGTGCCCATCACTATAGTATCTGAACTTGACCATTACAAGGGATTATAAATATAGAAAAAGAATAGATGATGCTCCAAAGTATTTCTGAATACAGTGAATTCAGTGTGGCAGGATGACATGCATTGGTTGATTGCCTGGTTGTAGTAGGGCAATGTTCTTGGAAGCATGGAAACCACAGAAATGGTTTTTTTGGGATGAAGATACATTGTTCTCCAGGTTAAATAACTAACTGGAATTGCATGATTTATATGAAAGTCCAAAAACATCTTTCAGAAATACCTGATGCAGTGTCCTAAGTAGCTATACCTAGGAAGTACACAAAATTATGGTACTGTCTGGTGTTGGTTGATTATTTTTTTTCCTCAAAGTTTCTTCTAAGATCCTTTTCACTTAAAATTCCAAGAATACAGTCATTTTGTAAAGAAAAGATATTGTATGAATGTTGTGGTGAGTTGACCTTGGCTGGACACCAGGTGCTCACCAAAGCCGCTCTATCACTCCCCTCCTCAGCAGGATGGGGGGGGGAGAAAAAAAGATGGAAAAAAACCTCGTGGGTCAAGATAAAGGCAGTTTAATAAAGAAAAAAGCAAAGGCTGCGCACGGAAGCAAAGGAAAACAAAAGATTTATTCTCTACTTCCCATCAGCAGGCGATGTCCAGCCACTTCCTGGGAAGTAGAGCTTCGGTATGCGTAGCCGTTGCTCCGGAAGACAAACGTCGTAATAATGAATGCCTCCCCTCCTCCTCTGTTCTCTTAGCTTTTATTGCTGAGCAGACATCATATGGTATGGAATATCCCTTTGGTCAGTTTGGTCAGCTGTTCTGGCTATGTCTCCTCCCAAGATCTTGCCCACCAGGCTGGGGCCTACTGGTGAGGGGGGGCAAATGTTGGAGAGACAGCCTTGATGCTGTGGGAGCACTGCTCAGCAGTAGCCAAAACACTGGTGTGTTATCAACACCTTTCTAGCTACCAATACAAAGCACAGCACTATGAGGGCTGCTATGGGGAAAATTAACTCCATCTCAGCCAGACTCAATACAAATGTTAACTGAAAAATGCATTGCATTTAGTAGTATATGTGAATTGTTATATGTCCATCTCATATTAAAGTTCTGTTAGGTTTTTATGTTTCATCTGTAGATAGCAGTGTTTTAATATGACATCAGACAGATAGTAATTTTTGTTTCCAGTGATATACCTCACAGAGAAATACCTGTCTTTAAATGGAAGTGGAGGCTTTAGGTGTTGGGGAAATTCTGTGAACTCCTGTCTGAGAGGAGATTGATTCATTACAGATTGCATATCTCTTGGTGAAGTCCCTGCACTGAAAACAATTACAGTAAATCTTGATTTTAAGAAATTACATATATAAATATATATTCCATATATATTTCTAAATATATATATAAAGAGAATGGAATGGAATGGAATAGAACAGAACAGAACAGAACAGAAGAGAATATTTCAGTTGGAAGGGACCTACAATGATCATGTAGTCCAACTGCCTGACCAATTCAGGGCTGACCAAAAATTAAAGCATGTTATTAAGGGCATTGTCCAAATGCCTCTTAAACACTGACAGGCATGGGGCATCGACCACCTCTCTAGGAAGCCTGTTCCAGTGTCCAGTACCCTCTCGGTAAAGAAATGCTTCCTATAGTCCAGTCTAAACCTCCCCTGACACAGCTTTGAACCATTCCCACACGTCCTGTCACTGGATACCAGGGAGAAGAGATCAGCACCTCCCTCTCCACTTCCCCTCCTCAGGAAGCTGTAGAGAGCAATGAGGTCGCCCCTCAGCCTCCTTTTCTCCAAAGTAGACAAACCCAGAGTCCTTAGCTGCTCCTCATAGGACATGCCTTCCAGCCCTTTCACCAGCTTTGTTGCCCTCCTCTGGGCACATTCAAGGACCTTCACATCCTTCTTAAATTGTGGGGCCCAGAACTGCACACAGTACTCAAGGTGAGGCCACACCAATGCTAAATACAGCGGGATAATCACCTCTTTTGACTGGCTGGTTATGCTGTGTTTGATGCACCCCAGGATGCAGTTTGCCCTCTTGGCTGCCAGGGCACACTGCTGACTCCTATTGAGCCTGCTGTTGACCAGCACCCCCAGATCCCTTTCTGCAGGGCTGCTCCCCAGCCACTCCTCTCCCAGTTTATACTTGTGCCCAGCATTACTCCATCCCAGGTGCAGAATCTGTCATTTGACCTTGTTAAATTTCATGCCATTGACAATTGCCCAATGCTCCAGTCTATCCAGATCCCTCTGCAAGGCCTCTTGTCCCTCAAGAGAGTCATCAGCACCTCCCAGTTTAGTATCGTCAGCAAACTTGCTAATGGTGCATTCAACTCCTGCCTCCAGATCACTGATAAAAATATTGAACAGAACTGGCCCTAGAATTGAGCCCTGAGGAACACCGCTGGTGACCAGTTGCCAGCCAGATGTAGCCCCATTCACTACAACCCTTTGAGCCCTGCCCTTCAGCCAGTTCTTCACCCAGTGCACCGTGTACCTGCTCATCTCACAGCTGGACAACTTGTCCAGAAGGATCCTGTGAGGGACAGCATCAAAAGCCTTACTAAAATCCAGAAAAGCTACATCCACCGCTTTCCCTTCATCCACTAGGTGGGTGACCTTATTGTAGAAGGATATCAAATTAGTTAGGCAGGACTTTCCCTTTGTGATCCCATGTTGACTGTGCCTGATGATTGCATTGTCCTTTAAATGCCTTTCAATAGCACCCAGCATGATCTTCCCCATAACACTCCTTAGGGGGAGTGTTACCAGCAGGTTGAGGGAGGTGATCCTTCCCCTCTACTCAGCACTGGTGAGGCCACACCTGGAGTCCTATGTCCACTTCTGGGCTCCTCAGTACAGGAGAGACATGGACATACTGGAGAGAGTTCAATGAAGGGCTACCAAGTTGATGAAGGGACAGGAGCATCTCTCCTATGAGGAAAGGCTGAGAAAGCTGGGACTGTTTAGCCTGGAGAAGAGAAGGCTCAGGGGGGATCTTATCAATGTATAGAAATACCTGAAGGGAGGGTGTAAAGAAGACTGAGCCAGGCTCTTTTCAGTGGTGCCCAGTGACCAGAGGCAATGGGCACAAACGGAAACACAGGAGGTTCTGTCTGAACATCAGGAAACACTTTTTTACTGTGAGGGTGACTGAGCACTGGAACAGGTTGCCCAGGAAGGCTGTAGAGTCTCCCTCCTTGGAGATATTCAAAAGCAACCAACTGTAGGTGGCCCTGCTTGAGCAGGGGGGTAGGTAGGACCAGATGACCTCCGGAGGTCCCTTCCAACCTCAACCATTCTGTGATTCTGTCATTCTGTGTATTTTTAAATAATTCTGATTCACAGAAATCATAATCAGCTTCAATATTTTTATCAGCAACTTCTGAAATAAGTCTTTATTTACTAGATGTTAATATTTACTGCAAGTTATGTACTGTTTATGTAAGGCTGAAGTCATGTTTAAACACTGGATAAATATATACATTTATCTGTGAACATTGCCAAGTTCAGTTATGTATATCTGCAGAAGACAATATGCAGGCTGCCTCTTGTACACCCTGTGCATCTATCCATGAAAAGAAATGACTAGGCTCATTATACTGTTGACAGGGACAGAGTTCCCATTATTAAAGTCCTCTGTGAAAGAGGCATTCTGGTGGATGGCCTTTAGTCAGATATTCTGATATATGCCTTATAGTGCATCCTATCCTGATCCCCCAACACCTCCTCCTGCCCCCATACATGTGAATTATAAGTTAGCTTTCCAGAGCATGTAATCTCTTTGAAGAGATGTGCCCAGATCTTGCTTATGCTCCCAGCCAGAATAGTATGTGAACATACAGGTTTTGCAGTGTTCTGCAGTGCTTGGTCAGCTGAATCCCACTGGGTGAACAGCAACTTTATTATGAATCAATTTGATGGACGATGCATTCAGAAAGGGATAAAACTTATTAAAACATACTGTGAATTGAACATGTGGTGCCTATCTGCTAATGAAAGGATCTGATGCCTGCTGAAAATATTGTGTATAGTTTCATAGATTTTTTTAGAATTACATATTCCAGCATTCTGGAAAACCCTAAGATAGGTGGGTAGGATCCTTAAACACAAAATGTATATTTCACAAAGCATTTTTTTTGTTTTGTTTTGTAGCCTAACAGCAGTGGTCAAGCAGTAGGGAAAGTGCCTGGCCATTTTACTCCAGTTTTGGCACCCTCTCCCCATCATAGTGCTGTGCAACCGATGACCCTGACCATGACAGATGCTAAACCCATCACTACATCCACTGAAGGTGAGGCATCTTCACCTGCAGCAACCAGTGAGTATTTCTCTAGGAAACAAAAAATGTCCATGAAATATTTAATATTATTTTAAAATAAGACCAGAGAAAGGTGCCTTTTCCTACTATTTGACCAGGTGGATGCTCATCATCTTACATGGAGAGCAAATGTGATCTGACTGCAAAGCTTTTCCTCCTCAAATTTCAGCCAATGTATCATGTTACATGAATTGATGTTTGCAACATGACAGCCAAAATGAAAGGGAAAAGCCTGTCACTTGACTACTACACAAGAAAAAAGAAAACATGATTGTTCATCTAAAGTGGACATTGTTACGATGCTGAGAAGCACACTCAGCCAGCAAGGTTTTATACAGTGACCAGCACTGGGATTTCCGAAAAGAGAATGCATAATTTGTCCCTCAATGAGCTTTTCTACAGAAATCAAGGCTTTTTACAATGCATACTGAATCCAAGTTATGACAATTGTATGCTGATATAGGTTGTGTTATTTTAAGCAAAAATAAATGATGTGGCAAAATAAAATTTTAATTCCTTATCATTGATACAACAAGGAGTAGCAGATGAACTGCCTTTTTATTTCTTAAGCCCCTTTAAAATTTCAAGCTCTTTGTTACTCTATGCTCAGGACCATGTTATTATTGTATTATCTTCAATGGAATTGCAATCTTGGAAAGAAGAACATTGGTGTTACTATGCATGGTGTAGATTTTTCTTTTCTGATTAATTGTTTCATGCCCAGTGATGCAGAGAATTGTATTTTATCTACTTTCTGCGTTTCCATTGCCATTAATTTTTTGGACTGGAGAAGTCCAATATCACTATAGTGTTTATTCGAGTGGCAAAGACTTTTAGGAGATACTTCTGATCATAGAATTTGGAAGAAAATCTATAGCAAAGTATTCATTTTTTTTTCCTAAGGGGATTTAGAGCTCAAACTATATTTAAGTCAAATTGAATAACAACAACAAAAATCTTACCATGCATCAAAAATATTAATTTCTCTAGGGTCAGTTACATTAAAATGGCTGGCTTTGGTCACATTCAGTGTTTGAACTGTGGGTCCAGTCCCTAACCTTTGGACTTTCATTAATCAAGACCATAGTCTGTATGCTTCTTAGATATTTACACGATCTCAAATCTTTGTTTTAGAACATGAAGCAGACATT
Source organism: Mycteria americana (assembly GCF_035582795.1). Taxonomy (NCBI): domain Eukaryota; kingdom Metazoa; phylum Chordata; class Aves; order Ciconiiformes; family Ciconiidae; genus Mycteria; species Mycteria americana. The sequence continues at coordinate 4,440,644 of NW_027445436.1, read as the reverse complement.
CAAATACATTTGAGCAGGTAGTATAAAAGATGAAAACTGTACAAGTATTTATTATAAATAATAGCAACTTTTGTAATTCAGTTTAAGCAAATAGCATTGTTTACTTCTAAATTAACAAGTAATTATATTGATAGGTTTATGGAAATATTTTAGCCATTCTTTTAGAATAGCAGATCTGCTAAAGAGATTAAGTGCTACAGTGTATCTGTATCCTCTGTGCTGGTTTACACTGCAATTCTTGTACCTTTCAAGTAGAGGTGTTTTCAGCAACAAACTAGAAGTTATTGCTCTAATCTTTTTATCTAGAATAGGCTGTGTTGGGATGTTTTCAGGTTACCTGCCTATAGTATGGCCTGTTATAAGAAAACAGACCTTAGTTGTTCATTAATACCTGTCCTACTACTTAAAGGAAAAATTTTGACTAAGTTTTCAAAACCACTTAATGACGTTTGGCACCCAGTTTCTATTGAATTTCATTGGAACTTGGGCACCTAATTGCTGTATGATTCTTTAAAAACCTCAGTGTAGCTATTTGAAATAAGACCTCTTCACACATATAAAACAGTGTGTAAGCAACCTCTCCCTTAAAGATTTGCTGTCTGTCACTATAGCGCATAAATAAAAAAATCTACATGCAAAACTTATTTGAACATGCCTATCGTGTAAGTGCAATAGGATACAAATGCTACATGTTCCAGAGACTTGTGCTTTTCAAAGTTGTGCAGTTGTGCACCTACATGATAGAGGCTTTTGAAAATGGATTGGTAACTGGAAAAAGAAAATAATAAAAAATAAAGGAATATATCCCTTTGATGAAGAAAATAACAAAAAATCAGGGACCATATCCTGTTGATATATAATATTATATATATTATATTATACATATGATATATTATATTATACATATGAAAAGCTCTGACCCCCCCTACATGCCTCATAGACTGCTCATATGTGAATCTAATGGGAGAATTAAGCTTGAATAGCTTTTTAAGGCATAATTTTAAATTTATTTCTAAATAAGTCACAACAAGTTGTGACAACTATTCAGTCAAATGAGAATACAATGGCAAATTATTAATACTGCTTTCCATTCTGAAGTACAAAGTCAGAATTGTTTTGAATGAGAAAGAACAGCAGGCTTTGATAATATTTGGCAATCCTAAAGCATGATTTCCTTCTAATATCTGATCCATTTTATGGCAGTTTTTCAGTAAAACCCAATTACCATGAAAAGTCGGATTTAAAAGACCTCAAAACTTGAATAATTTCATATACTTACATTTGCTATATGCTTTTAATACTGATGAGCCAATTTTGTACATACTCCCATCTAGTTTCTCATTGGCTTCTGTGTTTATATTCATTCAGTTTTAGTAGTTCTGCTTTGTCTGCCAACAAAGGTGCCAGGCTGTGATGATGACTTTTACAGTGTGGACATCTCCACACTTGGAAGTGGACTAAGACCTAGTTTCATAAATACCACCAAAAGCTATGAGAGGGTAATGACTTTCAGTGATTACTGATCTAGGTCAGAAATGAATGGTGAAAGGTGAAAGGTTCCATATCCTGAGATTCTGTACCAGAGAAGGGAGTGATTTTATTACATTGCCCCTAAGTGAATTTTATTTCCTGATATATAAAGCAACTGAATATATAATGTTATGTTCCACAAAAAAAAATAACTGCCTTCTCATGTAAATAGTAATCAGATTGCACCCTTCTAAAGAATTGTAAAGATTAATTTCATGCCACATTAGTAAGCTGAGCTTTTGATTTCATTTTTCCCTAATGATTTTGTCATGGCCATTCACAACAGTGAGAATTAGTGTAAACTAATAGGTCATTCTTCTTCTCTCACATCAGCATAATATCACTGATTTCATTGGATACGAGACTTATACTGCTGTAATGAAAATGAGAATCAGGCCCACAATGCTTTCAAAGACAGTTCTTAATCTAATTACTTTTTAAAAAAGTAAAATTTAGTAATCAGAGGAACGATTATTTAACAGCAGTCATCATTCTAATTTCTGATTTATACATGCAGCTTCCACTTAGGTTTATAGGAACTGCACATGCTTTCCTAATGGCTGAATCTGCTCCAAATTTACTTTTGCATTATATAAAAGAAAAACACAGGTATATCCTATATATTATAAATCATAATTCTGGATCTCTCATAATTGTACTGTACCTGCACAGGGTAATAGTTATGATAAGTCATTTTTTATCAGTCTGTTTTGTTCTTCCTTAATCACCCTACACAGCTTCAGGCACATCCCAAGCCAGTCGATATGTGGGACTGAGCCTAAGAGACCCATCCTTTCTACACCAGCAACAGGTGGGCAAGTTTCACATAGCTGTAATGATATAGACAAGCTTTCACATTATTACCTTTCTATATGCTGCCACTGTTATCTTGGATTAGAATGGGATCCTAAGGATTTCAGTATTTGTCATCTGAAGACTAAATTTAATAAAAGCATTACCAAGCCCTTTAAGAAACATCAACATAACAAAAAAAAAAGCAAAATTAAGCAGTCCAAATTATTATTCTCAAGCTGTTTTCCAGATGTTTAAGCCTACATTTCTGCATTTTAGTTCCAGAAGATGAATTATAAAACCAAATTCTCAGTGGAATACATCATTATTCCTGGTTTAATAGGTTTAAATTAGTTTGCTGATTTCAGATGTGATAAGGACACATTTTTGTTCTAGTTTCTTACATCATTTATGTTTCATGTAGCATTTTAAATGTCACATCTCATTAATGCTGTAAATTTAATGCAAATGTTTACCCAAACAATGAAAATATTGACAAATCAGACACAGTCAATAGCAAAGGCATGCAAATACGGAAATCCTACATTGTTAGTAACAATGTAATAGAAATAATTTCAGGCCCTTTAAAATCTAAACATATTTTATGATGTGTGTGTATGTTGCTCCTAGATCTTAACAGCAGAGGATTTTGAAATCAACAGCATGTAAAATATTTCAAGGAAAAAAAAAGTGAATATGGCAGGAAGAAAAAGGCTGTTGTTATATTTATTGTACTGTTTTTTTTCCTTGGGCTTGGGTTCCTCTCAACAGTTGGTATACATGCCTGTTTTATTCTTAGTAAAACCTATCTGTTCTGTGTTTGTTGTGGTATAGCTAAACTATCCTTACCCACTACAAAGGCAAGGTAGCAGTATGTCTGTATTAAAGGTCACCACATGCAGAGTTCAGAGAAAATCATAAAGATGATAGTTTATTCAACATAGTTGTCATTTTGCCTTTTTTTAAACCAGTGAAATCTAACTGGAAAAATCTGTACACAGTTATGAAAATACCAAATAACAATTAGTGGGTTTGCCAACCATTGCTTTTTTTTTTCAGTAAATTTTCTGGTAAAGTTGTTTTTTCACCTAAGATTGTTATAATATGAAATGTGTTATAATTACTATAATGTGGTTCTTTTTGACAGATGTACAGTATGAATTCATTGTATTTTAAAATGTACACAGGATTTATAGACTTTAAAAAAAAAACAATGCAGACATTTTCTGGAAAAATTACAACCTTGTAACATCCTGTTAGTTTGGGGATTCACAGGAAAAATATATAAATATAAAATTTTTTACTATCACTACATGTGAAGAGACATTTTTCTATAAATTTGTTATAGTTTAACTCCCTTCCCTTTCTTCCAAGTTCATTCAAAGAGTTACATACACCATCTTACATTCCTAGAAGGCACTGGCAGCACACTTAATTTTCCTCTTAGCTGAGTTTACCATATCATAGAATCATAGAATTGTTTAGGTTGGAAAAGACCTTTAACATCATCAAGTCCAACCGTTAACCTAGCACTGCCAAGTCCACCACTACACCATGTCCCTAAGCACCTCATCCAAACGTCTTTTAAATACCTCCAGGGATGGTGACTCAACCACTTCCCTGGGCAGCCTGTTCCAATGCTTGACAACCTTTTCGGTGAAGAAATTTTTCCTAATATCCAATCTAAACCTCCCCTGGTGCAACTTGAGGCCATTTCCTCTTGTCCTATTGCTTGTTACTTGGGAGAAGAGACCGACACCTACCTTGTTACAACCTCCTTTCAGGTAGTTGTAGAGAGCGATAAGGTCTAATATAAGTCATAAAAATTACATACTTGCCATCACAAAATCACTGCTTATTTAATGCATCTTCTACATATTTTTGTTTTTATATAGTCTGAAATAAATTTGGAGAATTTCAGCAATGTCATAGGACTATGAGTGGGAGGGATCTCAAGGGTCATCAAGTCCAGTCCCTTGGTATTCCAAGTACTCTCATGATACTCATATACTCTCATGATAAAACATGTGGCCAGATGGTTCAGAGGAAAACAAAATAGATCTTACATAGACTTCACAATTGGAAAATATCTTCCTATTCAGTGCCACTATGGGAATCAAATGTTCTCCCTTTTGTAGTAAATTGTTCATTTGGTGACCAGTAGGAGCCATAGAGTAAAAAGGAAAAATATGTCATAGTTCCATCTTTGCTGTGAATTATGTATTCGCTTCTAAATTATGTAAGAGGTATGTTTATATGCTTGCATATGTGTGTTTGATGTGTGCATGTGAATGCTTGCACACACACACACACATATATATACATGAAATTAGGGAATAGGCTGTTCTGTTGAAGACATTGAATGTATGCTTTTTGTATGTTTTATTCACAAGACAAAAGTTTAATTTCTTAAACTTAAAAATAAGCAGTATATATTTTCAATAAATCTGCTAGCACTGTGGAACAGCTGTTAAAAACAGCTATATTTGGTTACATGAACAACCTGTGAAGGCAGAACTGATGATTTGAGTATCTGGGAAGAATTTGTTTTAGCTTACATTTAGTACATTCCTCATTATATTTAAATTTAATAAAGTATTTTAAATGCTGTTATTCTGAGTCTAGAACAAGATTAGATTATTTTATCACCTTTCGCTAAGTAATACCACTTTCAGTAACACTAAATTAATAAACTTCAGTGAAAAATACCTTTATCCTTAAATAGCAAGATGAAGGCGTACAGTTTGGGTAATTTGGGCAGTTTTTCTAAGTTGCATGTCTTCTATGTTTCATCAAATGCATGCTTCAAGATATTGATTATATTTGATCTTTACTTAATACACATTATTTAGAAGATTACATAGAGCAAATAGCATTTTGATTTTCTTTCTTAAAATATTTCACTATTGCATATTAACATTTTATTTTATTCCAGCTCAGTTTGCAATCTAATAATGACTAATTGTTATGTGCTAAACATTAGTTACTCTTTTATGCTTTATTAATAGAGGAACATATTAAAGTAGCATTATCTTAAATCTATAACAGTTATTTTTTTCAGAATAGGCTTTTTGCTTGTTTTGTTTTCTTTTTTAAAAAAGTTACTTTTTGGGAAAGTAAGGCTTTTGCCATGTACAGTACTAGTTTGCATATATTCATTTAAATACTAAAGACTGTAGTACTGCTTGATCCATATCTGACTGCTAGGTTTCAATTGACAGCTGAGGATTTGTCACTGGACCATGAATCAAAACAGCAGGCATTTATACCCCAGTGCCAGTGAGGATACATTGGGAATTACTTGGCAAAGGTAACATTTTAATTATTTCCACCCCTACACCACATCTAAAAAAGTTACATTGAGCTACAGTATCTGTTTTAGCAGGCCTCCAGGAGAATATGTGTCAACATTTGAACAAAACATATCTATGTAACATTTCTTGAATACACATTTAGATTATATTTAATGTAAATTAAAGTTTAGAAAATACCTTAGTTAAGCATCTGGAATGCCATTGTTTGCTTTCAAATGCAAAGGGTTTGTCATTTTAAAGGAATGCAGATTTTAGGCTTTAAAAAAGGGAAATGTGATTTGCAGAATTAAAGGTCATATACTTTGGGGTCTAGTGGTTAATATAAAAAAAGAATGTGTAATTAAAGATATAGACAAGTAAAATAATAGACTTCTGATGTGGTGCTGTTTTGGGCAATAGATAATCGTACTATCCATAGAAACATTTCTGACGTTTACTGGTATAGATTTAGGTTACTAACATGTACATGAAGGTAAGATAAACTAACTCCTTTCTAAACAAAATTACAAAATAGTTAGGTTTGATATCCACAGAAGAATTTATTTTTGTGTACAAGAAAAACTTTAACTAGTGGTACAGTAATCAATTACACATTATTACCTCTGCTAATGTATAATTGGTTACAGTAGCAGTAGGGGTGTGTGTATACAAATAGGTATATAAAGAAAGTAGGTATATAAATAAATAAGCATTATTATGAGATATATCAATCTTTCAGCTCTGTCAAGTGCAGGATTCTCCTTAACATAGGAGTTTAGGGGGTTTATACATATTATATAAATCCTGCAGGTTGGGGCCCTGTCAAATGAATCAGTAGCTTTTTGCTCCCTCAAAATAATTTTAAATACTTCAGGTACACATACAACAGTGTGGTAATTTTTAAAATATTTTATATATGTATGTGAATGTGACTGTATACAGAAAATCTCGCTATACAAAATGCCATACAATGCACTGTATTGTACTACTGATAGCTAAAAAAGTTTGGGGGTTTGAGTATCAACTTGGAATGGTAATTATAGAAATGGAAAATGAGTGCTGTGTACAAATCCAAAGTTAAAATATCATAAATATTAATGTTTTACAAACCTATTGGTAGTGACTTCCTTATTCAATTGCAAATATTTTCTGTACTTTTTCTCTAATAATAATATTGGAAATCTGGAAGAATTTTGATATCCTGGTGGAAGAGCAAGGTATAGTTGTTTCCCCCATCATAGATAAATTGGTACAATGGAGAATTAGCTAATGGAGTCACCTCAACTCCTCAAGGGCTGTGATTCACATTATAAATCCTCATCATGCAGTAATTGGCACAGTGTTCAATTATTACTTGTGTACCATCAAAAATTAATCCAAACTGAGATAATTATTTATTCTCCCCCTACAGAGGGTGATTTTTGGCAGCACTGTTAGGGAAGGAGGAACGAGTTCCAGGAAATTCCCAAGTGTAAGCCATACCTTTAACCCCTTGGTTACTCTGAAATTCTATTTCTTGATCATCTTAACTCCAATTATTTCTTTTGAAACAATAAAACTACACTTGGGGGGGGGGGGTGGTGTTTGGGTTTTTTGGGCTGCAATTAGGATTATCTGTATTAATCTTGTTATAGTGCAAAAACCAAAGTTTTGATTGTATTTACAAAAGTGTTAATATATAAAATTTAACAAATTGCATTTAAAAACTGTAAAATTTAGAAAAAGAAGTATAAATACTACCATGATTAAGTTTACAAATATGTCCACTGACATTTGTGGAAGAGTGAATCAGAACAGATTTAGAAAACAAGAATAGCTAGTCTGGAAACTGAAACAGTATTTTTTCCTAAACCTTTCCTTTGCATATTCCTACAGTTGTTTTCTTGTTGGTCTACCACAATACTCCTACTTGATAGCTTGTTATTTCTTTATTTATTTGGTTTAATGAGTTTACCTGAAAGTATAGAATCTGTTTTTCTTATGTGACAGAACTGTCTCTGGTAACCCAAGCCCTCATTCTCCATGGTTTGACTCTATGGCAGTTGGGTCTCCAGTTGGTTACAGCCCTTTGTGTGCACGTGTGTTTGCAAGCCTTCCTCCTTTAACCCCTCTCCCTACAACAAGCATGCCCAAGTGGTCCAAAGCACATAATGGATATGCACCATATCTCCAGGCCCTATCTCCACAGTGGATTTTCTTTGGTAGACAAGGGCTGTATTTCCTATCCCTGACCCTTTTTACCTCTTTGTTACTCTATCCCAAAAAGGGGTCTGTGGGGAGAAGAAACAATATTTTAACAGTAAAATTCCCTTTTTCCTCCTCCAGGCATCAACCTTCTAAATGAGGTTCTGGTGATGAATATTTTATTAGCACCATAATCTTTTCATCAGATCATATTGGACAAATGTTACATGTATAAATGGGTTTAACTATTTGTGAATATTTTAAGATTTGTTGTTTGGCTATGGGTTTTGAATTTAGACAACAGTAAAAAACACTGCATTGGGAAAAGTCAATAAGACTATTTTTTTTAAAAAAGGTTGAAAGCCAGTCTTTCAACAAGCAAAGATTAGCTGCTCTTATAAGTCGGAAATATATTGGACACTTTATTACTATAGGGTTAAAAAAAAGTACATTTTCAGGTAGCATTGAAGAATGTGCCCATTTAAAAAGAAAAGCTGTTGAATAATATTGTCACTACAGACATTTTAAAGACATCTTAGGGCATCCATACTTCTTATAATTCCTTGTGAAAAAAGTGAGTTCTGCTCCCTTCAGAGTTTGAGCATGATGAAGGCAGGCACGTTTGCCAGTGTTTTCACATTTTTACTGTTGGGAATCAAAATGGTAAATTAAGGGGTTTAGAGATGAAGAATACTGAACATGAGTAAATGACAAAAGTTATTTCTTAACAATCATAGGATGTATCACCTGAGGAACATATTCACTGGATTTTAAAAAATAATTTGATTCCTCTCCTCTGCATTCACACAGTGGCAACTGAAAGGATCACACAAATCTGTCAAAGTAAAATGTAATTATTAGTTAAATAGATAAAAGGACCATTTTTCCCTCTTAATAAAAACTTTTAACTCCTGCTGGCATTACTCATCAATGTACATGCTCATGCAGGGAGAGAATAGTATGAATGGATCACAGAATCACAGAATCAAAGAATCACAGAATGGCTGAGGTTGGAAAGGACCTCTGGAAGTCATCTGGTCCAACCCCCCGGCTCAAGCAGGGTCACCTAGAGCCTGTTGCCCAGGACCATGTCTAGACAGCTTTTGAATATCTCCAAGGAGGGGGACTCCATAGCCTTCCTGGGCAACCTGTTCCAGTGCTCAGTCACCCTCACAGTAAAAAAGTGTTTCCTGATATTCAGACAGAACATCCTGTGTTTCCGTTTGTGCCCATTGCCTCTTGTCCTGTCACTGGGCACCAGAGCCTGGATCCATCTTTTTGCACCCTCCCTTCAGGTATTTCTATACATGGATAAGATCCCCCTGAGCCTTCTCTTCTCCAGGCTAAACAGTCCCAGCTCTCTCCAGCCTTCCCTCATAGGTGTCGCGGATGGAGTGAGGGTACACTTCACTCGCAAGAGAGAAGTAAAAATATAGTTTATTGATACAGAATAGGGAGTTAACAAAGTTCAATGCGACAGTGTTTTAACAAGATTTGATGGCAAGGCACACTTGATTATTTACTGCATAGAGGACAGGGTCAGACAAAACTGTCAGGGAGACCCTCCCGTTGAGTCATGAGGTTTGGAAAAGGATCCCCTTGCTTTCTAAACTCCTTCTCAGAGAGGAGTCTAGGTGCGGCTAGATCCAGTCCTAGTCCCAGACTTGGTCAATGGTTTATGTCTAAAGGATTATATGTGTGCAATCAATCCTTTATATCACTTAGCTAAGATTTCAAAGTTTAGCATGCTATTAGTCACTTACCGAGGATCTGTTGTGGCAAGGAATCTCTCAACCTCAAGGAGTAACCTTGAGAGGCGTCCCTGCTCAAGAGGAGATCCTGGCGTGCAGCCCGCTGCCGTGCAGGAGAGCTCAAAAGGCCCTGGGCTGTCCACTATTTAAGGAGTGAGATGATTGACTTATAGTCATATTTGCATATCAGCAAGAGGTTTAGATCCCTGCTTCAGGCAGCCCTTGGCTACCTTTGTTGCCATTCATCCTCAAGGTCCAGCATAAGCTGGATGCAGCTATCAGGATGACTCCCACTGGTGGTTACTGCTTGCACAGGGAGCAGGGTGGGGGTGGGGGGAAGAGCACACCGCCACATTCCACCCCGTGACTATAGTCAATTCATCTTACCTTCACAGAGTGGTGGTACGGTCACCTCTTGCCTCTGTGCCATAAATAGTATATTGATAGTTTGTGTGCTTATAGATCCATGGTAAGTAGACAGTGAAGCACTGCTATTTGTTATGCGTTAATTTGTATGTTTTGGGTGACTGAAGTTGGGTTATTTGTTTTATCATGTGCCAAACCTTTATATACAATATAATTATAAGCAATAGACACACTAATGTTAGAGTTAGTAAAATGACAACTGGGTGAAGCATAAGATTAAACACTCCCGTTGCTGTTGGTGACCATCCAAGAAGAGTTTCCCACCAATGGTGTTCTCCATCCTTCTTCACTCTTTCCAAGACATGGCGTATCTCTTCTGCATCATGATGAACGGTGATCAGAGTTTTGTGTCCATTGTTTCGGATGTGTTCCAGCAGTTGACACAGGTCATCGTGTTGTAGTAGTTTCTTCACCAATGTAAGATTCATTCCGATGGGTGTAGGCAATAAATCTCGACTCAGTGTATAGTTAGATTGTAACAATTGATAAGACGTAACAGGAGCTGAATAATTGAAGTCATATCCCACAATTTTAGTAAAGTTACAAACACAAATATTTGAGCGATTGCTTGTATCTACAGTAACGTTATCTACGAATATAAAATCACAAAGGGTTCTCATACAAACACATCCTTTTCCAACATACACAAGTACAGTTTCAGGGGCTTCATCAGGTTGTATTTCAAAATGACAAACATTTTGTTCAGTGTCAAGACAGATGTCTTGGGCTTTGATGGTGTTACTCTCACAAATAAATCCTTTTTGTTCCCGTACAACGCATGCGTTAACATCAACAGTTTGCCATTTGTTTCCATTTCGGTGGGCCCATACTCTATGTTCTAATGGATAGAGTACAGTTCCATTGTGATTTAATCCTAACGCAATGATTGGGTATATGGTGTATACCGAAGCATTGTGTATTGTTAAGACAAAAGCTGTGGCCTTATTGTTGATGGGGTCATAAGTGAAATTGGCTAAATACCACCAGGACTGGAATTCTTTCTCAAATTTAGTTGCATTATCCCAAATTACCTTTCAAATTTCAGTGGGTAAGGTGCCCTCTTCACCTTCTCTTATAATTGCTGCTACCATAGATTGCATCCACAGTTAAGCTTGGATACAACTAAGAGCTAGAGAAACATTGGTTTGGGCTACACCAAGTGCATCCACAATCAGTTGGTGGTCCCTTTCATTAATTCTTTCCCACTGAGGTAATATACCAGATAAGAGCCATTGGTTAGTTCCCAATGCTAATAGAGAAGACCGCAATGGGTGTTCTAATTTGTTTAAATCACTTGTTGTTGTGCTCAGTTTGTTTACGAGTACTTTGGCATCTATACTATTTAAGACTCCCAATCCTGTCCCTATGATACCGGTCACATCTCTCCTTGTTCGTCTTGGAGAGGTGAGGGTTCGCCCATGTAACCATGCTAACCATCCTGCATAGGACGTACCTAGGAATGGTGAACAGGTTGGTTTGATTGCAGAGATATTACTTTGCACCAGTAGTTCTACTCGTTTAAGAGACCATGACGGATTAAATAACACTTGTTGTTGGCCTGTATTTTTGATCACATATGGTCCAACTTCAGAAATCTGTGGGGATAGAATTTTCTCATCCTTTACAGACAGGGCAGATGTTGTTGTATTAGGCTCAGTAATGTCTATTTTAAATGTAAAGGATAATCCCACACGATGGTGAGCCCAGAGGCAGACTACAAAAACAGGTTGTACTAAGGTAAAATTGTACCAACAGTCCAGTCTTTCAGAGGCGCAAAGTTTTGTATCTTTGGCTATTTGGTTTGATGTAATGTTGTACACAGAAATCTGAGGTGCCTTCTCATGGGTAGACCCATTGATCATCCGGCATCCTATTTTAATTTCTTTCCCTGCCGTTCCTCGGAGTCGGGGAACTTTATCATCAGCTTCATCTTTATCCCAGCTCCATTCGTTTTCTAAGTATGTTTCAGTTCCGTGCATGACCACGGTGGAAAGCTTTAAATCTCCCTTACTAGAGTGTATTCCCATACTTCCAGTGTACTTAACACGAGCTTGGGACCATGGCCATTCTAGGGTTCTTTGACCACAGGCTAAGAGGAACAGCATTGTTAGGGTTTGGAATAGTAACATGAACACAGCATTTCCGTCTGACATCCTGTGGGGTGCTGTAAGAGAAAATAGAGATTTGTTTCGGTGGGGAGAGTCCAAACAGGTTACCCTGTTAAGAAGAAGGAAAAATCCATCATGCGCTAATTCTGTGTTTTGCACCACTGCTATCAGTAGCTTCCCAGGCAAGTGGGCCACGAGGTTTAATTAAAGTCATAGGCACAGTACCGATGGATGGTAAATTGACTATCACAGGCTCAGGCTGTCCTGGCTGTAATGTCATTGGATATTCTCTTTTCCTAGTAGGTGGAGCGCTAAGCTCAGTTTTTACAAAGAATGCTTGGCTTATAGGCCTTCCAGTAGGCCCATATCAATTATTTAATTGATGGAGTACTTTGGGAAGTCTCGTATCCCATTGAGCTTCCTGTGGTTTGAGATTCCTTTTCAACAAGCCATTAGCTCTTTCTACCATCCCATTCGATTGGGGGTAGTATGGGGTGTGGAATACCCATCTAATTCCCTCTGGTTTTGCCCAATCTTGCACTTCCTTACATGAAAAGTGTGAGCCATTATCACTTTGGATAACATCAGGAGTAGGTAGATTTGAGAACCAAAACGATAGCCCTCGCACTGTATTTCGCCCATCGGCTTTCCGACATTTAGTCGCCATAAGCAAGCCGGAGACTACTTCCACTCCTGTGAGGATATATCGATATCCTGCAGAGGATTTGAATGGTCTGATATAATCAATTTGCCATGTAGACCATAAAGCTTTCCCTTCGTTGATATGTAAAGGTGGTGCTTTATCAGGATGATCTGCTTGTAATTTCACTCTACACTGAGGACATTCTGTAAGAATAGTTTCACAAGTTTTTCTGTTTATAGGCCAGCCTTTACTCTGTGTAGCAAAGTAAAGTGCTTCTTTACCTGTGTGGCCTAGGCTTTGATGTAACCATTCTCCCAATCGATACCACTCAGGATTTAAGGTGATTTTCCTAATTTTAGTTAGCTCATCTACCTTTTGATTCCACTTTGTTGATTATCTTTAGCATGAGCTTTTACCCATCCCATCTTGAAAGGCGTTTTCCTGGCTATATCTAGTAATAATTGCCAATCTTTGTTTCTCCAAACTGGGGATCTGTTTACTTCCCAGTTCAAGGTTTCCCATTGACAGAGCCACTGTGTGGCACCGGCCCACACAGCATAAGAGTCTACATATATGATTTTTGCTCCATTCTGTGCTGCCAAAACAACTGCTCTTATTTCTCCTACTTGTGCACTGCCTTCACCTTCTTCTACTACTTGTTTGCCGGTGGTAATATCTAATGCAACAGCCTTATATTGCCATTTACCGTTTACCCTTTTTGCTGAAGCATCTGTAAACCAAATGTTTTCTGTTGGTGTACCCTCAGTGAGGGGTGGTGCATCCAGAATGGGTGAAGGTTTAAAGGGTTGTTGTAACGCTAAAGGGTCTGTGTTTATGGGCACCTGCAATTTGGAAACCTTAGTGTGTCCTTCAGTTAGTTGCATATTTTCTGCAACTCCTGTTAGGTAGGCATACCATTTTCAGACAGTGGGTTTTTGTGCAACTCCTTCTGGGGGAGCAGTCCCCTTTAGGATTGCTTCTAGTAAATTAAATGGTCCTCTAGTTTGCACAGGTTGTCCCTGGTGTATTTTCTCAACTTGTTTAACTGCTCGGACTAAAGATAAAAGTCCCTTTTCCCATTCAGAGTATCGTTGTTCTGTTTCTTTAAATGCAGTTGAGCTAAACAATAAAGGTCTTTTTGGCCCATCGGGGCCAGTTTGGAACAGGTTACAGTAAGTAGCATGTTCGGCGAAACCCCATTCGGCTATAATAGGGTCGCGGGGGTGTACTGGTCCCAGTGACTGGTATGTTTTTAACTCTTCAGTTAGAGTTTTGACTGCCTCTTTATGTTCTAATTTCCACTCCCAGGGTTTGCCTTTCCGTAAGAGTGAGTATAAGGGACGGGAAATGATAGAAAATCCAGGCACATGTTTCCTCCAATATCCTAAAGTTCCCATTAATTGTTGTAACTCCTTCCTTGATTGGGGCATTTGCAGCTCTTCAATTTTTCTTAAGGTATCTGGAGGAATCACTGCACTGCCTGCTATCCACCAAGTACCTAAAAATTTTACTTCTTTACTTGGTCCCTGACATTTTCCGGGTGGAATCTCAATTTCTGCTTTATTTAGTGCTTGCCATACTGCTGCTGCCGCTTCCCCAACCTTTTCAGGGGAAGTTCCTCCAATCAGAATATCATCTATATATTGGTACAGTTTCACTTCTTGGGGGAGTGAGACTGTCTGTAAAAGTTCAGCAAGCGCAGCATGAGCAATCGTGGGTGAATGTTTGTACCCCTGTGGGAGTCTGTTAAAGGTGTATTGTATTCCCTCCCAAGTGAAAGCAAACTTCTCTTTATCTTCCTCCTTTAAGGGAACCATAAAGAACATATCCTTTACATCTAGCGCTGCCATCCATGGGTGTGCAGCTGCTTGCAAAGTAGCTGTTAAGTTGGCAATATTTGGCACAGCAGCTGTGAGCGGGGCTGTATTGGCGTTCAGGCGCCGATAATCGACTGTTAAACGCCACCTCCCGTCTGGTTTCCGGACGGGCCAGACAGGTGAGTTATATGGGGAGTGTGTTCTGGAGATAATTTGTCGCTTCTCCAAATCAGCTATGACTTCAGAAATTCCATTTCGTGCCGCAGCAGAAAGGGGATATTGCGGTACGTTGGTGATCTTTGACTCGGGGAGCGCAGGGGCTGCGCGCAGTGCCCGCACTGCAGCCTCCCGGTTTCTGCTGGGGTTGGGATCGATGTTGGAGCCGAAGGACCACACGCTGCCATTCGGCAGGCGCCAGGTTCGTCCGTTTAAAACATCGAAACCTAAAATATTTTCATGGTGATCTTTAATTGCAAAGCGAGTACTCGACATGCGCTTCTCGCCCGGGAGCCATAAATTGACCTTGGCAATTTGGCACTGAACACTCACTCCGTTCACGCCGGTAATTTTAACTCTTTGCCGTCTGGGTCGTACACCCAGCTTCTCGGCATCTTGTTGTGTTAATAGTGAAATTTGTGCTCCCGTATCTATTAAAAACTTTACCAATTGTCTTTGAGGACCGACTGGAATTAAAATGTATGGGCCGTTATCATTTATCCACTGATAAGCCTCCACTTTCCGGACAGGCAGGCCCAATTGCCTTCCGGGCACTACTCGTTTTTTGACTTCATGCCCTGCAGTTCCTCCCTAAGAGGGAGGAAGGGGTTATCTCCCCTTCTGGGGTCTGGTGCAGGAGGAGTTGAAATACGGTCCTTCCTTTCACCGTTATCTCGTTTCTGGAATGCTTCAATTAGACTTAAAATAATGCCAGTAGGTTGACCTTGAATCGCAACTCTGGGAATGCCTAAAGCTAATGCATTCCTCCACAATTCATTCCTTTGTTCTCGAGATTCTGTTTGGGGGGTTTTAAATTTGTTTCCCTTCGATCTAGTTTCTGTTTCCCGTTTTATGGGTCTTACTTTGTGATCTCCTCCCCGGGGCTTCAGGTTTTGTTTTTCAGCTGATGCATCGTCCCAGCCCATCTCACGGCTGTAGTTAACAATGCCGTGCATCAAATCTGCCCAGGTAGGGAGCTGCTTGTGGGCAGTTTGAGTGTTGTCACCTAGTCCTTCATTATGTTCTGTGTCTTTCTTGATCTCATCTCGTTTTGCAACTAAATGGGATTTAAGAATTGCCGGGGCTCCTCTAATCAGTGGTTTTAACATTGCAAAATCTACTGTAGCAGACAGTGGGACATCATGGGACCCTCGTTTGTGCATGGCTTGTATACAGGCGGCTTTTGTGACGGCTGTAGAGAGCTCACTTAAAGATTTAATGGGAATTATGGAGGGTTCACCTCGCTCCATGGTGTCTATTCCTCCAGCCCAATAAGCTACTCGGCTGGTGATAGAATGAGGTGTATTTGTCGGGTCGGGTCCTAAATTTAAGAAAACTCCCGGACCCCAATAGCCGCTTGCTTCGTCCTCACTCAACATTATTCGGTCACCGCCACTGAGGCATACTCGCCACAAGTATTCCGTTTCAGTTTCACCTGGTTTTCTGCTATATCTCTCTTGCAAATTTGTCAATTGCAACGGATCCCAGGGGGTGGTTCGCGTAGTATGTCGCGGATGACCACCCCGAGGACCCACAGTTCGTTCTGTTTTAACAATGGGTCTGGCTTCATACTCAGGAGGATTTGCGGGGAACAAAGGGTCGTCGCCTTCTGGCTCGCTATCATCGGGATCACCCCAGATGTCTCCATCTCAATCTTCAGGGGATACTATTAGTTTTCTAATCTGTACGATGTCGGGGGGGGGGGGGGGCGGGAAGCCTGTATAAGCATCATCTCGACCTTTTCTCCCAACTTTTGTCTTTTTTCCTTTTCCTCCTGTAACTGTTTCTGCAGTTGTTCAATTTTTAAAGATAGTAACAACTCAGTTGCCTTTCTACCTTCTATTTCTTTCTCTAGGTCCTGCTCCTTTTTATTTCTGTTGCCTCTTTCCTGATGTGCAGCTTCTAAACAGGCACCTAGCATCTTGCAGATAATTCCTTTCCCTTTTCCATCTTTTGTGTGGCCTCTAGTTACTTTTAGGTGTTCTTCAATGGCTTCCCAATCATGCCAATTGTCACGAGTCCATTCTGCTGAGAATTTGGGACTCGGATTCACTCCATGCCTCCGTAAATAATCAGTGATACTACTTGCCATCCTGCCGACTACACCAATTTGTCGGGGATGGAGTGAGGGTACACTTCACTCGCAAGATAGAAGTAAAAATATAGTTTATTGATATAGAATAGGGAGTTAACAAAGTTCAATGCGACAGTGTTTTAACAAGATTTGATGGCAAGGCACACTTGATTATTTACTGCATAGAGGACAGGGTCAGACAAAACTGTCAGGGAGACCCTCCCGTTGAGTCATGAGGTTTGGAAAAGGATCCCCTTGCTTTCTAAACTCCTTCTCAGAGAGGAGTCTAGGTGCGGCTAGATCCAGTCCTAGTCCCAGACTTGGTCAACGGTTTATGTCTAAAGGATTATATGTGCGCAATCAATCCTTTATATCACTTAGCTAAGATTTCAAAGTTTAGCATGCTATTAGTCACTTACCGAGGATCTGTTGTGGCAAGGAATCTCTCAACCTCAAGGAGTAACCTTGAGAGGCGTCCCTGCTCAAGAGGAGATCCTGGCGTGCAGCCCGCTGCCGTGCAGGAGAGCTCAAAAGGCCCTGGGCTGTCCACTATTTAAGGAGTGAGATGATTGACTTATAGTCATATTTGCATATCAGCAAGAGGTTTAGATCCCTGCTTCAGGCAGCCCTTGGCTACCTTTGTTGCCATTCATCCTCAAGGTCCAGCATAAGCTGGATGCAGCTATCAGGATGACTCCCACTGGTGGTTACTGCTTGCACAGGGAGCAGGGTGGGGGTGGGGGGGGGAGCACACCGCCACAATAGGAGAGATGCTCCTGTCCCTTCATCATCTTCGTGGCCCTTTGTTGAACTCTCTCCAGTATGTCCTTGTCTCTCCTGTACTGGGGAGCCCAGAACTGGACACAGGACTCCAGGTGTGGCCTCACCAGTGCTGAGTAGAGGGGAAGGATCATCTCCCTCGACCTGCTGGCAACGCTCCTCCTAAGGCAGCACAGGATACCGTGAGCCTTCTCTGCTGCAATGGCACATTGCTGGTTCATGTTCAACTTGGTGTCCACCAAGACCCCCCAGGTCCTTTTCTGCAAAGCTGCTTTCCAGCTGGGTGGCCCCCAGCATATATTGGTGCATGGGGTTGTTCTTCCCCAGGGGCAGGACTTGGCACTTCCCCTTGTTGAACTTCATGAGGTTCCTGTCAGCCCATTTCTCCAGCCTGTCAAGGTCCCTCTGGATGGCAGCACGACCCCCTGGTATTTCAGCCATTTCAGCGAATGCAGTTCCAAGGGACAGTGAAAACCAGCTACAGCTTTCCGTGCTGGCAGATTTCGTGTGGGCGCAATCGCTGGACGTTTCGAATTTGGCAGCCGGGCTCTGCGAGAGAGAGATACACAGTGTTGCCCCATTACCAAGCAAAGCTTTTGCAGAATGCGAAAGCCTGTGTGGCAGCGAATGCAGTTCCAAGGGACAGTGAAAACCAGATACAGCTTTCCGTGCTGGCAGATTTCTTGAGGGCGCAATCGCTGGACGTTTCGAATCTGGCAGCCGGGCTCTGCGAGAGAGATATACATCTTGTTGCCCCATTACCAACCACAGCTTTTAAAGATCGCAAATGTCTGTGTGGCAGCAAATGCAGTTCCAAGAGACAGTGAAAACCAGCTACAGCTTTCCGTGCTGGCAGCTTTCATGTGGGCGCAATCGCTGGACGTTTCAAATTTGGCAGCCGGGCTCTGCGAGAGAGAGATACGCAGTGTTGCCCCATTATGAACCAAAGCTTTTGCAGAACGCGAAAGTCTGTGTGGCAGCGAATGCAGTTCCAAGGGACAGTTAAAAGCAGCTACAGCTTTCCGTGCTGGCAGCTTTTGTGTGGGCGAAATCGCTGGACGTTTCCAATTTGACAGCCGGGCTCTGCGAGAGAGAGATACATAGTGTTGCCCCATTACCAAGCAAAGGTGTTAAAGATCGCGAAAGTCTGTGTGGCAGCGAATGCAGTTCCAAGGGACAGTGAAAACCAGCTAGAGCTTTCCGTGCTGGCAGCTTTCGTGTGGGTGCAATCACTGGACGTTTTGAATTTGGCAGCCGGACTCTATGAGACAGAGATAGACAGTGTTGCAAAAGTTCCTCCCACTTTTGTGCCATCAGCAATCTTGCTGAGAGTACACTCTGCCCCATCATTCAGATCATTAATGAAGATGTTGAATAGGATCAGACCCAGTATTGACCCCTGGGGTACACCACATGTTACTGGCTTCCATCTAGACTTTGTGCCACTCATCACCACCCCTTGGGCCAGGACGTTCAGCCAGTTTTCAATCCACCTCGCTGTCTGCTCATCCAGCCCGTACATCAACAGCTTCTCTATGAGGATCTTATGGGAGAGAGTGTCAAAGGCCTTCCTGAAGTCCAGGTAGACAATATCCACTGCTCTCCCCTCATCTACCAGTTTGGATGCCCAAATAAATGGAAGAAAAGAAAACTTGCAGCTTCCAGCCCTCACAAAAATATATCATAGGTTTCAGATTTCATATGTGATATTATGAACTATATCAATCTAATGTCCAGTGTGTATTCACAAGTAAGGAGGTGTGTTTGTGCAAATATCTAGTGTGGAGAAACATTTGATAGAATAAAATGTGCAGGAAGCATGTGCTTGCACACTGTATGTCCAGATTTGATTTTACTTGTTTGATAATGATTGCTGATATAATGATGCCCTTTTCCTTCATTAATATGACCAGCTTTTTTCAAATGCCCACTATTTCTGAATTTTTACAAGCACATCTAAATAAAAGGCGCTCTGCTCTGGCTTCTAAGTAGAAGCATCTCAATCCTTCTTTGAAATATGACTTAAGTCCGTCTTGTAAATACTTGCTAGTAGGTACAGTACTTATTACTAGTTAGTATTTGGTAAAAACATGAAGGTCAACGGGACTTAGACTCCTTAGTGACATATGTGCTTCTGAAATGGTGGTTTAAGTTTCAAAGTCACTGAATTGGCTTTGAGAATATTTCCCTTCTCTGACTTTGGTTAAACAATTTCATGGTACTCATTGCTACCCCTAACAGTAAATGTGGAAAAAAATAATAGCTTTTTCAAACATTCTTTCAAAATTCTGTGTTCTACTGGGGACTTGTGCACCTCAGAGGCATATCTTGCAAATTGAGAGAGGGTAAATTTGTGTAACACAAGGGAGTACAAAATTGCACAGGAGATTTTGTGCTTTTGAAATGAACAGTCTAACTTGTACACTCTAATGAACTTCTTAGTTTTTAAATTATGTCTGTGGTTCCATATGGTGTCGCACATACAGTTTATTTATATCTGCTCCATATACTTGACTCTGGAACTTTTGGGGACTTTCATAAGTAAGCAGACTGGTGTAATACAACAATAACACTGCCTGTGGTTCATATCAACAAATTTACTTTTGTCTTTTGAATGAGTTATGCAATTGCACAGGAAACTACATAGTGCAAATTCAAGTGATGTTCACAAATTTGATATCTTACGTTATCTTAAATAGTGTTATTTATAATGAATATTGATTTAATCCTTAGAAAAATTCATTCTGTTCTTATTTTTGCAACATACTTAATTTGTGTTTCATTTTCTTTCTCTCTGTTTTCCTTTCTCTCATTACCTCTCTCCACCCCCTCTCCCAAAAGTCCTGGTACCTGGGCTAGCTTGGTTCCTTTTCAAGTATCAAATAGGACACCAATTCTGCCAACAAATGTCCAAAATCATGATTTGAACATCATTGGAGAGCCTTTCCTTCAAGCAGAAACAAGCAACTGAGAGGAAAATGAAATAAAAAAAAAATTAAGAAAAGAAGGAAGAAAGACAGGATGAAAAACAAAACTGAAGAAAGAAGAAAAATAGACCAGCAACTGCAGCACTTAAAATCACTAATTCCCTTATGGTTGAAACTGTAATGACATACAAAGAGTCGATATTTCACTAATGGGTAGAAAGCAGCCCCTGCGAAGCAGCCTTTGTTATATGAAGTCCACTGTGAAATACATGTTCTGTCTCTGACAATATATTTTAACTGACTTACTAGATGCTTTAATATTTGCATGATATCTAGTTTTATTGATTTAGTATTCTTGTTGTTTACAGATGGGATCATTATTCCTGGTTATCTCACAAAACAAATGCTAGGTGGCAGAAACAAATCTGCAGGAGAGCAAGGGCCATGAGACAGCCATTTTCTCAACACTGATTTATAAAAGTTTAAGAAATAAAGACTGTAGCCTTTAGTTATAAGTATGAATTTATTAAACATTGGACCTTAACCCAGCCTTTTCTAGTGTGTTACTGAGTTTGAAATTTTCAGTCAGTAGAAACACACAGGCTCTATGGAAGAAATGCCTCTATAAAGGTAAAAGTTTATCTCCTCATACAACAGTAAAAATAAATTTTTTAAAAAGACGGCTTTTTCCCCACTAAAGAAACACTCACAGAGGCAAGTGCAATTTAAAAATCACATTTAAAGGGGGTCATCATTATAAGTCCTTCAGCCCTTGGACTCTAAATTGAGGGGATTAAAAAAAAGGAATTAAAAATTACTTTGAACAGATTTATTTTTTTCCCCTCAGTTTCTGAGGGCATTAAAAGGCAAATCATGTCCTTGAGAAGAAAGTAATGGAAACACAGCACTTACATTGATTTAGCTGCTGCTTCAGTGGAAGAGTATGATCTATTTATTTAAAGTTACTGGTTGTATGAAGAACCCATAGGGTGTACATACAGATCTGTAAAATCTGCAGCCATAGAGGTAGGCAATCCATGTCATGAGGGCATATCGAGTGAGGAATAAGATATATTTAAAACAATGTATTTGCAAAGTAAGTCTAATCACAGGGTGCTCAAAACTCTCATGGTGCTTTCAGAAATTAGACTTTTTCAACAAATTTCTCTTATGAGAAACAAATTTCTCTTATGTCTCTCTGACAGAGCTGTAATGTGCATGGCCAGACAATTTTTGCCTCTATGTCACTTTAAAAAAATTAATTAGAATACTTTTCCAGTAATCTAATTTGCACAAAGATATAATGTCCACGTTACGTGCCTTGCCTTGAAATCTAAAAAAATGGAAAAAAAATGACATTCACTACAAGTGTTTTGCTGCATTTATTGTTATTTTAAATCTTTATCATTTTTATGACAAAATATTTTGTACTCCAAATGAGAAAAAGTATGACATCATGGATGTTTTTAGACAGTTCTACCTTTATCTCACATTTAAAAAGCATATCATGGCTGTGTATAGTTGCTGCTTAAAAATTGTAATCAACCAGCAATTTTTTCAGTATTTTGGTGTTTTTTTCTATTAATCTTTTGTGCTTTCATCTAACAATTAATATATGGGGGGAAGGGGGTTCAATTTATATGAATTATACAATGCTAGGTTTTGCCTATGTAGGTAGTGCTTTTAGCTGTATTAGTTATTATAGGTAAGTACTTGGATTTAAAAGAAAAGAGAGAGTAATGTATGCATTTTTGTTTGTTTTAATTGACCAAAGTGGGTACTGCTATTTTTGCAATGTGATGAGGCCCTTTTGTGTACTGAGTGATGGACAGGGGATTTTTTTTTTTTATACATACATACATATATATATTCTCTGGGGTGGGTGGGGAGGATTTTTAACACTTTACAATGTAGCTGTGCACCCTTAGCCAGGCAAGGGCTGCAAAGCAACTGTTCTGCCTAATGTGACAAACTTTCAAATTGGTTCCCTCTTTTTAACTTCCCACCTGGGGTGCAAGCTGAAATAATTTCTGGATTAAAATAATAATAAAAATATATTCTGTTGGAGGCAGACATGACTTGAGAAAATTGTTTTACTTTAAATTTCATTTTCCTTTTTTTTTTTTTCTTTCTTGAAAGAGAAAGACAGGTGAAGACCCACAGTGAGATGGAACCTTTTCCATTTTGGCAAAGATACCACATCCTAAAGTGTCCATTTCAGAAGGTGTTTTTAGCTCAGAATAACATAGAAACATGTTTCATCTAGAAAATACACATACAGGGCCAAAAACTTTTCTGGCATAACTCCAAAGGAGTTTTATTTGCAGGTAATTTGGCTTCCTAAATCTAAATGACTGGTGAATATTTTTTTTTCCTCTCTGTATCAAAGAATTATTTTTTTTAATTTGTTAACACACAGCATCTGTTTTATAGTCATCTACATTCACAAATTTTTAAAATTTTTAAAATTTTTAAAATTTTTAATGATTTAAAATGTCTTCACATACAACAGGTCAGATGGAAAGTTGCATTCCTGGACTGTAATGTGAATGGAGTTTTGAATGCATGGAATTAGTGTGATGTAAATAAAAGTTTATTTTCAGTACAAGCAAATCTTACAGATTAGCAGTAAACCTGTTGCTGGAGACATTTTTACAAATAAAGGTGCCATGTTATGTATGGCTCAACACAGGGTGTATTTTCCCTTCAAAGCACATCCTTTTATTATGGTGCAAGTAAAGGGGGGGGGAATAGACTTGTGAAAATAGGGCACCCCTGTGGGATAACTCAGCCCATTATAGCTGTCTCTTCACTTCAGATATTTTCTTAAAACATCCCACTCTTGAATGGCCAGTGAAATGCAGCTCAGGCAATGGCAGCACCACTGAGATCTTGAGCAGTAACACACTGACTACAGTACTCTCTAATCCTAGTCAGAGCAAATGAAAATTAAGTAGTGGTTGTAAAAGAGACAGATACAGTGGCTTAACCCCACTAGAGCTCCCGCTACCATGATTGTCACCAGTGAGCTGCAAAGATGGGCCATCTTAGGAGAAAGGTGCATAGGCAGGGTCTGAAAGGCTATAGAGAGAGAAGCTGTAGAAAAACAAATCTTTAAGATTTATATTTAGCTAAATTAAAAAAAAAAAACCCAACCAACTTTATGTTGCTCTTTTTTTTCTGAGCCTTATAGTAAGTGAAGTCATTCCCTAAGTAAATGGTTATTAAGAATAACTTAAAGTGAACCTACCTGTGGATCCCTGGTAAAATAAACCATGCATTATCCTTTCAGCATATCCCTGATAATGAACAGTTATGGAACATAGGTATGTGCTGGAGGACTATCCTTGATTAGTTATGTTAGCAAGATGTCCCCTTAAGCTTTTAATAGCACAGCAGAATGAAACTGAAACAAATTCAGACTTCAAAGCGCAATAAACAAAATGTTGCCGACAAAATGTTGCCTATCTTTGTAGGAAAGTGGATGGTCTTAGCTGAACTTTTCCATTATCTCTGACCTCTTTTATGACCAAACTGAGCTTAAAGGTATAATATTTTTAAAAGCAAATTCCTTCCATGTGAATGAGTTGGTTTGTTAAGCAACTGTGGGTTTTCTGCCTTTAACAGAAAGACTTGGTTTGAATAAAGAAAACTTTTAATTTGATACCTTTTTTTTAAGCTTAAAAGTCAAAAGATTACAATAATACTGAGAACTCAAATCTAGTCTCTGACTTCCTCCTTCACCAGGAAGTGAATTCTGATTAAATCAAGCCACCCCGTTCTATGTGCACTGTTCTGCCTTTATTAAGTTGCTTTGCAGTCCTGGACTCGTGGCTGTGCCGCTGAAGTGTGCTTCCCCTGGAGTGACATGAACATTTGAGCCTTGATGGGGGGGGGGGAGTAGCGAAGGAGACTGTACATAAAGACACGGCAAAAATATTACTTATAGCAATATAGTTGTTGGGTGATGTTCAGGTGGGCAGCCCCATTGAAAATATATGAATGAATTTGTGAAGCTGCAAGTAGCAAGAAGAATGGAGGAGCTTCTGAATGAATGGCCTACCTTGTAGACAGGAATTTGTACACTGTATAATTTTGTTAAGATTTTTTTCAAATTAAAGTACCCTTGTTTGTAAATCTAACATTTTAACAATTATAATGGAAATATATGTCATTTCAATTTTTAAAATAAACAAGAATATTCCTTGTTTGGAAACTGGACTTGAGTTAAAACTCTCCAGTTTTTTAATTTCTATATTAAAAAAATCATCTGCCCATGTCAGGAGTTATTTTGCAGATTCCTATGCTTGAAAAGCATAGGTTACTAGTCCTCTGAAACATTTAAATGGAGAAAAGTTATATTTTATGAAGGTTATTTCACTGTATTTAGTATTAGAAAAGTTGGTTTTCAGAGCATTTCAAAATTTTGGAAGCACCACTGTCTTTTTATTAGTATATATGGCCTTTAACAAAACTTGTCATGATTGTTACATAACGGTATTTGAGATTAGGTTCACAGAGCAATTTAGGATAGTCAGAGAACTAAACCAGTACTTATATCTCATATAGGTGTGTCCTCAGGGAGCAGAATTTTGGATTTGCAACTTGTAGCTTCATAAGGATTTAATGAAAGAGATTGCACAGGCACACACTCAGCTGTGACACCCAAGTGTGTTCCATACCTAAACTCTAAATTATATCTACTGTGTAAGATTATGAAAGCTGCAGAAAGTTAGCCTATATTAAGTGCACAGTATTTGCTTTTAATGAAAAATCTCTATAATGTTGCTGGCAGTAAGACCCCTAACATGACATCCAATATAATTTACATGATCTTGTCAAGGTCTTTTGCTAACATTAACCAGGTGCACTTTTTTAAATTGAGTTTCTATTAAAAAAAAAGAAATATGGTAATATGCAGGCTAATCAAGATAAATAGAAAAAGCTCAAAAATTAATGTTCTACTCCATGCTAAAGGAGCTGAAAATTATCGCCTTCTTATTTGCACTTTTTGCTAGTTCCCCTGTTTTTCTAATCCCTCAAAATTATGTGGGTGTGGTGGAGCACATCAGTTGGAAGAAAACATAGACCACCGATTTTGACCTTTAAACCTGCACAATGACCTTTGTATCAGCCAAACTTATTGCCATGATAACTCTTTGCACTGTTTCCATGCTACAGCTCTATTGGTCACACTTAGTAGTAAAGGGGACAAGCTGGAAATGGTCAAATTTTAAAATTTTTGTTGCAATTTTTTCTTCAATAGTTCTAAGTAGTTTTTTAATAATAAAAGGGTTCACTAGTTATTACTCTTTAGAAATATGTGTTAAAATTCAAATGTATGTTGTATTTTTGTAAAGGGCTTCAGTGCCATTAGCATTGTAATACACTAGAATAAGCCTTTGACACATTTATTGCATGATAGAGTACTGGTAAAAGAAAAGGTGGCCTAAATACATGGAAAGCAGTTTGAGCTAGTGACACTAAAGCCAGTTTTTGTATTACTGTATTTTTGACAGAATGTTTTTTAAAACTGTGCTACAGGGACTGATGTGGCAAATGTATGTCTGTATGCAGAAAGAAATTTTCTAGGAAGTATGGCTTATTATGCATTCTTCATTGAGGGCATTGAATTTGCATGGACTGATAAAAGTTGATGCAAAATGAGAAAGAAACAAAAACCAGCAAAATGTTTACCAAAAATCTCAAACAAATGACCAGTGCCTGTTCAATTTCACACTCTCCGTTGAGTCCAGTTGTACACATTTCAGATAACATTTTCTTCTTCAAAAAAAAAAATCTCTACAACATTGTAGAATGTGAGTGGTACCTCAGTCCCAGGCATAGGCTTCTCAAGAGCTATGTTAGATTCACTTCATCAAGCTCTTAATTTCTGCTGATATCATATAGAACCTTTAGTAAACTGCAAAGGGACACCTCATCTCAATGATATTTCTCTGAGAACAGCTTTTGTAGAGCTGTGTATTTCTTTAGATACATTTAGTACAACTGTAGGTGACAAGTAGTCAGTTATTGCTTACTAGCTACACACTGGGGTTGATTCATTTTAAAGCTTCTGGCATTTCCCCCTATGATGTAGTCCATAAATATTGAAAGTTACATTTTAATTAAAAAGGAGGTACATGCACATTCTTGGTGTAACAAACCTTATCTAGTAGAATGCATTACACTACACTTAACTTATTTTTGGAACTACAGCCTCATGGCATCAAACCCATTTTGAGAAAGAATGTTAAACAAGGGTTTATATTGTGCCTGGTTGGAGGACAAAAATGTTCTTTTTGGTAGGTTACAAATGAAATCAAATGCCACAAGTTTTAAACTGGTGTAAATAAAGCTTGATTTCATGTGATTGTTACTGTTATATCCAGCCTAAACTGCTAGCAGCTGCTCATACTGCAGTCAGTTACTGGAAGCAAATATAATTCCTATGCAAAAAAACATTTAAACAATAAAATGAGCTATGCTACAGACCCTGATCTCATGTTTTCTTTTTCATCTGTAAGAGTAATAATAAGTTGGTAATATTTTAGAAATTAACTTCAATCCTTGTATCCCAACACCACTGCACACTTTAGAGAGGTCTCTCTATACTTCCTAAGTTAGATTTAACATATCTGTTTGCATAGATGTTGATTTAGTGCCTATCCTGAAAAAAACAAAAACAAAGAGGTGAAATGTTATAAAACCAATAAATGAAAAATACTTTATCAGCTCGCAGTATGAGAAACAAGTAGGATGAACTGGAAGCATTGGTCAGTTCCCAGAGCTAAGATGTCATTGGTATTAGTGAGACTTGGTGGAATGAGTCCCACAGTTGGAGTGCTGGGTTGGAGGGCTACAGGCTGTTCAGGTGGGATAGGCAGAGCAGGCGAGGTGGAGGTGTCACACTCTGTATGTAAGGGAGAGGTTTGATTGTACAGCCCTTACAGTTAGGGATGATGTGGTTGAGAGCCTCTGGGTGAGGATTAGGGGGATGGAAAACAAAGGAGATGTCGTTGTGGGTGTCTACTACTGATCGCCCAGCCAGGATGATAGCACCGATGAGTTATTCTATAGGCAATTAGGAGAAATCTCTGGATCGGTAGCCCTTGTCCTTATGTGAGACTTCAACTTCCCAGTCATCCACTGGGAATACCATACTGCTGTGATGAGCAGGTCTTGGAAATTCTTGAAGTTTGTAGGAGATAACTTCTTGTCACAAGTACTCAGTGAGCCAACTAGGAAAGTTGCCCTCCTAGACTTGTTGTTTGTGAATAGAGAAGGACTCGTGGGGGATGTGATGGTAGGTGGCTGTGTTGGCCACAGTGATCATGAAATGGTTGAGTTTAAAATTTTCGGTGTAATGAGAAAAAAGGTCAGCAGAGTTGCTACCCTGGACTTAAGGAGAGCAAACTTTAAGCTATTCAGGGAGCTAGTTAGCAGTGTCCCCTGGGAATCTGCTTTTGAGGGCTTAGGAGTCCACGAGTGCTGGTCAGTTTTTAAGAGCCACCTTTTAAAAGCACAGGAGCAGGCCATCCCATTGTGTCATAAGTCAAGCAAGCTGGGCAGAAGACCAGCTTGGCTGAACAGGGAACTCCTTGTGGAGCTCAAGAGGAGGAAAAAGAAATTGTATGATCTCTGGAAGCAAGGTCAGGCTTTGCAGGAAGATTACAGAGCCGTGGTTCACATACGCAGGAAGAAGAGACAAAAGGCCAAAGCTGAACTAGAGCTGAAACTGGCCAGTGTTGTGTCAGAAATGATTTTTTAAGCATGTTAATAGAAAGATGAGGTCTTTTTAAAGTATGTTAATAACAAGACAAGGTCTAAAGAAAACATTGGACCGATACTTGTTGAAGATGGTCACCTGACAAATACGGATGAAGAAAAAGCAGAGGCATTCAATGCTTTTTTTTGCCTCAGTCTTTAATAATACTGACAGACCTTGGGCTGCCCGGTCCTCTGAGTTGGAGGACCACGACTGCGGGAACAGTGACTTTCCATTTCTGGATGCTGAAATTGTAAGGGACCAGTTGTATCATCTGAATGTTCACAAGTCCATGGGGCCTGATGGGATTCATCCCAGAGTACTGAAGGAGCTAGTGGATGTTACAGCAGGAGTCGTCTCAATCATCTACCAAAGGTCTTGAGAGTCTGGGGAGGTCCTGCTGACTGGAAGCTAGCCTACACTATTCCAATTTACAAGAAGGGTGTGAGGAAACTACCTGGGAAACTACAGACCTGTTAGTCTAACCTCAGGACCTGGAAAAATTATGGGGAAGATCATGCTGGGTGCTATTGAAAGGCATTTAAAGGACAATGCAATCATCAGGCACAGTCAACATGGGATCACAAAGGGAAAGTCCTGCCTAACTAATTTGATATCCTTCTACAATAAGGTCACCCACCTAGTGGATGAAGGGAAAGCGGTGGATGTAGCTTTTCTGGATTTTAGTAAGGCTTTTGATGCTGTCCCTCACAGGATCCTTCTGGACAAGTTGTCCAGCTGTGAGATGAGCAGGTACACGGTGCGCTGGGTGAAGAACTGGCTGAAGGGCAGGGCTCAAAGGGTTGTAGTGAATGGGGCTACATCTGGCTGGCAACTGGTCACCAGCGGTGTTCCTCAGGGCTCAATTCTAGGGCCAGTTCTGTTCAATATTTTTATCAATGATCTGGAGGCAGGAGTTGAATGCACCATTAGCAAGTTTGCTGATGATACCAAACTGGGAGGTGCTGTTGACTTTCTTGAGGGACAAGAGGCCTTGCAGAGGGATCTGGATAGACTGGAGCATTGGGCAATTGTCAATGGCATGAAATTTAACAAGGCCAAATGACAGATTCTGCACCTAGGACGGAGTAATGCTAGGCACAAGTATAAACTGGGAGAGGAGTGGCTGGGGAGCAGCCCTGCAGAAAGGCATCTGGGGGTGCTGGTCAACAGTAGGCTCAATAGGAGTCAGCAGTGTGCCCTGGCAGCCAAGAGGGCAAACTGCATCCTGGGGTGCATCAAACACAGCATAACCAGCTGGTCAAAAGAGGTGATTATCCCACTGTATTTAGCATTGGTGCGGCCTCACCTTGAGTACTGTGTGCAGTTCTGGGCCCCACAATTTAAGAAGGATGTGAAGGTCCTTGAATGTGCCCAGAGGAGGGCAACAAAGCTGGTGAAAGGGCTGGAAGGCATGTCCTATGAGGAGCGGCTAAGGACTCTGGGTTTGTCTAGTTTGGAGAAAAGGAGGCTGAGGGGCGACCTCATTGCTCTCTACAGCTTCCTGAGGAAGGGAAGTGGAGAGGGAGGTGCTGATGTCTGCTCCCTGGTATCCAGTGACAGGACGTGTGGGAATGGTTCAAAGCTGCATCAGGGGAGTGTCAGTTTGGACATTAGGAAGCATTTCTTTACCGAGAGGGTGGTCAAACACTGGAACAGGCTTCCTAGAGAGGTGGTCGATGCCCCATGCCTGTCAGTGTTTAAGAGGCATTTGGACAATGCCCTTAATAACATGCTTTAACTTTTGGTCAGCCCTGAAGTGGTCAGGCAACTTACAACTGAAATATTCTATTCTATTCTATTCTATTCTATTCTATTCTATTCTGTTCTGTTCTATTCTATTCTATTCTATTCTATTCTATTCTATTAAAAGCTCCATCTCTAAGTTTATATTTTGTTCTTATCACTATTTTTTATCAGCTCTAATAATTACAGAAACAACCTGAACTACTTCATTTATGATTCACAATAGAAGGCAGATTTTTGTTTTATTTTAAGCTGTCACCGACTTGTGACACTAAGTAAATCTGTTTTTAAGAGCTTCTCACCATTTTTATTAAATAGAAAAAGTAAAGTTTTTTTCTTTTTGAAGTTCTTTGCACCAAAACTCACTGGAATCATACTGACTTCAGAAGGCTTTGTTTTGGGCCCATTGAGATATTTAAATGGAAAATACTGCTTCATAAGCACGAATGAGCATGGAATTTTCCATTCAGGTCATTTTACTAGAAATACATGGTTTTCTTCTTCCATCACTGGGAATGAATAAGCAAGTAGTAATAGTCAATAAGCGGCATGAATATGTTCAAGTCTTGATAACTGGGTGGAATGCAATGTGAATGCTTAAACTAAATTATCCTCAAATTTTGTCTCACAGTGAAGCCAAACAATTTACCATCTATTTTGATAAGAATATACTCCAGGCTCTATAACATAAACTTCATCTAATTTTAAACACCAATATAAAAAAGGACAAATGGTCTGGTTTTTCCTAGTTTGGCTGTTTGCACAGAGACCATTTGTTTGTTAAATGGACTTTTTTTTTCTAGGAAAGATTCTTTGCTTTATGCACAGCTCCCCATAAAAAAGGAAGCTCTGCCACTTTGTCTCACTAGGGTATATTTTAATATTGTCATTAGGAAACTATTTCAAAAACATACATAAAGGGCTTTGGGTGCCATGTCTAAAATTCCAGCCCAGAAAACCTTTGCTGCATAATCCCAGAGCTGCTTACATTTAATCCTGCATCCCTTTTTTGATCAAAAAATTTGTCTACAGCATATAAGCAGAAACATAGGTACAAATACCCAGGTTTAGCTGTGGCCAGTGTCATACTTACTGAGCATATGATGTATAGTCTGTTATCAAGCCTTTGCTGTACCACAGAACTGTGTACCTGTCCTGGTTTCAGCTGGGATAGAGTTAATTTTCTTCCTAGTAGCTGGTATAGTGCTGTGTTTTGGATTTTAGTATGAGAATAATGTTGATAACACGCTGATGTTTTGCTGTTGCTAAGTAATGTTTTACACTAGTCAAGGACTTTTCAGCTTCCCATGCTCTGCCAGGTGCACAAGAAACTGGGAGGGGGCACAGCCAGGATAGTTGATCCAAAGTGACCAAAGGGCTATTCCATACCATATGATGTCATGCCCAGTATATAAACTGGGGGGGAGTTGGCCGGGGGGTAGCAGTCGCTGCTTGGGGACTGGCTGGGCGTCGGTCGGCGGGTGGTGAGCGGTTGTATCACTTTTTATTCCTCCCTTGGGTTTTGTTCCTCTCTCTCTCTTGTTGTTTTCCTTCTCATTACAATTGATTATTATTATTATTACTATTATTTTGTTCCAATTATTAAACTGTTCTTATCTCAACCCACGAGTTTTCTTACTTTTGCTCTTCTGATTCTCTCCCCCATCCCACCGGGGGGGAGTGAGCAAGCGGATCCGTGGTGCTTAGGTGCCGGCTGGGGCTAAACCACGACAGTACCACACCACCTAATTGTGTACTTACTGGGTGCACATTGAGATAAAATGGCATTATTTGGTTTAAATGGAATTTAGTATTATTGCAACTATAGAATCATAGAATACCCTGAGTTGGAAGGGACCCACGAGGATCATTGAGTTCAACTCCTGACTCCACACAGGGCAACCTAAAAGTGAAACCATATATCTAAGAGCATTGTCCAAACACTTCTTGAACACCGACAGGCTTGGGGCCATGACCACTTCCCTGGGGAGCTTGTTCCAGTGCTTGACCACCCTCTCAGTGAAGAACTTTTTCCTAATATGCAATCTGAATTTCCCCTGATGCAGCTTTAAGCAATTCCCTCGCATCCTGTCACCGGGCACCAGAGAGAAGAGATCAGCACCTCCCTCTCCACTCCCCCTCATGAGGAAGTTGTAGACAGCAATGAGGTCACCCTTCAGTCTCCTCTTCTCTAAACTGAACAAACCTAGTATCCTCAGCCGCTCTTCATAAGTCATGCCCTCTAGGCCTTTCACCATCTTTGGTGCCCTCCTTTGGACACATTCTAATATTTTTGTATCCTTCTCATATTGTGGAGCACAAAACTGCACACGGTACTTGAGGTGAGGCCACATCAGTGCTGAGTATAGTGGGACAATCACTTCTTTCAACCGGTTAGCTATACTGTGCTTAATGCACCCCAGGATATGGTTGGCCCTTTTGGCCACCAGGGCACATTGTTGACTCATATTGAGCTTACCATCAACCAAAACCCCCAGATCCCTTTCTGCAGGGATGCACTCCAGCCTCTTGTCTCCCAGTCTATATGTACATCCAGGATTATACCATCCCAGGTGCAGAACACGGCATTTGTCCTTGTTAAATTTCATATGGTTAGTGATTGTCCAGTGCTCTAATCTATCAAGATCTCTCTGTAAGGTCTCTCTATCCTCAAGGGGATCAACAGCTCCTCCTAATTTAGTATTGTCGGCAAACTTACTTAGTGTGCACTCAACTCCTGTGTCCAGGTCATTGATAAAAACATTGATTTGAAAACAAAATCACCAAAGATTTTAAACTCAACCATTTCATGATGGAACTTCCCCTGGGAAACTGCCCTCAGGGACAAAGGAGCTGAACAGAGCTGGCAGCTCTGTTAAGGACATTTTTCTTAGAGCGCAAGAGCTCTCGATTCCCATGTGTAAGAAATCAGGCAAGGAAGGCAGGAGACCAGCGTGGCTGAATAAGGACCTCCTGGTCAAACTAAAGTGTAAGAAGGAAATGCACAGGCAATGGAAGCAGGGATACGCATCCTGGGAAGAATATAGGGATACTGCCCAGGAGTGTACAGATGGGATCAGGAAAGCTAAGGCACAGTTGGAGCTCAGTTTGGCAAGGGATGCGAAGAATAATAAAAAGGGCTTTTACAGGTACGTTGGCCAGAAAAGGAAGATTAAAGAAAATGTACCCCCTCTGGTAAATAAGACGGGAGAGCTGGTGACAACCGACATGGAGAAGGCTGAGGTACTCAACAATTTTTTGCCTCAGTTTTCAATGGTAATCTCTCTTCCCACATCTCTCAAGCCCCTGAACCTCAGGGCAGGGACTGGGGGAACTGTAGGGGAAGATCAGGTTCAAGACCACCTGAGGAACCTGAACATGCACAAGTCCATGGCACCCAACGAGATGCATCCCAGGCTCCTGAGGGATCTGGCAGATGTAGTTGCCAAGCCACTCTCCATCATATTTGAAAAGTCATGGCAGTCAGGCAAAGCCCCCAGTGACTGGAAAAAGAGAAACATCGCGCCCATTTTTAAAAAGGGTAAAAAGGAAGACCCTGGGAACTACCGACCAGTCAGCCTCACCTCCCTGACCAGTAAGATCATGGAACAGGTCCTCCTGGAAGACATGTCGAAACATATGGAAGACAGGGAGGTGATTAGAGACAGCCAACATGCCTTCACCAAGGGCAAATCATGCCTGACTAATCTGGTGTCCTTCTACGATGGAGCGACTGCGTTGGTGGACAAGGGAAGAGCTACAGATATCATCTATCTGGACTTCTGTAAGGCCTTTGATAGGGTCCCCCACAACATTCTTGCCGCTAAAATGGAGAGATATGGGTTTGACGGATGGACTGTTAGATGGATAAGGAATTGGCTCAATGGCTGCATCCAAAGAGTTACAGTCAATGGCTCGGTGGCTCAATGTGGAAACCAGTAAGGAGTGGTGTCCCTCAGGGGTCTGTACTGGGACCAATACTATTTAATATCTTCATCAACAACATAGACAGTGGGACTGAGTGCACCCTCAGCAAGTTTGCAGATGACACCAAGCTGAGTGGTGCAGTTGATTCGCTTGAGGGAAGGGATGCCATCCAGAGGGACCTGGACAGGCTTGAGGAGTGGGCCCATGGGAACCTCCTGAAGTTCAACAAAGCCAAGT
The DNA here is from genome assembly GCF_035582795.1 of Mycteria americana. Taxonomy (NCBI): domain Eukaryota; kingdom Metazoa; phylum Chordata; class Aves; order Ciconiiformes; family Ciconiidae; genus Mycteria; species Mycteria americana. The sequence goes on along the minus strand of NW_027445436.1, from coordinate 4,406,425 downwards.
GCAAGGTCCTGCACCTGCATCGGGGCAATCCTCAATATCAATACAGACTGGGGGATGAATGGATTGAGAGCAGCGCTGAGGAGAAGGACTTGGGGATACTGGTGGATGAAAAATTGGACATGAGCCAGCAATGTGCACTCGCAGCCCAGAAAGCCAATCGTATCCTGGGCTGCATCAAAAGAAGCGTGGCCAGCAGGTCGAGGGAGGTGATTCTCCCCCTCTACTCCACTCTCCTGAGACCCCACCTGGAGTACTGCATCCAGCTTTGGGGTCCCCAGCACAAGAAAGACATGGACCTATTAGAGTGGGTCCAGAGGAGAGCCACAAAAATGATCAGAGGGCTGGAGCACCTCTCCTATGAAGAAAGGCTCAGAGAGTTGGGGTTGTTCAGCCTGGGGAAGAGAAGGCTCTGGGGAGACCTTATTGCAGCCTTTCAATACTTATAAGAAAGGTGGAGAGAGATTTTTTACCAGGGTCTGTAGTGACAGGACATGTGGCAACAGTTTTAAACTGAAAGAGGGTAGGTTTAGACTGGACATAAGGAGGAAATGTTTTACGATGAGGGTGGTGAGACACTGGAACAGGTTGCCCAGAGAGGTGGTAGATGCCCCATCATTGGAAGTGTTCAAGGTCAGGTTGGACGGGGCTTTGATCAACCCAATCTAGTGAAAGATGTGCCTGCCCATGGCAGGGGATTTGGACTTGATGATGCATTCTATGATTCTATGATCACTGTGGCCAAGACAGCCACCAATCATCACTTCACCCATGAGACCATCTCTATTTACGAACAGCAGGTCTAGGAGGGCACCTTTCCTTGTTGGCTCCCTTAGTACCTGTATCAAAATGCTTCAACGTGCTTCAGGAATTTCCTGGACCTGTTCGTGTCTGCTGTGTGATAGTCCCAGTTAACATCTGGGAATTTGAAGTTGCCCATAAGGACAAGGGCAATTGAACTATAGATTTCCCTTAATTCCTTACAGCATAATACATCGGTGTCATCATTATGGCTGGGTGATCTACAGTAGACTCCCACAACAACATCCGCCTTCTTAGCTTTTCCCCCAGTCCTTACCCAGAGACTCTTAACCATGTCGTCCTCAACTGCAAGCACTGTGCAGTCCAACCCCTCCTTTACATACAGTGCTACCTGTCTGCCTCACCTGCCCTGCCTATCTCTCCTGAAGAGCCTATAACCATCCATCACAGCACTCCAGTCACAGGACTCTTCTCACTAATTCTCAATTATGCCAATGATGTCGTAGCTCTGGGACTGAGCCAAAGCTTCTAGTTCCTCTTGTTTATTCCTCATACTGCGTGCATTAGTGTATAAACATTTCAAATGCACTCCAGTGTACTCAGTACATCATAGAGCAGAGTGAAAGCCCTCACTAGCACACTGTCCCTCAAACATTGTCATGCCATCCCATAGCTTGTCACTAGTAAGCCTGATTTTATCTGTCCCCTCCTCTTCGAACCTAGTTTAAAGGTCTTTCAAATATAAAGATGATGTCAGGCATCTAAAACTGACATGACAACATGCCAGGAAGTGACACATGCCACTTCCTAGTGAGTACAGGTCTCAAGAGATCTTGGTAATCACTACCTTACCATGTTTCCTCTGTGGTATGATAGCCTCAGAGCCATACTGGAGCCAAACATAGATGCTTAAGTACAAAAGGTTTATGCTTCCCAACTATAATGGTCTCCAAAACAGACAGTGGTATTCCTGTTCCTTCACAGGAAGGGTCAAACATCTTAAAGGACAGACAAAATAAAATGCCTCAAAGTCTCAGTCAAAGATAACCTCACTGCCAAGTGTTCAAGGGTCTGAGATATAAACGCCCACTACACCTAGCAATGCTGTAGAATACGATATACAGGGAAGAATGTCGACCTAGCTCCTACAAGCAGAAATATGTTGAAATACATTAATTCAAGTCTCTCTTTCATTCTCTCTTTCCCTTTTTTCAGAGTTCTCTGGTTTGTGAAACATAAAGAGGGCCAAAGTTTCAGTCCAAAAATCTACCTACCTAATGGCAAAGGTTTCTTTGTAAAACTACTTAATCAACCTGAACGATAAAATTGTTTGCTACTATTAAAATAAAGAAGGCCAGTAAAAAGCAAACAAGCCAAGAGTCTATTCATAGAGCATAGTTCTTTGCAGCAAAAATGACCAGTGGATAAGAAGGAACTGAGATAGCTGGAGACTACAGAGATCAACTATAAAAATCTGGCTCAGCTGAACTGGGGCACAGGCAGTCCAAGAGGCACTGCATTTCTAGGAAGCCCTTATAGCTCACTCAGCAGCACAAGAGAACTGTGTTTCACAAATGGGGATATGCAGAGGCCACTCTGCATATACAGTGACATAGACAGTGGGACTGAGTGCACCCTCAGCAAGTTTGCAGATGACACCAAGCTGAGTGCTGTGTCGCAGGAGAATTATTGAGACAAGTCCTCATTTTATTAAACAATGATTAAACAGCAGTCAAGTATTCTACTACTTATTACATATCCAGTAATTAAGCTATAGCTTGATGTGTAAAAAATATCATTTATCTCACTGTAGACATCAGATGCTGAGTAAGGGATCTCTCAGCCTCGAGGAGTAACTTTGAGAGGCATCCCTATTCAAGGGAAGATCACCGCCGTGCAGCCCACTGCCATGCAGGAGAGCTCAACAGACTCTGGTGGCTGCATATATTTATAGCTTAAAGTTGTTAGCTCGTAATCAGTTTTTTTGCTGTGTTCACGCAGTTTCTGCTGCTTATCAGCCCAGTCTACAGCCAAACCGGTTTTGTGGTTTTGGTGCTGGGTTCTTGCTGATAGCCTTGCACAGCAGTATTAACGTCAGTTAGGCCTACTTGTTGAGCAACTGCCTGGTCCAAAGTTCAGTTAGTTCAAACAGGAAAAGTGCACCCATCACAGGGGCTGCCAAGGGAAGGTGAGGGTAGCCAACAGCTTTCAACCCTGGCCACTTCTGTGTGGGAGCCCTAGCTGGCAGGAGTTTGTTTTGGAGCTGGGCACTGGCTTAGATTGAGGGAGAAGGTGAGGGAGAGCGTAAGGTGGCTGAGCAAGCGCAGAGCCCCATTGCTGGTGGGGCTGTGAAGGGGCTACCAAGGGAAGGTGAGGGCTGCCAACAGCTTTCAGTCCTGGCCACTTGTGTGTGGCAGCCCTAGGTAGTGGTTGTATGTTTTGTTGCTTGGCTCTGGTGAGTGTGAGAAAGAGCGTTGGGTGATAGAGCAAGCGCAGAGCCCCAGTGTTGGTGGGGCTGTGAAAAGGCTGCCAAGGAAAACTGATTGATAGCTACAAACAACTTTCAGTCCTGGTACCTTCTGTGTGGAAGCCCTCACTGGAGGTTTTTCTCTTTTGAAGCAGGGCTCTGGCCTTTGTGTAGGAACAGGCTTAGGAATAAAATTAATACTGAGGCAGCTAGGGCTAGTACTCCTCCTAGTTTGTTGGGGATTGAGCATACAATAGCGTATGCGAATAGGAAGTATCATTTTGGTTTGATATGAGGGAGTGTGACTAGTGGGTTTGCTGGGGTGAAGTTTCCTGGGTCTCCTAGTAAGTTGGATGAGAATAAGGCTAGAGGTATTAGTGGGAGAAGTATGAGTATGAATCCTAAAATGTGTTTTAGGGAGAAGTAGGGGTGGAATGGAATTTTATCATAGTTTGATATGATACCTAGGGGGTTGTTTGAGCCTGACTCATGGAGGAAGGTGAGGTGAATTATAGTGGGGCCTGTGATTATGAAGGGGAGGAGGAAGTATAGGGCTAAGAATCAGGTTAGTGTGGGGTTGTCTACTGACAATCCTCCTCAGGCTCATTCTACTAGGGTTTGTCCAATGTAGGGGATAGCTGAGAATAGATTGGTGATAACTATAGCCCCTCAGAATTATATTTTTCCTCATGGTAGGACATATCCTATGAAGGCAGTTGCTATGAGCATGAGCAGGAGGATGACTCCTGTATGTCAGGTTTCTTTGTATAGGTACAAGCCATATTAGAATACTCATCCACTGTGTGGATAGATACAGATGAAGAAGAATGAGGCTCTCTTTGTGTGTAGGTTGTGGATTAGTCAGCTGTATTGTATGTTTCAGCATGTGTGGGCAACGGACAAAAAGGCTAGGGTTGTATCCGCTGTGTAGTGTATGGCTATTAGTAGGCCAGTTAGGATTTGTGTTATTAGGCAGATGCCTAGTAGGGATCCAAAGTTTCATGAAGCAGAGATGTTTGGGGGAGTGGGTAGATCAATTAAGGAGTTATTGTTATTTTTAGTAGGGGGTGAGATTTCTGGAGGTTGGGGGCCATTAATTTTGGGTCTATGTGTTGATAGAATGATGATAAGGTTGGATAAAGTGAAGGATCCTAGATAGGTTTTGATTAGTCCAGTGTGAAGGGTAGTTGAGGTTTTTGAATGCTATGAATTGTAGGTCATCAAGACCTTCGGGGCCTATTTTTTTATATCAGGATAGATCAATTAAGTGTGAGGCAATTTTTTGTACGCTGTTTAGTAGGTTTGTAGAGCTAAGGCAATGTGTTAAAGGGTTGAAGCATCCTAATGTGGAGGAGAAGTTTAGGTAGGTGTTTTGTTTTGGTTGGGTTAGGGTATATGCTATGTCTGAGAGTTCTAGGACTAGGGTAATGCCGAGGATTGTAACAATAATAGGTGCACTTTTTATGAGTGTGGGTATGGTTATTAGGGGGTGGGGGGTGGTTTGTTGGGATGATGTAGGATGTGATAAGTAGGCCAGCTACGATGTTGTCTAGGGCGAGATGGGTGATTGGGTTGGTGATTGTTGGGTTGTTTTCGTTTATTGGGTTTATTGTGGGTATACATTTGAATCCTGTCTGGACTAGTAGGGTTACACTTAGGCTGGAGGTTGCGGTGAATGATGTGGCTAGGAGTATTGTGTTAGAAGTAGTGCTCAGAAGTTTAGGTATGAGGTGTTCAGGCTCTCAATAAAGAGGACTTTTGAGTAGAATCCTGCTAGGAATGGGGTTCCTATCAAGGCTAGGTTGCCAATGGTTAGGCAGGAGGCGGTTGTTGGGAGTATTTTTTGTAGTTGTCCTGGTTTCGGCTGGGATAGAGTTAATTTTCTTCCTAGTAGCTGGTATAGTGCTGTGTACTGGATTTTAGTATGAGAATAATATTGGTAACACACTGATGTTTTGGCTGTTGCTAAGTAATGTTTTACACTAGTCAAGGACTTTTCAGCTTCCCATGCTCTGCCAGGTGCACAAGAAGCTGGGAGGGGGCACAGCCAGGATAGTTGATCCAAACTGGCCAAAGGGCTATTCCATACCATATGACGTCATGCTCAGTATATAAACTGGGGGGGGGAGTTGGCCAGGGGGTAGCAATTGCTGCTTGGGGACTGGCTGGGCATCAGTGAGTGGGTGGTGAGCAGTTGTATCACTTGTTTTTTCCTGGGTTTTTTTCCTCTCTTGCTTTCTTGTTGTTTTCCTTCTCATTACAATTTATTATTATTTTTTTGTTTTGTTCCAATTATTAAACTGTTCTTATCTCAACCCACGAGTTTTCTTATTTTTGCTCTTCCGATTCTCTCCCCCATCCCACCAGGGGGGAGGGTGAGCAAGTGGCTGTGTGGTGCTTAATTGCCAACTAGGGCTAAACCACAACAGTAGTCCTCCCATCTTTAGAATGTCTTGTTCTCCTTTTAGACTGTGGATGATTGACCCTGAGCAAAGGAAGAAGGCATGTGTTGAAATGTGGCCTTGAAGAAGGCATGTGTTGAAATGTGGAGGAAGGCTAGTTGTGGGAGGTTTAGTCCAATAGTAACTATTATTAGTCCTAGTTGGCTGGATGTGGAGAAGGCAATAATTTTTTTTAATGTCATTTTGTGTGAGGGCACATGTAGTGGCAAATAGTATAGATAGGGCCCCCAAATATAAACATAGGGTGAGGGCTGTCTGGTTGTCAGTGAGTATAGGGTGAATATGGATGAATAGGAAAATTCCAGCTACTACTATAGTGCTGGAGTGGAGTAGTGCGGAGACTGGAGCTGGGCCTTCTATGGCAGCTGGCAGTCACGAGTGAAGGCCAAATTGGGCTGATTTTCCTGTGGCGGCTAGGATGAGACCTAGTAGGGGGAGTGTCAGGGTTTGAGTGGGGTAGAAAGCTTGTTGTATCTCTCCAGTGTTTATGATTGATACAGTCCTGGTTTCGGAGAATGTGCTGGTTTGGGCTGGGATAGAGTTAATTTTCTTCACAGTAGCTAGTATGGGGCTATGTTTTGGATTTGTGCTGAAAACAGTGTTGATAATATAGAGATGTTTTAGTTGTTGCTAAGTAGTGCTTATACTAAATCAAGGACTTTTCAGCTTCCCATGCTCTGCCAGGTGCACAAGAAGTTGGCAGGGGACACGACTGGGACAGCTGACCCCAACTGACCAAAGGGCTATTCCATACCATATGACGTCATGCTCAGCATATAAAGCTGGGGAAGAAGAAGGAAGTGGGGGACGTTTGGAGTGATGGCATTTGTCTTCCTTGGGAAGACATCACATTACGCGTGATGGAGCCCTGCTTTCGTGGAGATGGCTGAACACCTGCCTGCCAATGGGAAGGAGTGAATGAATTCCTTGCTTTGCTTTGCTTGCATGTGCGGCTTTTGCTTTACCTATTAAACTGTCTTTATCTCAACCCTCGAGTTTTCTCACTTTTACTCTTCCGATTCTCTCCCCCATCCCACTGTGGGGGAGTGAGTGAGTGAGCGGCTGTGTGGTGTTTAGTTGCCGTCTGGGGTTAAACCACGACAGAGGCAAGTCATGCTATGCTTAGGATAAGACCGATGTCCCCGATTAAGTTGTAGATTACGGCTTGGAGTGCAGCTGTGTTAGCTTCTGCTCATCCCTGTCATCAGCCAATTAGTAGGAATTATATGACTCTAATGCCTTCTCAGCCAATGAATAATAAGAATATTTTGTTGGCAATAGATAGTGTTAGCATAGCGATTAAGAATACTATAAGATAGGTAAAAAATTTTGTAATATAGGGTTCTGAGGCTATGTATCATATTGCGAATTGAAGGATAGCTCATGTTACAAATAGTGCAATGGGGAAAAATATTATGGAGCATTGGTCTATTTTGAAGCTAAGTAGGACTTTGAAGTTTATGATGAATTTTCATTCTTAGTGGGAGATGATACTTTCTGTGCCTGAATACATGAAGAGTGTTATTGGGACTAGGCTAGTTAGGAAGGCGGCCTTGCTAGTGCGTGTGATGGTGGTTGAAGAGTTTTGGAACTTTTTTGGTAGTAATGGAAGTAGTGTTGGTGTGAGGATAATTGTTAATGTAAGAAGTATGGCAGTATTAAGGAGCAGTGCAGCCTCCATTACTTTTACTTGGCTTTGCACCAAGATGAGTGGCTCCTAAGACCAATGAATTACTATTATCCTTTAAAAGTAAGGGTGAAAGAATTAGCAGATGAAAGAATTAGATGAAAAGAATTAGATCAGATGAAATTAGATCAGATGAAAGAATTAGATCAAATGATGATGAAAGAATTAGATCAGATGAAAGAATTAGCAGTTCTTGTTGGTTGAACCTCCTCTCAGCAGGTAAGAAGGGTCTAACTGCTATTTATAGAATCACAGTCTAATGTTTGGGTTGAAACTATACTTGCATTAAGGGATTCCAGAGATTAGCTCTGGTTTTAGGATTAGAAGTAGTATGGGGATAATGTGGAGGGCTATTAGGAGATGTTCTCGTGCGTTTCAGTTTTGGATGGATGTGATGTGGGTTGGTAATGTGCATCGTTGGGTTATTAGTAATATGAATAGGGTATATGAGGCAGTTAATAGAGTTGCGACTCCATTTAGAATGATTGTGAAGGTGGATCAGCTGAATAATGCGATTATAATGGTTAGTTCTCCTATTAGGTTTGGTGGTGGTGGTAGTGCTATGTTTGTGAGATTAGCTAGTAGTCATCAGCTGGCTATAAGGGGTAGAAGGAGTTGCAAGTCTCATGTTAGGAGGAGGATTTGGCTGTGTGTGCATTCATAGTTTGTGTTACCTAGGCAGAACAGTATTGAGGTTGGTCTGTGGGAGGTTATGAGGATTATTACTCCTGAGAATGATTGGTGGGTTTGGATTATGCTTGCGTCAATAACAAGGCCTAAGGAAGCCAAACAGCTGGGATCCCTTTCTAGGGAAGGGGGCATTGACAAAGCGATTGGAAAAGGGGCACAAACCCTCAGCCTCTGGAGGCGACTCCTGTCAGCTATGAAGGAAAGATATCCCTTCAAGGAAGATGTTGTATATCACCCAGGCAAGTGGACTACCATGGAGAGAGGTATCCAGTACCTGAGGGAATTAGCCATGCTGGAGGTGGTTTAGGGTGACCTGAACAACGAGCACTTATCCAAAGATCCAGATGAAGTCCAGTGCACATGACCCATGTGGCGGAATTTAGTACAGAGCACACCAGCATTGTATGCCAACTCATTGGCAATACTGAACTGGAAAGATGGAGAGGGTCCAACAGTGGATGAACTGGCCACCAACTCCGGGAATAGGAAGAAAGTATATCTTCCTCCCTCATCTCAGCTGTGGAGAAACTGTCCCGGAAGGTCCAGTGACTCAAAGAAGATAGGTCCTACATTCTACCTGTACGGACCAGTATCTCAGCTATTAGAAGTCAGCGTTCCTCTGCTCAACAGAGAGGATATAAAGGGTAGACACCATGGGGCACCCTATGGTTTTACCTGCGTGACCATGGAGAGGACATGAGGAAATGGGGTGGAAAACCTACCTCGACCCTAGAGGCACGGGTACGTGACTTGCAAGGAAAAGCAATCGCACAAGGGGATTCTTCCAGGAAAATTGCTGCTCCAGTTTCCAGAGGACAGTTCCCCAGAGAGTCCCCAGACTCCTGATTTTAATGAAGGAGATCCTGACTTGTATGTACAAGAAGTGGGTAATGAATATTATGACCAGGACTAGAGGGGCCCTGCCTCCAGCCACGTGGAGGAAAGGGACAACCAGGTTTACTGGACTGTGTGGATTCGATGGCCTGGCACATCAGACCCACAGGAGTATAAGGCTTTAGTGGACGCCGGTGCACAGTGTCCCCTAATGCCATCAAGCTATACAGGGGCAGGACCCTTCTGTATTTCTGGAGTGACAGGGGGATCCCAACAGCTGACTGTATTGGAGGCCGAAGTGAGCCTAACTGGGAATGAGTGGCAAAAGCACCCCATTGTGACTGGCTGTGGCGGTGTGCTCCCCCCCCCACCCCTGCTCCCTGCACAAGCAGTAACCATCAGTGGGAGTCATCCCGATAGCTGCATCCAGCTTATGCTGGACCTTGAGGACGAATAGCAACAAAGTAGCCAAGGGCTGCCTGAAGCAGGGATCTAAACCTCTTGCTGATATGCAAATATGACCATAAGTCAATCATCTTACTCCTTAAATAGTGGACAGCCCAGGGCCCTTTGAGCTCTCCTGCACGGCAGCGGGCTGCACGCCAGGATCTCCCCTTGAGCAGGGACGCCTCTCAAGGTTACTCCTCGAGGTTGAGAGATTCCTTGCCGCAACAGATCCTCGGTAAGTGACTAATAGCATGCTAAACTTTGAAATCTTACCTAAGTGATATAAAGGATTGATTGCGCACATATATAATCCTTTAGACATAAACCGTTGACCAAGTCTGGGACTAGGACTGGATCTAGCCGCACCTAGACTCCTCTCTGAGAAGGAGTTTAGAAAGCAAGGGGATCTTTTCCAAACCTCATGACTCAACGGGAGGGTCTCCCTGACAGTTTTGTCTGACCCTGTCCTCTATGCAGTAAATAATCAAGTGCACCTCGCCATCGAATCTTGTTAAAACACTGTCGCATTGAACTTTGTTAACTCCCTATTCTGTATCAATAAACTATATTTTTACTTCTCTCTAACGAGTGAAGTGCTCGCTCACTCCATCCGCGACAAATTGGCGTAGTCGGCAGGATGGCAAGTAGTATCACTGATTATTTACGGAGGCATGGAGTGAATCCGAGTCCCAAATTCTCAGCAGAATGGACTCGTGACAATTGGCATGATTGGGAAGCCATTGAAGAACACCTAAAAGTAACTAGAGGCCACACAAAAGATGGAAAAGGGAAAGGAATTATCTGCAAGATGCTAGGTGCCTGTTTAGAAGCTGCACATCAGGAAAGAGACAACAGAAATAAAAAGGAGCAGGACCTAGAGAAAGAAATAGAAGGCAGAAAGGCAACTGAGTTGTTACTATCTTTAAAAATTGAACAACTGCAGAAACAGTTACAGGAGGAAAAGGAAAAAAGACAAAAGTTGGGAGAAAAGGTCGAGATGATGCTTATACAGGCTCCCCGCCCCCCTGACATCGTACAAATTAGGAAACTAATAGTATCCCCTGAAGACTGGGATGGAGACATCTGGGGTGATCCCGATGATAGTGAGCCAGAAGATGACGACCCTTTGTTCCCCGCAAATCCTCCTGAGTATGAAGCCAGACCCATTGTTAAAACAGAAAGAACTGTGGGTCCTCGGGGTGGTCATCCGCGACATACTACGCGAACCATCCCCTGGGATCCGTTGCAACTGACAAATTTGCAAGAGAGATACAGCAGAAAACCAGGTGAAACTGAAACAGAATACTTGTGGCGAGTATGCCTCAGTGGCGGTGACCGAATAATGTTGAGTGAGGACGAAGCAAGCGGCTATTGGGGTCCGGGAGTTTTCTTAAATTTAGGACCCGACCCGACAAATACACCTCATTCTATCACCAGCCGAGTAGCTTATTGGGCTGGAGGAATAGACACCATGGAGCGAGGTGAACCCTCCATAATTCCCATTAAATCTTTAAGTGAGCTCTCTACAGCCGTCACAAAAGCCGCCTGTATACAAGCCATGCACAAACGAGGGTCCCATGATGTCCCACTGTCTGCTACAGTAGATTTTGCAATGTTAAAACCACTGATTAGAGGAGCCCCGGCAATTCTTAAATCCCATTTAGTTGCAAAACGAGATGAGATCAAGAAAGACACAGAACATAATGAAGGACTAGGTGACAACACTCAAACTGCCCACAAGCAGCTCCCTACCTGGGCAGATTTGATGCACGGCATTGTTAACTACAGCCGTGAGATGGGCTGGGACGATGCATCAGCTGAAAAACAAAACCTGAAGCCCCGGGGAGGAGATCACAAAGTAAGACCCATAAAACGGGAAACAGAAACTAGATCGAAGGGAAACAAATTTAAAACCCCCCAAACAGAATCTCGAGAACAAAGGAATGAATTGTGGAGGAATGCATTAGCTTTAGGCATTCCCAGAGTTGCGATTCAAGGTCAACCTACTGGCATTATTTTAAGTCTAATTGAAGCATTCCAGAAACGAGATAACGGTGAAAGGAAGGACCGTATTTCAACTCCTCCTGCACCAGACCCCAGAAGGGGAGATAACCCCTTCCTCCCTCTTAGGGAGGAACTGCAGGGCATGAAGTCAAAAAACGAGTAGTGCCCGGAAGGCAATTGGGCCTGCCTGTCCGGAAAGTGGAGGCTTATCAGTGGATAAATGATAACGGCCCATACATTTTAATTCCAGTCGGTCCTCAAAGACAATTGGTAAAGTTTTTAATAGATACGGGAGCACAAATTTCACTATTAACACAACAAGATGCCGAGAAGCTGGGTGTACGACCCAGACGGCAAAGAGTTAAAATTACCGGCGTGAACGGAGTGAGTGTTCAGTGCCAAATTGCCAAGGTCAATTTATGGCTCCCGGGCGAGAAGCGCATGTCGAGTACTCGCTTTGCAATTAAAGATCACCATGAAAATATTTTAGGTTTCGATGTTTTAAACGGACGAACCTGGCGCCTGCCGAATGGCAGCGTGTGGTCCTTCGGCTCCAACATCGATCCCAACCCCAGCAGAAACCGGGAGGCTGCAGTGCGGGCACTGCGCGCAGCCCCTGCGCTCCCCGAGTCAAAGATCACCAACGTACCGCAATATCCCCTTTCTGCTGCGGCACGAAATGGAATTTCTGAAGTCATAGCTGATTTGGAGAAGCGACAAATTATCTCCAGAACACACTCCCCATATAACTCACCTGTCTGGCCCGTCCGGAAACCAGACGGGAGGTGGCGTTTAACAGTCGATTATCGGCGCCTGAACGCCAATACAGCCCCGCTCACAGCTGCTGTGCCAAATATTGCCAACTTAACAGCTACTTTGCAAGCAGCTGCACACCCATGGATGGCAGCGCTAGATGTAAAGGATATGTTCTTTATGGTTCCCTTAAAGAAGGAAGATAAAGAGAAGTTTGCTTTCACTTGGGAGGGAATACAATACACCTTTAACAGACTCCCACAGGGGTACAAACATTCACCCACGATTGCTCATGCTGCGCTTGCTGAACTTTTACAGACAGTCTCACTCCCCCAAGAAGTGAAACTGTACCAATATATAGATGATATTCTGATTGGAGGAACTTCCCCTGAAAAGGTTGGGGAAGCGGCAGCAGCAGTATGGCAAGCACTAAATAAAGCAGAAATTGAGATTCCACCCGGAAAATGTCAGGGACCAAGTAAAGAAGTAAAATTTTTAGGTACTTGGTGGATAGCAGGCAGTGCAGTGATTCCTCCAGATACCTTAAGAAAAATCGAAGAGCTGCAAATGCCCCAATCAAGGAAGGAGTTACAACAATTAATGGGAACTTTAGGATATTGGAGGAAACATGTGCCTGGATTTTCTATCATTTCCCGTCCCTTATACTCACTCTTACGGAAAGGCAAACCCTGGGAGTGGAAATTAGAACATAAAGAGGCAGTCAAAACTCTAACTGAAGAGTTAAAAACATACCAGTCACTGGGACCAGTACACCCCCGCGACCCTATTATAGCCGAATGGGGTTTCGCCGAACATGCTACTTACTGTAACCTGTTCCAAACTGGCCCCGATGGGCCAAAAAGACCTTTATTATTTAGCTCAACTGCATTTAAAGAAACAGAACAACGATACTCTGAATGGGAAAAGGGACTTTTATCTTTAGTCCGAGCAGTTAAACAAGTTGAGAAAATACATCAGGGACAACCTGTGCAAACTAGAGGACCATTTAATTTACTAGAAGCAATCCTAAAGGGGACTGCTCCCCCAGAAGGAGTTGCACAAAAACCCACTGTCTGAAAATGGTATGCCTACCTAACAGGAGTTGCAGAAAATATGCAACTAACTGAAGGACACACTAAGGTTTCCAAATTGCAGGTGCCCATAAACACAGACCCTTTAGCATTACAACAACCCTTTAAACCTTCACCCATTCTGGATGCACCACCCCTCACTGAGGGTACACCAACAGAAAACATTTGGTTTACAGATGCTTCAGCAAAAAGGGTAAATGGTAAATGGCAATATAAGGCTGTTGCATTAGATATCACCACCGGCAAACAAGTAGTAGAAGAAGGTGAAGGCAGTGCACAAGTAGGAGAAATAAGAGCAGTTGTTTTGGCAGCACAGAATGGAGCAAAAATCATATATGTAGACTCTTATGCTGTGTGGGCCGGTGCCACACAGTGGCTCTGTCAATGGGAAACCTTGAATTGGGAAGTAAATAGATCCCCAGTTTGGAGAAACAAAGATTGGCAATTATTACTTGATATAGCCAGGAAAACACCTTTCAAGATAGGATGGGTAAAAGCTCATGCTAAAGATAATCAACCAGCCACAAAGTGGAATCAAAAGGTAGATGAGCTAACTAAAATTAGGAAAATCACCTTAAATCCTGAGTGGTATCGATTGGGAGAATGGTTACATCAAAGTCTAGGCCACACAGGTAAAGAAGCACTTTACTTTGCTGCACAGAGTAAAGGCTGGCCTATAAATAGAAAAACTTGTGAAACTATTCTTACAGAATGTCCTCAGTGTAGACTGAAATTACAAGCAGATCATCCTGCTAAAGCACCACCTTTACATATCAATGAAGGGAAAGCTTTATGGTCTACATGGCAAATTGATTATATCGGACCATTCAAATCCTCTGCAGGATATCGATACATCCTTACAGGAGTGGAAGTAGTCTCCGGCTTGCTTATGGCGACTAAATGTCGGAAAGCCGATGGGCGAAATACAGTGCGAGGGCTATCAGTTTGGTTCTCAAATCTACCTACTCCTGATGTTATCCAGAGTGATAATGGCTCACACTTTTCGTGTAAGGAAGTGCAAGATTGGGCAAAACAAGAGGGAATTAGATGGGTATTCCACACCCCATACTACCCTCAATCAAATGGGATGGTAGAAAGAGCTAATGGCTTGTTGAAAAGGAATCTCAAACCACAGGAAGCTCAATGGGATACGAGACTTCCCAAAGTACTCCATCAATTAAATAATCGATATGGGCCTACTGGAAGCCCTGTAAGCCGAGCATTCTTTGTAAAAACTGAGCTTAGCGCTCCACCTACTAGGAAAAGAGAATATCCAATGACATTACAGCCAGGACAGCCTGTGATGGTCAATTTACCATCCATCGGTACTGTGCCTATGACTTTAACTAAACCTCGTGGCCCACTTGCCTGGGAAGCTACTGATAGCAGTGGTGCAAAACACAGAATTAGTTCACGATGGATTTTTCCTTCTTCTTAATGGGGTAACCTGTTCGGACTGTCCCCACCGAAACAAATCTCTATTTTCTCTTACAGCACCCCACAGGATGGCAGACGGAAATGCTGTGTTCATGTTACTATTCCAAACCCTAACAATGCTGCTTTTCTTAGCCTATGGTCAAAGAACCCTAGAATGGCCATGGTCCCAAGCTCGTGTTAAGTACACTGGAAGTATGGGAATACACTCTAGTAAGGGAGATTTAAAGCTTTCCACCGTGGTCATGCACGGAACTGAAACATACTTAGAAAACGAATGGAGCTGGGATAAAGATGAAGCTGATGATAAAGTTCCCCGACTCCGAGGAACGGCAGGGAAAGAAATTAAAATAGGATGCCGGATGATCAATGGGTCTACCCATGAGAAGGCACCTCAGATTTCTGTGTACAACATTACATCAAAGCCAATAGCCAAAGATACAAAACTTTGCGCCTCTGAAAGACTGGACTGTTGGTACAATTTTACCTTAGTACAACCTGTTTTTGTAGTCTGCCTCTGGACTCACCATCGTGTGGGATTATCCTTTAAATTTAAAATAGACATTATTGAGCCTAGCACAACATCCGCCCTGACTGTAAAGGATGAGAAAATTCTATCCCCACAGATTTCTGAAGTTGGACCATATGTGATCAAAAATACAGGCCAACAACAAGTGTTATTTAATCCATCATGGTCTCTTAAACGAGTAGAACTCCTGATGCAAATTAATACGTCTGCAATCAAACCGACCTGTTCACCATTCCTAGGTACGCCCTATGCAGGATGGTTGGCATGGTTACATGGGCGAACCCTCACCTCTCCAAGACGAACAAGGAGAGATGTGACCGGTATCATAGGGACAGGATTGGGAGTCTTAAATAGTATAGATGCCGAAGTACTCATAAACAAACTGAGCGCAACAACAAGCGATTTAAACAAATTAGAACACCCATTACGGTCTTCTCTATTAGCATTGGGAACTAACCAATGGCTCTTATCTGATATATTACCTCAGTGGAAAAGAATTAATGAAAGGGACCACCAACTGATTGTGGATGCACTTGGTGTAGCCCAGACCAATGTTTCTCTAGCTCTTAGTTGTATCCAAGCTCAACTGTGGATGCAATCTATGGTAGCAGCAATTATAAGAGAAGGTGAAGAGGGCACATTACCCACTGAAATTTGAAAGGTAATTTGGGATAATGCAACTAAATTTGAGAAAGAATTCCAATCCTGGTGGTATTTAGTCGATTTCACTTATGACCCCATTAGCAATAAGGCCACAGCTTTTGTCTTAACAATACACAATGCTTCGGTATATACCATATACCCAATCATTGCGTTAGGATTAAATCACAATGGAACTGTACTCTATCCATTAGAACATAGAGTATGGGCCCACCGAAATGGAAACAAATGGCAAACTGTTGATGTTAACGCATGCGTTGTACGGGAACAACAAGGATTTATTTGTGAGAGTAACACCCTCAAAGCCCAAGACATCTGTCTTGACACTGAACAAAATGTTTGTCATTTTGAAATACGACCTGATGAAGCCCCTGAAACTGTACTTGTGTATATTGGAAAAGGATGTGTTTGTATGAGAACCCTTTGTGATTTTATATTTGTAGATAACGTTACTGTAGATACAAGCAATCGCTCAAATATTTGTGTTTGTAACTTTACTAAAATCGTGGGATGTGACTTCAATTATTCAGCTCCTGTTACGTCTTATCAACTGTTACAATCTAACTATACATTGAGTCGAGACTTATTGCCTACCCCCATCGGAATGAATCTTACATTGGTGAAGAAACTACTACAACATGATGACCTGTGTCAACTGCTGGAACACATCCGAAACAATGGACACAAAACTCTGATCACCGTTCATCATGATGCAGAAGAGATACACCATGTCTTGGAAAGAGTGAAGAAGGATGGAGAACACCATTGGTGGGAAACTCTTCTTGGATGGTCACCAACAGCAACGGGAGTGTTTAATCTTATGCTTCACCCAGTTGTCATTTTACTAATTCTAACATTAGTGTGTCTATTGCTTATAATTATATTGTATATAAAGGTTTGGCACATGATAAAGCAAATAACCCAACTTCAACCACCCAAAACATACAAGTTAATGCATAACAAATAGCAGTGCTTCACTGTCTACTTACCATGGATCTATAAGCGCACAAACTATCAATATACTATTTATGGCACAGAGGCAAGAGGTGACCGCACCACCACTCTGTGAAGGTAAGATGAATTGACTATAGTCACGGGGTGGAGTGTGGCGGTGTGCTCCCCCCCCCCCCCTGCTCCCTGCACAAGCAGTAACCATCAGTGGGAGTCATCCCGATAGCTGCATCCAGCTTATGCTGGACCTTGAGGACGAATAGCAACAAAGTAGCCAAGGGCTGCCTGAAGCAGGGATCTAAACCTCTTGCTGATATGCAAATATGACCATAAGTCAATCATCTTACTCCTTAAATAGTGGACAGCCCAGGGCCCTTTGAGCTCTCCTGCACGGCAGCGGGCTGCACGCCAGGATCTCCCCTTGAGCAGGGATGCCTCTCAAGGTTACTCCTCGAGGTTGAGAGATTCCTTGCCGCAACAGTTCCTCGGTAAGTGACTAATAGCATGCTAAACTTTGAAATCTTAGCTAAGTGATATAAAGGATTGATTGCGCACATATATAATCCTTTAGACATAAACCGTTGACCAAGTCTGGGACTAGGACTGGATCTAGCCGCACCTAGACTCCTCTCTGAGAAGGAGTTTAGAAAGCAAGGGGATCTTTTCCAAACCTCATGACTCAACGGGAGGGTGTCCCTGACAGTTTTGTCTGACCCTGTCCTCTATGCAGTAAATAATCAAGTGCACCTCGCCATCGAATCTTGTTAAAACACTGTCGCATTGAACTTTGTTAACTCCCTATTCTGTATCAATAAACTATATTTTTACTTCTCTCTAACGAGTGAAGTGCTCGCTCACTCCATCCGCGACACTGGCCCAGAGGCTCCGTGCATCCTTGGCATAGACTGCCTCAGGAGAGGGTATTTCAAGGACCCAAAAGGGTACCGGTGGGCTTTTGGTATAGCTGCCTTGGAGATGGAAGAAATTAAACATCTGTCTACCTTGCCTGGTCTCTCAGAAGACCCTTCTGTTGTGGGATTGCTGAGGGTCAAAGAACAACAGGTGCCCATCGCTACCACAATGGTGCACCAGAGGAAATATCGCACCAAACGAGACTCCCTGATTCCCATCCATGAGATGATTCGTCGACTGGAGAGCCAAGGGGTGATCAGTAAGACTCGTTCACCTTTTAACAGTCCCATATAGCCAGTATGAAAGTCTAATGGAGAGTGGAGACTAACAGCAGATAACCGTGGTCTGCATGAAGTCACGCTGCCATTGAATGCTGCCGTGCTGGACATGCTGGAACTTCAGTACGAACTGGAGTCAAAGGCAGCCAAATGGTATGCCACAACTGATATCGCTAATGCGTTTTTCTCAATCCCTTTGGCAGCAGAGTGCAGGCCACAGTTTGCTTTCACTTGGAATGGCAAACAGTATACTTGGAATCGATTGCCCCAGGGGTGGAAACAGAGCCCTACCATTGGCCATGGACTGATCCAGATGGCACTGGAACAGGGTGAAGCTCTGGAACTTATCGTGTGGTGCAACACAGCAGAGGAAGTTTTTGAGAAAGGAAAGAAAAAAGTCCAAATGCTTCTGAAGGCCAGTTTTGACATAAAACGAATTAAGGTCAAGGGGCCTGCACAGGAGATCCAGTTTTTTAAGAATAAAATGGAAAGATGGACGTCATCAGATCCCAATGGATGTGATTGTTTAACAAAATAACAGCCATGTCTCCACCATCTAGCAAAAAGGAAACACAAGCTTTCCTAGGCGTTGTGGGTTTTTGGAGAATGCATATTCCAAATTACAGTCTGATTGTAAGCCCTCTCTACCAAGTGACCCAGAAGAAGAACAATTTCAAATGGGGCCCTGAGCAATGACAAGCCTTTGAACAAATTAAACGGGAGATAGTTCATGCAGTAGCCCTTGGGCCAGTCCAGGCAGGGCAAGATGTAAAAAATGTGCTCTACACGGCAGCCGGGGAGAATGGCCCTACCTGGAGCCTCTGGCAGAAAGCACCAGGGGAGACTCGAGGTCGACCCCTTGGGTTTTGGAGTCGGGGATACAGAGGATCCGAGGCCTGCTATACTCCAACTGAGAAAAAGATATTGGCAGCATATGAAGTGATTCGAGCTGCTTCCGAAGTGGTTGGTACGGAAGCACAGCTCCTCCTGGCACCCCGGCTGCCGGTGCTGGGCTGGATGTTCAAAGGGAGGGTCCCCTCTACACATCATGCAACTGATGCTACGTGGAGTAAGTGGGTTGCACTGATCACACAATGAGCTCAAATAGGAAGCCCCAGTCCCCCAGGAATCTTGGAAGTAATTATGGACTGGCCAGAAGGCAAAGATTTTGGAATATCACCAGAGGAGGAGGTGGCAAGTGGTGAGGAGGCCCCACTGTACAATAAACTACCAGAAAATGAGAAGCAACATGCCCCGTTCACTGATGGGTCCTGTCATATTGTAGGAAAGCATCGGAGATGGAAAGCTGCTGTATGGAGTCCTATACGACAAGTTGTAGAAACTGCTGAAGGAGAAGGTGAATCGAGCCAATTTGCAGAAGTAAAGGCCATCCAGTTGGCTTTAGACATTGCTGAATGAGAAAAGTGGCCAGTGCTCTCTCTCTATACTGATTCCTGGATGGTGGCAAATGCCCTGTGGGGGTGGTTACAGCAATGGAAGCAGAACAACTGGCAGCACAGAGGCAAACCCATCTGGGCTGCAGCACTGTGGCAAGATATTGCTGCCTGGGTAGAGAACCTGGTTGTAAAAGTATGTCGCGTAGATGCTCATGTACCCAAGAGTCAGGCCACTGAGGAACATCAAAACAACCAGCAGGTGGATCAGGCTGCTAAGATTGAAGTGGCTCAGGTGGACCTGGACTGGCAACATAAGGGTGAATTATTTATAGCGCTATGGGCCCATGACACCTCAGGCCATCAAGGAAGAGATGCAACATATAGATGGGCTCGTGATCGAGGGGTGGACTGGACCATGGACACTATTGCACAGGTTATCCATGAATGTGAAACATGCGCTGCAATCAAGCAAGCCAAGCAGTTAAAGCCTCTGTGGTATGGAGGGTGATGGCTGAAATATCAATATGGGGAGGCCTGGCAGATTGATTATATCACACTCCCACAAACCCGCCAAGGCAAGCGCTATGTGCTTACAATGGTGGAAGCAGCCACCAGGTGGCTGGAAACATATCCTGTGCCCCATGCCACTGCCCAGAACACTATCCTGGGCCTTGAAAAGCAAGTCCTATGGCAACATGGCACCCCAGAAAGAACTGAGTCAGACAAAAGGACTCATTTCTGAAACAACCTCATAGACACCTGGGCCAAAGAGCATGGCATTGAGTGGGTATAACACATCCCCTATCATGCACCACCCTCCAGGAAAATCGAATGATACAACGGACTGTTAAAGACTACACTGAGAGCAATGGGTGGTGGGACATTCAAACATTGGGATACACATTTAGCAAAGGCCACCTGGTTAGTCAACACTAGGGGATCTGCCAATCGAGCTGGCCCTGCCCAATCAAAACTTTTACGCACTGTCGAAGGAGATAAAGTCCCTGTAGTGCACATGAAAAACATGCTGGGGAAGACAATCTGGGTTACTCCTGCCTCAGGCAAAGGCAAGCCCATTCGTGGGATTGCTTTTGCTCAAGGACCCGGGTGCGCTTGGTGGGTAATGCGAAAGAATGGGGAAGTCCAATGTGTACCTCAAGGGGATTTGATTTTGGGTGAAAATAGCCAATAAATTATTGTTTATAGATGTTATGGTATGATGTTAATTACTGTACAGTAGTCTATGTCAGCACTTTTATGGTTACTATATAGCATATCAACAGTGTTAGATATTAATGAGGAATGACCTTTTGTAAAATCGAGCAAAGTGCAGTGGTGATGGAACCAAAACTGTCTTCAGCATGCAACAATCCAACACCACACACCATCTCTCCTGCCCTGAAGGACTGTTATAACAGATGGAGCCCAAAGTCATGGACTAAATGAACTCAACGGACCTTTTATAGGGATGGCCCATAGACCAAGGGAATGATAGCTGTGTGTATATATCAAAAGACAGGGAAAGTGGTAGTAATTTATTGGGATGTATTGGAAAGTATGGGACCTGGGCATGACGTAGATGGTATAGAATAAGGGGTGGATATTGTCCTGGTTTTGGCTGGGATAGGGTTAATTTTCTTCCTAGTAGCTGGTATAGTGCTGTGTTTTGGATTTTAGTATGAGAATAATATTGATAACACACTGATGTTTTAGTTGTTGCTAAGCGGTGTTTACACTGGTCAAGGACTTTTCAGCTTCCCATGCTCTGCCAGGCTCACAAGAAGCTGGGAGGGGGCACAGCCAGGATAGTTGATCCAAACTGACCCAAGGACTATTCCATACCATATGACGTCATGCTCAGTATATAAACTAGGGGGAGTTGGCCGGGGGGCAGCGATCGCTGCTTGGGGACTGGCTGGGCGTCAGTCAGCTGGTGGTGAGCGGTTGCACACGGTTTTTTGTTTGTTTTTCCCTGGGTTTTTTCCTCTCTCTCTCCCTCTCTTTTAATTTTCCTTTTCATTAAAATTTATTATTGTTATTATTTTTATTATTATTGTTGTTGTTATTATTATTATATTTCAATTATTAAACTGTTCTTATCTCAACCCATGAGTTTTCTTACTTGTGCTTTTCAGATTCTCTCCCCCATCCCACCAGGGGGGAGGGTGAGCGAGCGGCTGTGCGTTGCTTAGTTGCTGACTGGGGTTAAACCACAAAGAGTAAGAGATGAGTGATTTTAGGTCAGTTTGGTGTAGCCAGATTGAGCTGGTTATTAGATCCCCTCATAGGGCCAGGGTGAGGAATGGGTAGCGTAGGTGATCTGAGACGGGGCCTATGTGGAATAGTGGAATATCATACCCACCTATTTTTAGAAGTAGTGCGGCGAGTAATATTGATCCTGCGATTGGGGCCTCTGTGTGGGCTTTGGGTAGTCATAAGTGAAGTCCATATAGGAGTGCTTTTACTATGAATGTTATTAATAGGGCTAGGCCTGATGATAGGAGACCAGTTCATGAGTTGGTGAGTGAAGGGTGGGTTAGTTCTAACTCTGTAGAGTGCCAGGTTTTGTGTGTAGGTTTGTGACTAGTAATGGTAAAGAACTGATAATGGTATAGAACAGTAGGTAGATACCAGCACTTAGGCGTTCTAGTTGGTTTCCTCACCATGTGATTAGGATCAGGGTGGGAATTAGGGTTGCTTTGAATGAAATATAGAATAGTGTTAGCTCCGTGGTTGAGGCTAGGATGATGAATGGTTGGATCATAATTAGGGTTGCAATGAAGATTCTTTTTTTTTTTGTTAGTGGTTTATGTTGGACATGGTTTTGGCTTGCTATGATTATGAGTGGTAGTAGTCAGCAGGACAGTACTAGTAAGGGGGATGAGATTTGGTCGATGCCAGTTCATTGGGCCAGGTTTTTATGGGGATAGTATGTTGGGAGAAGTCATTGTAGACTGAGGGTGGCAATTAGGAGGCTATGTGTGGTGGTATTAGTTCATAGGAATTTGGCGGGGGGGAGAAGAGGGTTGTGGGTAGGAGTATGATTGTTGGGAGAATGATTCTTAGCATTGTAGGAGGTTTGGGTTGTGTAGGTGGTCAGAGCCGTGGGTTCATGTGGAGGCTACTAGTATTGCCAAGACTGTACCTGTTTCACGTGCTGAGAATGCTAGTATGATTACGGGTATTAGGGTGAAAGATGTAGCTTGGTTTTTGATAGGTAAGACTGATAGGGTGACATATATAGATAATATCGTGCTTTCTAGGCATAGTAGGGCAGAGATTAGGTGGGTTCAATGGAAGGCTAACCCTAAGCTGCTTAGGGTAAAGGCTGAGTAGAAGCTTAGGTGTAGGAGTGACATAAAGTCATAGGGTTGGGCTACGATCTGCTGAGTCAAAATCAACTGTCTTGGTTAGACTACCTTTCTTTTATTCTGCTCATTCTAGGCCCCCTTGTATCCACTCATAGATCAGTCCTAGCGTAAGTAGGAGGATAATGATGGAGCCTCAGGTTAGGGTGGTGGTGGGGGACTGAAGGACAGTTCATGGGAGTGGAAGTAAGAGTGCAATTTCTAAGTAAGTTGAATAGTAGAAATAGGATTGCTACTGAGGAAGAATTGGATTGAGAATGGGAGTTGGGCAGATCCTAGTGGGTCAAAGCCACATTCATATGGGGATAGTTTTTCTGAGGCTGGGTTTATTTGGGCAAGTCAGACATTTAATGTAGTTAGGATAATGCTGAGAGTGAGGGATAAGGCGAGTATAAATGTGATTACATGATTGCTCTTCTCTGGGGTTATACCAGATTTTAGAGATTGGAAGTCAATTGCAATTAGTATACTAGAAGAGCAGGTTCCTCATCAGTAGATGGTTATATAGAGGAATAATCAGATAATGTCTACGAAATGTCAATATCAGGCTGCTGCTTCAAATCTGAAGTGGTGGTTTGAGGTGAAGTGGAATTTGATTAGTCGTAAGAGGCAAACCAATAGGAAGGAAGATCCAATGATTACCTGTAGTCCGTGGAATCCTGTCGCAACAAAAAAGGTTGAGCCGCCTATGCTGTCGGCGATTGAAAATGGTGCTTTGTGGTATTCTGTTGCTTGGAGTGCAATGCAGTTGAATCCTAGTAGAACTGTTACGGTTAGTGTGTGGATTGCTTGTTTTCGATTACCTTCTGTGATACTGTGGTGTGCTCATGTTACGGTAATGCCTGAGGCAAGGAGGATAGTTGTGTTTAATAAGGGTACTTCTAGGGGATTAAGAGGTTTGATTCCTATTGGGGGGGTCTTTGTCCATCTAGTTCTGGGGTGGGGACTAAGCTAGAGTGAAAGAATGCTCAGAAGAATCCTAGGAAGAAGAATGCCTCAGATGTAATGAAGAGGATTATTCCGTATCGTAAGCCTTTTTGGACTGTGGGGGTGTGGTGGCCCTGGAATATGCTTTCTCATACAGTGTCTCATCACCATTGTAGTATGACTAGGAATATGGAGAGTAAGCCTAGGCTTAAAAGTTGTGAGGAGTTATAGTGGAATCATACGATCAGTCCTGAAGTAGTGAGTAAGGCAGCAGCTGCCCCGAAGATAGGTCAGGGGCTTGGGTCTACTATGGGTCTACCAAGAGTGTGCTTGGTGAGCCATTAGATGTTTTCTTGTAAGTATAGGCTTAGTAGAAGTACAAAGATGTAAGCTTGGATTATGGCTACTGCTACTTCTAAGGTGGTTAGTAGAAGTAGGATTGATGTGGTTAGGATGGACACTGTGGGTATAATGGGAAGTAGAGCAGTGGTAGCTGTGGAGATAAGTTGGATGAGAAGATGTCCTGCTGTGAGGTTTGCTGTGAGGTGGACCCCTATGGCTAATGGGTGGATAAGCAGGCTAGTGGTCTCGATTAGAATTAGGGCTGGGATTAGTGGTGTGGGGGTTCCTTCAGGTAGGAGGTGTCCTAGGGATGCTGAGGGCTGGTTTTGTAGGCCTGTGAGGAGGGTAGCTAGTCAGAGTGGGAAAGCCAGTGCTATGTTTATTGATAGTTGGGGTAAATGTATATGGTAGTAAGCCTAGGATGTTGATTATAGGAGTACTATTAGTGATGTTAGGATTAGGGCTCATTTGTGGCCTCCTTTGCTTAGTGGGATCATTAGTTTTGTGATTAGGTGGAAGAATCACAGTTGGAGGGTAGGGAGGCAGTTAGTGATTCATCGGGTGTTGGGTGTGGGGAGTAGTAGGGCGGGGAATAATACTGAGAGCAGAATCAGTGGGATTCATAGAAGGCATGGGCTTGTGAACTGGTCGAAGAAGCTTAGGTTCATGGTCAGGCTCAGGGAGGTAGTTTTGGCAGTTATGCAGGTTTTATTGGAAGGGGGGTTAGTAAGGGTGAATGATAGGAGCTTAGGTTGAATGATTAATAAGAAAATTAGTCATGATGTCAGTATGATGAAGAATCATGGATTTGGGTTGAGTTGTGGCATGCCATTAAGGAGGGGTAAGTGTCCCTCTTTCTCTAGCTTAAAAGGCTAGTGCTGTTACATAGCTTCTTAATGATTAGGATGTTGATAGTAGTGAGGATCAGCTCTTGAAGTGGGTAAGGGGGGTAGATTCTACTATGACTGGTATGTAGCTGTGGTTGGCCACACAAAATTCTGAGCATTGGCCGTAAAAGATTCCTGGTAGGGTGGTGATGAATGAAGTTTGGTTTACTCATCCTGGGATTGCATCAGTTTTTACTCCTAGAGTGGAGGACTCCTCAGGAGTGGAGGACGTCACCAGCAATAACAATAATCCGGATAGGAATAACAACGTGGTGGTTGACTTCTACTAGCCGGAAATGTCCTAGTGGAAGTTCTGTTGTGGGAATTATATGTGAGTCGAATGTTAGGTCTTTAAAGTCTGTGTATTCGTACGTTCAGTATCATTGATGACTGGTGGCTTTTAAGGTTAGGTCAGGCTCATCAATTTCATCTATTATATATAGGATTTGTAGAGATGGTAGGGTGAGGAGGATTAGGATGATAGCTGGTAGAATTGTTCAGATTAGTTCTACTTCTTGTGCATTGGCAGTATTTGAGGATAATTTTTCTATTAGTATAAGTGCTAGAAGATAAAGGACCAAGCCGCAGATTGCTAGTGCAACTATTAAGGCATGGTCGTGGAATTCAACAAGCTCTTCTATGACAGGGGATGAAGCATCTTGAAATCTGAATTGTGAATGATTGGCCACGTGAGCTGTACAGGGTTTTCACCTGTGATTTAATCTTGACAAGGCTATGTAATTGGTTTGCTCACATCTCATAAGAAAGAAGTGTGAGTGGTTTCATGCAGTTGGCTTGAAACCAGCATATGAGGGTTTGATTCCTTCCTTTCTTGTACTTGAACAAAGGCTGGTTCTTTGAAGGTGTGAGTTGGGGGTGGGCAGCTATGGATTCATTCAATGTTGGTGGTGGTTAGTTCTGGTTGTAAGACTTTTCTTTTTCTCAGGCTTCTCAGATGATGAATATTAGTATGATTACGGCTGTTATTGAAATTACAGCTGATAGAGGATATAGTGGTTCATAGTGTGTAGGCATCTGGGTAGTCTGAGTATCGTCATGGTATACCGGCTAAGGCTAAGAAGTGTTGTGGGAAGAAGGTTAGGTTCACACCTGTGAATATGACCCCAAAGTGGGCCTTGGCTCATGTGGGGTGTAGGGTATATCCTGTGAATAGCGGGAATCAGTGGGTAAATCCTGCTAGGATGGCAAAGATGGCCCCTATTGAGAGGATGTAGTGGAAGTGGGCAACTACATAGTATGTGTCATGTAAGGCAATGTCTAGTGAAGGGTTTGCTAGTATGATTCCTGTTAGACCTCCAGTGGTGAAGAGGAAGATGAAGCCTAGGGCTCATGGTATAGGCGGGTCTCAATCCTCTGTAGTGTGGCTAATCAGCT
Organism: Mycteria americana; assembly: GCF_035582795.1. NCBI lineage: Eukaryota > Metazoa > Chordata > Aves > Ciconiiformes > Ciconiidae > Mycteria > Mycteria americana. The sequence goes on along the minus strand of NW_027445436.1, from coordinate 4,380,151 downwards.
AAAGACTTTGATGCCAGTTGGGATGGTGATGATTATGGTAGCAGATGTAAAGTATGCTTGGGTGTCTACGTCTATTCCCACTGTAAATATGTGGTGGGCCTATATGATAAAGCCTAGGAATCTGATGGATAGTATGGCTCATACTATTCCTATGTAGCCGAATGGTTCTTTTTCACCTGCATAGTATATTACTGTGTGAGATGATTCCAAAGCCTGGTAGGACTAAGATGTAAACATCTGGGTGGCCAAAGAATCAGAAAAGGTGTTGATATAGGACTGGGTCACCTCCTCCGGCAGGATCAAAGAATGTAGTGTTTAAGCTTCAATCTGTGAGTAGTATAGTGATACCAGCAGCAAGGACTGGGAGCAAGAGTAGTAGTAAAACAGTGGTGAGGAGGACGGATCATACAAATGGGGGGGTTTGGTACTGTGAAAGAGCTGGTGGTTTTATGCTGATGGCAGTCGTGATGAAGTTGATTGCTCCCAGGATAGAAGATACACCTGCTAGATGGAGGGAGAAAATAGCCAGGTCTACTGAAGCTCTCCTAAGTGGGAGATGGATGAGAAGGCTAAGATTTTTCTAATTTGAGTTTGGTTTAGTCCTATTCAGGCTCCTAGAGCTATGGTCGTTAATAGTGTTGGGTTGAGTGGGATGTTAGGAAGAGAATGGTGATTGGGGGGAATTTCATTATTGTTGATAGTAGTAGAGCAGTAATTAGGGATGAGCCTTGAAGTACTCCTGGGAATCAGAAATTGAATGGGACTAGTCTTAGTTTGATTGCAATTACTATTGTCAGTAGGAGGCAGGATGTTGGGGGGCTTAGTTGGGTAATGTCTCATTGGCCTGTGGCTCAAGCATTGGTTATGCTTGAAAAGAGGACTAATGCTGAGGCAGATGCTTGTACTAGGAAGTATTTGATTGCAGCTTCAATGGCTCGTGGATGGTGGGATTTGGAGATGAGGGGAATAATAGTGAGGGCATTAATTTCTAGTCCTGTTCAGGCTATGATTCGGTGGTTGCTTGACATTGTAATGGTTGTTCCTAAGAGTAAGCTTAGGGAGGAGATTAATTTTGCATGTGGGTTCATTAGTAGGAGAAGGGGTTAAAACAGCATTTTTGGGGTATGGGCCTGATAGCTTTGTTAGCTGACCCTACTAGAAAATAATATAGAAGAAATATGGAGAGTTTTGATCTCTTCTGTGTATGTTCGATTCCTACTTTTCTAAACCTTTCTTAGGAAATGAGAGGGCTGGTATATCTGTATGTTCACCTTATCATAGTGACCCTTTATGTTCAGGCGCATTTCCTTAAGTAAGGAGGCAGGCCTGCATAGCAGATTGGTATGCTGGTGTGTCAAAGGTATAGTGCTAATGTCAGTGGTAGGAAGCTTTTTCAGAGAAGGTGTATGAGTTGGTCATAGTGGAATCGTGGATAGGAAGCTCGAATTCATAAGAAGCCTGAGGAAAGGAACAGGACTTTTGTAGCCAAGGCCACTGGAAATAGTTCGGGGCGGGGGGGGAGGTTTAGTGAACTTGGGTTTAGGACTAGGATAGTAGTGAGTGTATTTATCAGTATGATATTTGTGTATTCAGCTAGGAAGAATAGGGCGAATGGTCCTGTGGCATACTCTACATTGAAGCCTGATACTAGCTCGGCTTCACCTTCTGTGAGGTTGAATGGAGCATGGTTTGTTTCAGCAAGTGTCGAAGTGTACCGTATTATTGCAAGGGGCCATGAGGAGAAGATGCGGTATAGTGGTTCTTGGGTAATGGCAAGAGTGTTTAGGGTGTAGTTTCTACTTAGTATGATTACAGATAAGAGGATAATAGCTAGCATTACTTCATAGGATATGATTTGTGCGACTACTTGCAGTGCACCAATTAGGGCATATTTTGAGTTTGAGGCTCACCCTGATCATAGGATTGAGTATTCTGCTAGACTTGATATGGCTAGGAGGAAGAGGAGGCCTAGGTTTAGATCAGTGATGGAGAAGGGGAGGGGGAGAGGCATTCAGATTGTGATTGCTAGGAGAAGGGCTAGTATGGGGGTTATGATAAAGAGAAACAGGGAGGAAGTGGATGGGCAAATAGGCTCCTTAATGAATAGTTTTACTCTGCCTGCTACTGGCTTTAATAATCTGAAGGGGCCTACAATGTTCAGGCCCTTTCGGGCTTGTATGTACCTTAGGATTTTTCATTCTTCTAATGGTAAGAAGGCTACAGCAATTAGAATTGGGATAGCATAGGATAAGGATATGATAAGATAGTTTAAAGCAAAGGGTCAGGCCAAAAGTAAATGTGATGGGGAAACAGGGGAGCTAGGGAGAAGATTTAAACCTCTGGGTAAAGGGCTTAAAGCCTTTTGCATTTTCTGAGCTCTGCCATACTAGCGGCCTTTTTCTAGGACTGGAGTGGTATGTCATCAGCACTGGAATCGCATTAATTAATTAAATACACATACGTATGCATAACACATCGCATCTTATTAAAGAAACTCCCCTACAAGTGCACAAACAACAAAAAACAAACAAACAACTGTCCTTGTAGCTTAACAACAAATCATGGCACTGAAGCTGCCAAGATGTTAACCACAGTATCCTGGTTTTGGCTGGGATAGGGGTAATTTTCTTCCTAGTAGCTACTATTGCTGTGTTTTGGATTTAGCATTGGAATAATGTTGATAACACACTGATGGTTCAGTTGTTGCTAAGTAATATTTACACTAGTCAAGGACTTTTCAGCTTCTCATGCTCTGCCAGGTGCACAAGAAAATGGGAGGGAGCACAGCCAAACTGGCCAAAGGGCTATTCCATACCATATGACATCATGCTCAGTATATAAACTGGGAGGAATTGGCCAGGAGGCAGCGATCGCTGCTCAGGGACTAGCTGGGCATTGGTCAGCGAGTGGTGAGCGGTTGCATCATTTGTTTTGGGGTTTTTTTTCCCCTGTGTTTTTTCCTCTCTCTCTGTCTTTTGTTGTTTTCCTTTTCATTACATCATCATCATCATTATTATCATCATTATTATTATTATTATTATTTTATATTTTCCCCCACTTATTAAACTGTTCTTATCTCAACCCACAAGTTTTCTTTCTTTTGCTCTTCCAATTCTCTCCCCCATCCCACCGGGAGGAGGGAGGGTGAGCGAGCGCCTGTGTGGTGCTTAGTTGCTAACTGAAGCTAAACAACAACAGTCCTTTTTGGCACCCAACGTGGGGCTCGAAGGGTTTGAGATAATAACAGATTAACCAGAGCGTATTAAGGAATTTAGATCTGTTAGTAGTTGTGGGCCACGATATTGATTCATCTGTTCTCGATATTGGTTTACCTGATCTGCACCATGCTCATTTTTTTGCTGTACATGTTAAAGATCGGTGTTGGTTTTTGCAGTTTGCTGTGCTCTGCAGTGATTAGTGATGTTTTGCTTGGGAGATTTGCTATTAAAACAGTGACCTTGGGTTTACTTTGGTAAGTGTCATAATGAAACCATTACTGTACGTCGGGTACCACCTTGTGGAGACAATTAGCAATTATACCTCTTCCTCTGAGAGGTTTTTTATGGAGGAAATGCAAAATGGCACCTTCGCTACTTTCTTCTACAATGTTTCCTCCGTTGTTACAATAAGTTTTCAGTATCTTGAACATTCTTGGGTAGTTAAGATACATCTATAGGTATTGCTTGGGAATATTGTTTCAGTTTTGTCTAAGGTTAATAAGGAATTTCAGAATATCATCCAGAGATCTGCCACAAGGCCGGATAGTTATGAGTGGCGGGGTGTGTGGGATAGCATGGGCAAATGCCTAGGATGGTGGGCACCTCCAGTGTTTTGGAACTTCACCCCTGAACAAGTGCAGAATCCTGAAAAATTAGTAGAATACTTGGGAAAAGTATGTTGTCACCCTGACAATTCTAAGGAGATACAAATCACTGCAATGTGCTGGGGCCTGGCCCATGCCTACCAAGCCCTGTTCAACACTATTCAGAACCCTCAAGGGGAAAAGAAGGTCTCTGGGTCTGGCAACAAAACAACAGGCACCGCAGCAACTCCAGCCCCAGTGACAGACAATGCGGTTGAAGCAGGGAACAAAACCGTGAAATTATCAGTCACCCCTATACACAAAAAGAAATCCTGGAAGCAAAAGTCAGCTCGCTTAGAAAGGGAAGATGAAAAAGCAGGGCCATCACAAGGAGAGGAAGAAGAAGAACTCGTAAATGAGATGGAAACCACCTGATCCCTATCCCTGAGTGAGCTGCAAGATATGCGAAAAGATTTCGGCCGTCGTCCAGGCGAGCACGTTGTCACCTGGCTGCTCCGATGCTGGGATAACAGGGCCAGTAGCCTGGAATTAGAGGATCATCCCCTTCTACAATCATCCCCTTCTACAGTGTGTAAAAGTTTTGATTGGGCAGGGCCAGCTCGATTGGCAGATCCCCTAGTGTTGACTAACCAGGTGGCCTTTGCTAAATGTGTATCCCAATGTTTGAATGTCCCACCACTGATTACTCTCAGTGTAGTCTTTAACAGTCCATTGTATCGTTCAATTTTCCTGGAGGGTGGTGCATGATAGGGGATGTGATATACCCACTCAATGCCATGCTCTTTGGCCCAGGTGTCTATGAGGTTGTTTCAGAAATGAGTCCTTTTGTCTGACTCAGTTCTTTCTGGGGTGCCATGTTGCCATAGGACTTGCTTTTCAAGGCCCAGGATAGTGTTCTGGGCAGTGGCATGGGGCACAGGATATGTTTCCAGCCACCTGGTGGTTGCTTCCACCATTGTAAGCAAATGGCGCTTGCCTTGGCGGGTTTGTGGGAGTGTGATAGAATCAATCTGCCAGGCCTCCCCATATTGATATTTCAGCCATCACCCTCCATACCACAGAGGCTTTAACTGCTTGGCTTGCTTGATTGCAGTGCATGTTTCACATTCATGGATAACCTGTGCAATAGTGTCCATGGTCCAGTCCACCCCTCGATCACGAGCCCATCTATATGTTGCATCTCTTCCTTGATGGCCTGAGGTGTCAGGGGCCCACCAAGCTATAAATAATTCACCCTTATGTTGCCAGTCCAGGTCCACCTGAGCCACTTCAATCTTAGCAGCCTGATCCACCTGCTGGTTGTTTTCATGTTCCTCAGTGGCCTGACTCTTGGGTACATGAGCATCTACGCGACATACTTTTACAACCAGGTTCTCTACCCAGGCAGCAACATCTTGCCACAATGCTGCAGCCCAGATGGGTTTGCCTCTGTGCTGCCAGTTGCTCTTCCATTGTTGCAACCACCCCCACAGGGCATTTGCCACCATCCATGAGTCAGTATAGAGATAGAGCACTGGCCACTTTTCTCATTCAGCAATGTCTAAAGCCAACTGGATGGCCTTTACTTCTGCAAATTGGCTCAATTCCCCTTCTCCTTCAGCAGTTTCTACAACTTGTCGTATAGGACGCCATAGAGCAGCCTTCCACCGTCAATGCTTTCCTACAATACAACAGGACCCATCAATGAACAGGGCATATTGCTTCTCATTTTCTGGTAGTTTATTGTACAGTGGGGCCTCCTCAGCACGCGTCACCCCCTCCTCTGGCAATATTCCAAAATATTTGCCTTCTGGCCAGTCCATAATTACTTCCAAGATTCCTGGGCGATTGGGGTTTCCTATTTGAGCTCATTGTGTGATCAGTGCAACCCACTTACTCCACGTAGCATCAGTTGCATGATGTGTAGAGGGGACCTTCCCTTTGAACATCCAGCCCAGCACCAGCAGCCGGGGTGCCAGGAGGAGCTGTGCTTCAGTACCAACCACTTCTGAAGCAGCTCGAACCCCTTCATATGCTGCCAATAACTTTTTCTCAGTTGGAGTATAGCAGGCCTCAGATTCTCTGTATCCCTGACTCCAAAATCCTAGGGGTCGACCTCGAGTCTCCCCTGGTGCTTTCTGCCAGAGGCTCCAGGTAGGGCCATTCTCCCCGGCTGCAGTGTAGAGCACATTCTAAACATCTTGCCCTGCCCAGACTGGCCCAAGGGCTACTGCATGAACTATCTCCCGTTTAATTTGTTCAAAGGCTTGTCATTGCTCAGGGCCCCATTTGAAATCATTCTTCTTCCAGGACACTTGGTAGAGAGGGCTTACGATCAGACTGTAATTTGGAATATGCATTCTCCAAAATCCCACAACGCCTAGGAAAGCTTGTGTTTCCTTTTTGCTAGATGGTGGAGACATGGCTGTTATTTTTTTGATCACAACCATTGGGATCTGACGACGTCCATCTTGCCATTTTATTCCTAAAAACTGGATTTCCTGTGCAGGTCCCTTGACCTTACTTTGTTTTATGGCAAAACCGGCTTTCAGAAGGATTTGGATTATTCTCTTCCCTTTCTCAAAAACTTCTTCTGCTGTATTGCCCCACACAATACTGTCATCAATATATTGCAGATGTTCCAGAGCTTCACCCTGTTCCAGTGCATTCTGAATCAGTCCTTGGCAAATGGTGGGACTGTGTTTCCACCCCTGGGGCAATCGATTCCAAGTGTACTGAACACCCCTCCAAGTGAAAGCAAACTGTGGCCTGCACCCTGCTGCCAAAGGGATTGAGAAGAATGCATTAGCGATATCAATTGTTAGCATACCATTTGGCTGCTTTTGACTCCAGTTCATATTGCAGTTCCAGCATGTCCAGCATGGCAGCACTCAGCAGCAGTGTGACTTCATGCAGACCACAATAGTCTACTGTTAGTCTCCACTCTCCATTAGACTTTCACACTGGCCATATAGGAGTGTTAAAAGGTGAATGAGTCTTACTGATCACTCCTTGGCTCTCCAGTCGACGAATCAGCTCATGGATGGCAATCAGGGAGTCTCGGTTGGTGCAATATTGCCGCCTGTGCACTGTTGTGGTAGCAACTGGCACCTGTTGTTCTTTGACCCTCAGCAACCCCATAACAGAAGGGTCCTCTGAGAGACCAGGCAAGGTAGACAGCTGTTTAATTTCCTCCGTCTCCAAGGCAGCTATACCAAAAGCCCACTGGTACCCTTTTGGGTCCTTGAAATACCCTCTCCTGAGGCAGTCTATGCCAAGGATGCACGGAGCCTCTGGGCCAGTCACAATGGGGTGCTTTTGCCACTCATTCCCAGTTAGGCTCACTTCAGCCTCCAATAGTCAGCTGTTGGGATCCCCCTGTCACTCCAGAAATACAGATGGGTTCTGCCTCTGTATAGCTTGATGGCATTAGGGTACACTGTGCACCGGTGTCTACTAGAGCCTTATACTCCTGTGGGTCTGATGTGCCAGGCCATCGAATCCACACAGTCCAGTAAACCCGGTTGTCCCTTTCCTCCACGTGGCTGGAGGCAGGGCCCCTCTAGTCCTGGTCACAGTATTCGTTACCCACTTCTTGTACATACAAGTTAGGAGTTCCTTCATTAAAATCAGGAGTAAGATCAGCCCTCTTACTCTGTCTGGGGAACTGTCCACTGGAAACCGGAGCAGCAGTTTTCCTGGAAGAACCCCCTTTGGTGATTGTTTTTACTTGCCTTTACTTTACTTACATGTACCTGTGCCTCTAGGGTCGAGGTAGGTTTTCCATCCCACTTCCTCATGTCCTCTCCATGGTCACGCAAGTAAAACCACAGGGTGCCCCGTGGTGTGTACCCTCTATATCCTCTCTCTTGAGCAGAAGAACGCTGACTCCTAATAGCTGAGATACTGGTTTGTACAGGTGGGGAGTAGGACATATCTTCTTTGAACCGTTGGAACTCCCGGAATAGTTTCTCCACAGCTTAGACAAGGGAGGAAGAGATACTTTCTTCGTATTCCTGGAGGTTACTAGCAGCTTCATTCACCGTTGGACCCTCTCCGCCTTTCCAGGTCAGTATTGCCAATGAGTTGGCACACGACGGTGGTGCGTTCCGTACCAACTTCCGCCACATGGGTCTTGTGCACTGGACCTCGTCTGGATCTATGGGTGACCGCACGTCGTTCAGGTCACCATAAATCACTTCCAGCACAGCTAATTCCCTCAGGTACTGGATACCTTTCTCCATGGTGGTCCATTTCCCGGAGCGGTATACAACATCTTCCTTGAAGGGATATCTTTCTCTTATAGCTGACAGGAGTCGCCTCCAGAGGCTGAGGGCTGGTGCCCCTTTTCCAATCACTTTGTCAATGCCCCCTTCCCTAGAAAGGGATCCCAGCTGCTTGGCTTCCTTACCCTCTAATTCCAGGCTATTGGCCCCGCTATCCCAGCATCGGAGCAGCCAGGTGGCAATGTGCTCCCCTGGACGATGGCTGAAATCTTTTCGCATATCTTGCAGCTCACTCAGGGATAGGGATCGGGTGGTTTCGGTCTCATTTACAGGTTCTTCCTCTTCCTCTTCCTCTCCCTGTGATGGCCCTGCTCTTTCATCTTCCCTTTCTAAACGAGCTGACATTCGCTTCCAGGATTTCTTTTTATGTATAGGGGCGACTGATACTGACACGGGTTCGTTCCCTGTTTGAACCGCAATGCTTGTAACAGAGTTGTTCGGTGAAGCTGCAGCCGCAGTGCCTGTCGCAGGGGGAATCGGAACAGCCGCAGTGCCTGTCGCAGGGGGGGCTGGAGCAACCGCAGTGCCTGTCGCAGGGGGAATCGGAACAGCCGCAGTGCCTGTCGCAGGGGGGGCTGGAGCAACCGCAGTGCCTGTCGCAGGGGGGGCTGGAGCAGCCGCAGTGCCTGTCGCAGGGGGAATCGGAACAGCCGCAGTGCCTGTCGCAGGGGGGGCTGGAGCAACCGCAGTGCCTGTCGCAGGGGGGGCTGGAGCAACCGCAGTGCCTGTCGTTTTGTCACCAGATCCTTGAGGGTATTGAGTAGCGTTGAACAGGGCTCGGTAGGCATGGGCCAGGCCCCAGCACATTGCAGTGATTTGTATCTCCTTAGAATTGCCAGAGTCACAGCATACTTTTTCCAAATATTCTACTAATTTTTCAGGATTCAGCACTTGTTCAGGGGTGAAGTTCCAAAACACTGGAGGTGCCCACCGTCCTAGGTGTTTGCCCATGCTATTCCACACACCCTGCCACTCATAACTATCCAGCCTTGGGGCAGATCTCTGGATGATATTCTTAAATTGCTTACTAACCCTGGACAAGATCGAAACAATATTCCCAAACAATACCAATACAAGTATCTTAACTACCCAAGGTTGTTCAAAATACTGAAAAGTTACTGTAATGAAGGAGGAAGCATTGTAGAAGAAAGTAGTGAAGGTACAATTCTGCATTTCCTCCATAAAAAACCTCTCAGAGGAAGAAGTATAATTGCGAATTGTCTCCATAAGATGATACCCCACATACAGTAACGGTTTCAGTACAGCACTTAGATACCAAAATAAACCCAAGGTCACTGTTTTAATAGCAAATCTCACAGGCAAAACATCACCAATTAAAGCAGAGCACAACAAACTGCAAAAACCAACACCGATCTTAAACATGTACAGCAAAGAAATGAGCATGGTGCAGATCAGGTAAACCAATGCTAGGAACAGATGGATCAATATCACGTCCCACAACTAATAACAGATCTAAATTCCTTAATACGCTCTGGTTAATCTGTTATTATCTCAAACCCTTTGGGCCCCACGTTGGGCGCCAAAAAGGACTGTCGTGGTTTAGCCCCAGCCGGCAGCCAAGCACCACGCAGCCGCTCGCTCACTTCCCCCCGCCCCGGTGGGATGGGGGAGAGAATCGAAAGAGCAAAAGTAAGAAAACTCGTGGGTTGAGATAAGAACAGTTTAATATTTGGAACAAAATAATAGTAATAATAATAATGAATTATAATGAGAGGGAAAAAAAAAAATGAGAGAGAGAGAGAGGAACAAAACCCAAGGGAGGGAAAAAAAGGGGAAAAAATATATAAAAAAAAAATAATACAACCGCTCACCACCCGCCGACCGACGCCCAGCCAGTCCCCGAGCAGTGATCGCTACCCCCCGGCCAACTTCCCCCAGTTTATATACTGGGCATGACATCATATGGTATGGAATAGCCCTTTGGTCATTTTGGATCAACTATCCTGGCTGTGCCCCCTCCCATTTCTTGTGCACCTGGCAGAGCATGGGGAGCTGAAGCGGGGAAAAGTCCTTGACCAATGTAAACACCGCTTAGCGACAGCCAAAACATCAGCGTGTTATCAATATTATTCTCATACTAAAATCCAAAGCACACCACTATACCAGCTACTAGGAAGAAAATTAACCCTATCCCAGCCAAAACCAGGACAATTACAATAACTTTTCAGTATCTTGAACATCCTTGGGTAGTTAAGATACATCTATTGGTATTGCTTGGGAATACTGTTTCGATCTTGTCCAAGATTAGTAAGCAATTTCAGAATATCATGCAGAGATCTGCCCCAAGGCCAGATAGTTATGAGTAGCAGGCTGTGTGGGATAGCATGGGCAAGTGCCTAGGATGGTGGGCACCTCCAGTGTTTTGGAACTTCACCCCTGAACAAGTGCTGAATCCTGAAAAATTAGTAGAATATTTGGAAAAAGTATGCTGTCACCCTGACAATTCTAAGGAGACACAAATCACTGCAATGTGCTGGGGTCTGGCCCATTCCTACTGAGCCCTGTTCAACACTATTCAGAACCCTCAAGGATCTGGTGACAAAATGACAGGCACTGCAGCTACTGTAGACCCCCCTGCGACAGGCACTGCGGTTGCTCCAGCCCCCCCTGCGACAGGCACTGCGGCTGTTCCGATTCCCCCTGCGACAGGCACTGCGGCTGCAGCTGCACCGAACAACTCTGTTACAAGCATTGCGGTTCAAACAGGGAACGAACCCGTGTCAGTATCAGTCGCCCCTATACATAAAAAGAAATCCTGGAAGCGAATGTCAGCTCGTTTAGAAAGGGAAGATGAAAGAGCAGGGCCATCACAGGGAGAGGAAGAGGAAGAGGAAGAACCTGTAAATGAGACCGAAACCACCCGATCCCTATCCCTGAGTGAGCTGCGAGATATGCGAAAAGATTTCAGCCATCGTCCAGGGGAGCACATTGCCACCTGGCTGCTCCGATGCTGGGATAGCGGGGCCAATAGCCTGGAATTAGAGGGTAAGGAAGCCAAGCAGCTGGGATCCCTTTCTAGGGAAGGGGGCATTGACAAAGTGATTGGAAAAGGGGCACCAGCCCTCAGCCTCTGGAGGCGACTCCTGTCAGCTATAAGAGAAAGATATCCCTTCAAGGAAGATGTTGTATACCGCTCCGGGAAATGGACCACCATGGAGAAAGGTATCCAGTACCTGAGGGAATTAGCTGTGCTGGAAGTGATTTATGGTGACCTGAACGACGTGCGGTCACCCATAGATCCAGACGAGGTCCAGTGCACAAGACCCATGTGGCGGAAGTTGGTATAGAACGCACCACCGTCGTGTGCCAAATGACTGGCAATACTGACCTGGAAAGATCGAGACAGTCCAACAGTGAATGAAGCTGCCAGTAACCTCTGAGAATACGAAGAAAGTATCTCTTCCTCCTTTGTCTCAGCTGTGCAGGAACTGTCCCAAGAGTTCCAACGGTTCAAAGAGGATTTGTCCTACTCCCTACCTATACGGACCAGTGTCTCAGCTATTAGGAGTCATCGTTCTTCTGCTCAAGAGAGAGGATATAGAGGGTACACACCATGGGGCATCCTATGGTTTTACTTGTGTGACCATGGAGAGGACATGAGGAAGTGGGATGGAAAACCTACCTCGACCCTAGAGGCACGGGTACGTGAGTTGCAAGGAAAAACAATCACCAAAGGGAGTCCTTCCAGGAAAACTGCTGCTCTGGTTTCCAGTGGACAGTTCCCCAGACAGAGTAAGAGGGCTGATTTTACTCCTGATTTTAATGAAGAAATTCCTGACTCATATACACAAGAAATGGGTAATGAATATTATGACCAGGATTAGGGCGGCCCTGCCACCAGCCAGGTGGAGGAAAGGGACAATCGAGTTTACTGGACTGTGTGGATTCGATGGCCTGGCACATCAGACCCACAGGAGTATAAGGCTCTAGTAGACACTGGTGCACAGTGTACCCTGATGCCATCAAGCTATACAGGGGCAGAACCTATATGTATTTCTGGAGTGACAGGGGGATCCCAGCAGCTGACTGTATTGGAGGCCGAAGTGAGCCTAACTGGGAATGAGTGGCAAAAGCACCCCATTGTGACTGGCCCAGAGGCTCCGTGCATCCTTGGCATAGACTACCTGAGGAGAGGGTATTTCAAGGACCCAAAAGGGTACCGGTGGGCTTTTGGTATAGCTGCCTTGGAGATGGAAGAAATCAAACAGCTGTCTACCTTGCCCGGTCTCTCAGAGGACCCTTCTGTTGTGGGGTTGCTGAGGGTTGAAGAAGAACAGGTGCCCATCGCTACCACAATGGTGCACCAGAGGCAATATTGCACCAACCGAGACTCCCTGATTGCCATCCATGAGCTGATTCGTCGACTGGAGAGCCAAGGACTGATCAGTAAGACTCGTTCACCTTTGTACAGTCTCGTATGGCCAGTGCAAAAGTCTAATGGAGAGTGGAGACTGACAGTAGACTATCGTGGCCTGAATGAAGTCACGCCGCCCCTGAGTGCTGCCGTGCCGGACATGCTGGAACTGCAATACGAACTGGAGTCAAAAGCAGCCAAATGGTATGCCACAACTGATATCGCTAATGCGTTCTTCTCAGTCCCTTTGGCAGCAGAGTGCAGGCCACAGTTTGCTTTCACTTGGAGGGGCGTTCAGTACACCTGGAATCGACTGCCCCAGGGGTGGAAACACAGCCCTACCATTTGCCATGAACTGATTCAGACTGCATTGGAACAGGGCAAAGCTCCAGAGCATCTGCAATATATTGATGACATTATCGTGTGGGGCAATACAGCAGCAGAAGTTTTTGAGAAAGGGAAGAAAATAGTCCAGATCCTCCTGAAAGCCGGTTTTGCCATAAAACAAAGTAAGGTCAAGGGACCTGCACAGGAGATCCAGTTTTTAGGAATAAAATGGCAAGATGGACGTCGTCAGATCCCAATGGATGTGATCAAAAAAATAACAGCCATGTCTCCACCATCTAGCAAAAAGGAAACACAAGCTTTCTTAGGTGTTGTGGGTTTTTGGAGAATGCATATCCCAAATTATAGTCTGATCGTAAGCCCTCTCTACCAAGTGACCCGGAAGAAGAACGATTTCAAATGGGGCCCTGAGCAACGACAAGCCTTTGAACAAATTAAACAGGAGATAGTTCATGCAGTAGCCCTTGGGCCAGTCCGGGCAGGGCAAGACGTAAAAAATGTGCTCTACACCGCAGCCGGGCAGAATGGCCCTACCTGGAGCCTCTGGCAGAAAGCACCTGGGGAGACTCGAGGTCGACCCTTAGGGTTTTGGAGTCGGGGATACAGAGGATCCGAGGCCCGCTATACTCCAACTGAAAAAGAGATATTGGCAGCATATGAAGGGGTTCAAGCTGCTTCAGAAGTGGTTGGTACGGAAGCACAACTCCTCTTGGCACCTTGACTGCCGGTGCTGGGTTGGATGTTCAAAGGGAGGGTCCCCTCTACACATCATGCAACTGATGCTACGTGGAGTAAGTGGGTTGCACTGATCACACAACGGGCTCGGATAGGAAACCCCAATCGCCCAGTAATCTTGGAAGTAATTATGGACTGGCCAGAAGGCAAACATTTCGGAATATCGCCAGAGGAGGAGGTGACGCGTGCTGAGGAGGCCCCACTGTACAATAAACTACCAGAAAATGAGAAGCAATATGCCCTGTTCACTGATGGGTCCTGTCGTATTGTAGGGAAAGCATCAGAGGTGGAAGGCTGCTGTATGGAGTCCTATACGACAAGTGGTAGAAACTGCTGAAGGAGAAGGTGAATCAAGCCAATTTGCAGAAGTTAAAGCCATTCAGCTGGCTTTAGACATTGCTGAATGAGAAAAGTGGCCAATGCTCTATCTCTATACTGACTCATGGATGGTGGCAAATGCCCTGTGGGGGTGGTTACAGCAATGGAAGCAGAACAACTGGCAGTGCAGAGGCAAACCCATCTGGGCTGCAGCATTGTCGCAAGATGTTGCTGCCTGGGTAGAGAACCTGGTTGTAAAAGTATGTCGCGTAGATGCTCATGTACCCAAGAGTCAGGCCACTGAGGAACATCAAAACAACCAGCAGGTGGATCAGGCTGCTGAGATTGAAGTGGCTCAAGTGGATCTGGACTGGCAACATAAGGGTGAATTATTTATAGCTTGGTTGGCCCATGACACCTCAGGCCATCAAGGAAGAGATGCAACATATAGATGGGCTCGTGATCGAGGGGTGGACTGGACCATGGACACTATTGCACAGGTTATCCATGAATGTGAAACATGCGCTGCAATCAAGCAAGCCAAGCGGTTAAAGCCTCTGTGGTATGGAGGGTGATGGCTGAAATATCAATATGGGGAGGCCTGGCAGATCGATTATATCACGCTCCCACAAACCTGCCAAGGCAAGCGCTATGTGCTCACCATGGTGGAAGCAGCCACCAGATGGCTGGAAACGTATCCTGTGCCCCATGCCACTGCCCGGAACACTATCTTGGGCCTTGAAAAACAAGTCCTATGGTGACATGGCACCCCAGAGAGAATTGAGTCAGACAAAAGGACTCATTTCTGAAACAACCTCATAGACACCTGGGCCAAAGAGCATGGCATTGAGTGGGTATATCACATCCCCTATCATGCACCAGCCTCTGGGAAAATTGAACGATACAATGGACTGCTAAAAACTACACTGAGAGCAATGGGTGGTGGGACGTTCAAACATTGGGATACACATTTAGCGAAGGCCCACCTGGTTAGTTAACACTAGAGGATCTGTCAATCGAGCTGGCCCTGCCCAATCAAAACTTTTACGCACTGTAGAAGGGGATAAGGTCCCTGTAGTGCACATAAAAAACATGCTGGGGAAGACAGTCTGGGTTACTCCTGCCTCGGGCAAAGGCAAGCCCATTCGTGGGATTGCTTTTGCTCAAGGACCCGGGTGCACTTGGTGGGTAATGCGAAAGGATGGGGAAGTCAGATGTGTACCTCAAGGGGATTTGATTTTGGGTGAGAATAGCCAATGAACTGAATGCTATGATGTTAACTGCTATATAATACTGCGTGTCATCACTTGTATGATTACTATACACCATATCAATGGTATTTCAATAAGGATCACCCAGATTAGTGAAGAATGAACTTTGATGAAAGCAAGCAAAGTGCAGTGGTGATGGAACCAGAACTGGCTTCAGCATGCAACAACCCAACACCACACACCATCTCTTCTGCCATGAAGGACTATTATGACAGATGGAGCCCAAAGTCATGGACTAAATGAACTTAATAAACATTTTAGAAGGATGGCCCATAGACCAAGGGAATGATAACTGTGTGTACATATATAGATATACATACCAAGAGACAGGAAAAGTGGTGGTGATTAATTGTATTAGAAAAGGTAGAACCTGGGCATTACATAAATGGTATAGAATAAGGGGTGGATACTGTCCTGGTTTTGGCTGGGATAGAGTTAGTTTTCTTCCTAGTAGCTGGTATAGTGCTGTGCTTTGGATTTTAGTATGAGAATAATATTGATAACACGCTGATGTTTTGCCTGTCACTAAGCGGTGTTTACATTGGTCAAGGACTTTTCCCCCCTTCAGCTCCCCATGCTCTGCCAGGTGCACAAGAAATGGGAGGGGGCACAGCCAGGATAGTTGATCCAAACTGGCCAAAGGGCTATTCCATACCATATGATGTCATGCCCAGTATATAAACTGGGGGGAGTTGGCCGGGGGGTAGCGATCACTGCTCGGGGACTGGCTGGGCGTCGGTCGGCGGGTGGTGAGCGCTTGTATTTTTTTTTTATATATATTTTTTCCCCTTTTTTTCCCTCCCTTGGGTTTTGTTCCTTTCTCTCTCTCTCTCTCGTTGTTTTTTTTCCCTCTCATTATAATTCATTATTATTATTACTATTATTTTGTTCCAAATATTAAACTGTTCTTATCTCAACCCACGAGTTTTCTTTCTTTTGCTCTTCCGATTCTCTCCCCCATCCCACCGGGGCGGGGGGAAGTGAGCGAGCGGCTGCGTGGTGCTTGGCTGCCGGCTGGGGCTAAACCACGACAGTAATGAAGGAGGAAACATTGTAGAAGAAAGTAGTGAAGGTACAATTCTGCATTTCCTCCATAAAAAACCTCTCAGAGGAAGAAGTATAATTGTGAATTGTCTCCATAAGGTAGTACCCGACATACAATAACGGCTTCAGTACAGCACTTAGATACCAAAATAAACACAAGGTCACTGTTTTAATAACAAATCTCACAGGCAAAACATCACCAATTAAAGCAGAGCACAACAAACTGCAAAAACCAACACCGATCTTTAACATGTACAGCAAAAAAATGAGCATGGTGCAGATCAGGTAAACCAATATCGAGAACAGATGAATCAATATCGTGGCCCACAACTATTAACAGATCTAAATTCCTTAATACGCTCTGGTTAATCTGTTATTATCTCAAACCCTTCGAGCCCCACATTGGGCACCAAAAGGACTGTTGTGGTTTAGCCCCAGTCGGTAATTAACTACCACACAGCCGCTCGCTCACCCTCCCTCCTCCCGGGGGGATGGGGGAGAGAATCGGAAGAGCAAAAGAAAGAAAACTCGTGCACTGAGATAAGAACAGTTTAATAATTGGAACGAAAATAATAGTAATAATAATAAATTGTAATGAAAAGGAAAACAACAACACAGAGGGAGAGAGAAATAAAAACCCAGGAAAAAAAACCCCAGTGATACAACTGCTCAGCACCTGCCGACCGATGCCCAGCCAGTCCCCGAGCAGCGATCGCTACCCCCTGGCCAACTTCCCCCAGTTTATATACTGGGCATGACATCATATGGTATGGAATAGCCCTTTGGTCAGTTTGGATCAACTATCTTGGCTGTGCCCCCTCCCAGCTTCTTGTGCACCTGGCAGAGCATAGGAAGCTGAAAAGTCCTTGACTAGTGTAAACATTACTTAGGAACAACTAAAACAAAGTTAAAAAAAAAGTTAGGAAAGAAATGGAGAATAAGCAGAAGCATCATTATGTCAGTGAACAAATATATGCTGTATCCATATAGAGAAAGTACTACTCAGTGCTTGCTTTAATTCTAATACTCTTGAACTAAATGTCTTTGATGGCCAGTCAGAGAGTTCTGGGTTACATAGATCATGGGCCTGTGCAGAATATCAACTCTGTTGTTACCATCCTCTTATATACTAAGTTAAGATCCTCCACAGAAATGCTTGATAAAATCTTGAATACATGTTTTCAAAGCAGTGTGTTTGAATAACTGAATCTTAACATGTGTGCCACCAAATCGGAAACAGTTTTGTAACTTGAAAAATAGTCCTCTCTGTAACACAGTTCATATTTGTTTAGTGTGCTTCAGCTATCACCGCTAGTTTATCATCTTTACATCTTTTAAATTTAACTGCTGAACGTGGTTCTCCAGATTACAGTGCTGTAAAACATGATCAGTTTGCTTCTTTTCTTTTTAATACCAAGCTACAGAAATAATGTTTTAAATCTTTGTTTTTTCCACTTCTTTCTTTGCAAACTCTTTTGACTATTTTGTTTTTAAAAACCTCTATTATTATTATTACTTTAGTTATGCTGTTTTTTTTAATTGATTGCCCAAGTACTCCATGTTCAATTTATTTAATTTCATTTCCCACAATTTCAGTGTTTTCTCTTGAAAGACAGACATCTTAAACATTTTCAGACTGATGCTCTTAACTGCCCAATACCTGTCTCTACTTTCTGATTGTTCTTCCCTCAAAACTCCTCTTTCTTTTTTTCTTTCTTCCTAGATCTGTCTGTTTCACTACTTAATATAATTTCCTTTCTGTCAACCATTTGCTTACTTTAGACAATTCTTCCTTCCTGTTTCACTCTTTGTATATACTACCCCCTTGTGTCATCACTTCCTTTCCCATTCATTAATGACTACCTGCGCTGATTCCAGCTATCATTTCATTCTTTACAAAAAACACCATTTCCATTTAGTGATTTCCCTCAAAATAATTCAAGCAACTCCTAAACTTCATGTCTGTGATGTCAAGTTGGCCATAAATCCTTTTGGTGCAGCTCTTTTAATTTACTCATGTTGGTAATGCCATTCACTTCATTAAAAAAAAATGCAAAAAATGTTAAAAAAGTATTTACTGTCTTCTCCATTAAACATATAGTCATCCAACAAGAGTATTTCTACCACATACAGTATTTTGCTGTTGCTTGGTGCTGTTACTGTTTACCAGGGCTCTTAAGAGCCATGCTGGAGTCCCAGAGTCCTTCAGCTCTATATTGTTTACAAACACAAAAGAAAATTATGATCTTGGCTGAAAATACCTTGCAGTCTACAGGAATCAACAGATGGAAAGAGCCAGATGAAGCAGTAAAGGCAACAAATATACTGTCTTACCATCCTAAGGAATGGTCTGCATGTCAGTAACAACAATTGCAGAAGCTTTTGTAGGCATCACAGGAAAAAAAAATAAGATGGGTTTGACTGGAGATAGAGGCATACTTAACTTGGCAATCTCCTTCCAAACACAAATGACAGGATTGGAAAAGACCTAACAGTGCTTGTTTGAAAAGTCAACAATGGGATAATGGCAGCTGAAATCCTGGGGCAATCAAAGGTAAGTAGAAGCACCCCAACTGCAAAACAGATAAAATAACAGATAAACTGCTATAAGGTGTTGCAGGTGGATCAGTTTGCCATTCTAACAGCAGAAACTCAAATGCCTGATGACCAACTTATATCATTCTGTTTTTCTTCTGGAGGATGTGCGTGCTAGTTAAATAAGCAAGGTAATCATTAGATATGCTATTGACAGTTCACATGTTCCAAATCCACACGTTCAAAATTAAGTCTCAAGGCTTATGCCACAACTTGAAGAACTCAGTTGTGTATAAATTTAATGTATACATCAGAAAGGCAGAAACAACACTGGCAAATAACACTGGGTTTATCACAGCCCAGTGCTGCATGTTATGAAAGGACAAGTCTTCACGTTGCAGCCAGCCTTTTATTTCAGAATACATTCCCTTTCACTTGTTTCACACAGTGTGTGTTTCTCATGTCCACCCTTTTCAAATAAGCATTTTTATGTTTCCTCTTTCTTTTGAACTGCCTGTCACACTGCAGCATTTTTTATTTCATTCTAAACAACAACATCCAATTTCACCCTGCTTGAAACATACCAAACCATGACTGGTTAGGAATACCATGGGTACTCTTCATGCTCAGTAAACTGCGAAGTATTCTCAGTGAAGAGGCTTCATATGTACCTGAAACTCTAACAGGTCTTAGGAATCCATACACCTCTCCTACTCTGTAATCCAGAAAATAAATTTTCTTTTTGTGAATCACAGATCCACAAAAGTTTAGCTCATTTGTTGAATTTTCTGCCTGCAATCCTATGGCTGTTCTTTTCATAGCAATTTTTTTTCTTCCCCTCCTCATGCCCCCAGTATTAGCAGCTAGACAGCAGCTTGCTGTGTGTTCAGGTCATTGTCCAATGAATTGTATCATATGGTTTTTCAGACAAATGTCCTTTAGAGTGTTTGAACTGGTGTGAGAGAATGAAAGAGTTAATGTCTCAAACATTGTGGTGACTTGAGGCACTATTTGCATGGCGACGGCAGGTCGGCGAGCATGGGGTGGGGGAGAGCAAGAGCGGGATGTGGAGAGCACGTCGCTGGAGGATGCACAGTTCCAGGTTCTGCCAAACCTGACCATGTATGGCCAGAGGTCACACAGAGTTTATCTGAGGAAGGGGCTTGCAACCGCCCCAGAGACCCCTCATGACCACCCCCCTCCCCCAGCGCCTGCGCAGAAGATTGAGAACTTTCTAGAACAATAACCATGTAAGTCCTGAAGGGGCGTACCTGGAGGCGGGGATTAGCCAATAAAAGGCTTGGCCCCCCCAGGGAAGCGCGCGCATGCCCACCACTGGAGGATTGCCACGTCATCGTCATCGTCATCGTCATCGTCATCGTCATCGTCATCGTCATCGTCATCGTCATCGTCATCGCAGGATCCAAGGGTGGTGATACTTTTCCTTTCTCTTTCCTCCTCTCTTCTCCTTTCCTTTTCTTGCTTCTCTCTTCCTCTGCTCTTCCAATATATATATATGCAAGTTTGGGATCGGGTTGCCTGGAAAATAGCTCCATTGCCAAATCGCCTTTGTTCATTCGTTAAACTCGTCAGGTCGTTAAGTTTGTCCGTTTGTGGAATTCGCCAGTTAATAAAGTTGCTGGCCAGACTGTTCCTCTGGGTCATTGTCGTGACTCTGCTGACCACACGGCTCTGCCGAGCAGAGATCGGCTTTTGTCGGTACGCAAACAGTCGGGGAATCGAAAAGATTCACCCCTCTCGCAACCCACCGAGTGGGACGAGACATTAATTTGGTGTCAGAAGTGGGATTCCCTGACTTGATCAGTGAGAGGAACAGGGAGGGGATATCGATTGAGTCGAGAAGGGAGGACGTGAATCGGCTGAGTCCGAGTCCTCCGGCAGATAGATGATCATGGCTTCCTGGGTTCAGCCTGATCTGGACTGCTCCCCTTTGTTGTTAGAGTTGTTAAAAGCTGTTGTTTTGGGCGTTTTGGTAGCTGCGCTGACGGCAGCGCAGAAATATAAGTGCACGGTAAAATGGGCTGAGCGAGTGTTGCCGTGAAAAGCCGAAATCAGAACTCAATAGTCGGGATGACTATTAAGCAGGTATTCTTTATTGCAGCGCTGGGCAGCACTGGGGATCGCTCCGCCACAAGTGCTCCGCCAGGTTAGCACAACACATCAGTTTGAAAGGGTTAAATCCCTGACAGTCCCTGACTAAGACATAGACTTGCATTTTTTTTTAGTTTCACTCATCCTTGTTCTCTTTTGTTCTCTTCCCCTGCAAAGATAGTTTTGGTTACCTGCTGAGCAGAGTTGATGGTGGAACATCTCCTGTGACTTCTTACCTGATAGGACTAAGCAGGCCTTGAGCAAGCTCGTTAGGCTTCCTAATTAAATCACTGATAAGAGGAACTTAGGACAATTGTGCCAAAGATAAGCACCAAAGAACTAGCTTAAATCGACCCCCTTGTAACATTCCAAGGCCGAAGGACTGATGAGCTAACTCAATGACTATATATGGACAAAGGAAGCCCAAAGTTCAACTAGTGGACAACGTGAGGAAGACTATGGAAGACCACCGGGAGGGTGAAAAGACCCTAACCCTAATTTTACTGCGCATGCTTGGACTATGTAAATGAATTCCGGGAACTCATCACCATAAAACTGCCCTTTTCAGGAAATCTGATGAATATGTATGATTTTTCTGTATATGAACTGATGTGTTGTGCTAACCTGGTGGAGCACTTGTGGCGGAGCGATCCCCAGTGCTGCCCAGCGCTGCAATAAAGAATACCTGCTTAATAGTCATCCCGACTATTGAGTTCTGATTTCGGCTTTTCACGGCAACAGTTTGGCACCCCAGATGGGACCCGCTCTGCTCGGCTGCAGGACCCGCTGAGAACAGGACTCCCTAGGGTACCCCCGGGATTTCCCGGAGGGACTCCTCGCCTCAATCGGATCACTGCGGGAGCAGACAAGGACCATCTAAAGGAAAAAGGTATTCTTTAAATCTTTCTAGTTTTCTGTTTTGGAATTTGGGACCGGTCATTTGGAAGGTTCTCATAAGTCGTAGGAGACGTCCTACGCTGAGCGCCGTATACCAGGCTACTAGTGCCTGAGGGTATACATTTGGTATTTAGTACGTTGGTACAGGCACGGGTTAAGCCTTGTACTTCTGCAATAACGTGCTTTTTGGTATTGGTACACTCATGAAACCCGCATGAGTTTGTACTGTTGGCGGTATGGATTTACTGGCACCAAACTCGGATATTGGTTTATTGGTATTGAATTTGGATATATTCGTTAGGCACTGCGAAATCGGCAACTAAGCGTGAATGAGCTGAGTTAACTCTGGTGTGACTGGTGAGTGACTGAGACACAGTGTGACTGCAAAGTGAGTGTGGAAAACCTGGAGACCTGTGCGTCTCATCCTGAAAATGAATGTGAACCGCTTTTCCTTGTGAATTGTTTTATTTGCGACCAAAATTTATTCAATGTGAGAATTGTGGAACGTGGTCAGAGTGGGAGAATAAAGCGCGACAGGACGAGGTTATTAAAATAATCTGTGGGAGAATAACGGAAGTACAGAATCAATAAGGTAGAATGGGGGGACAGCAAAGTGGTGGTATTGTAAAGAAAAGCCCCCTAGGATGTATCTTAGCACACTGGAAAGAGATAGGGGGACAACCAGGTGGGAGTGTGAATAAGAAAACATTAATCAAATATTGTGATCAGTGGTGGCCCCTGTACAAATTAGAAGATGATGAAAAATGGCCCTTTAATTGATCTTTAAATTATAATACTGTATTGTAGTTAATGTTGTTCTTATGGAGAGAAGGAAAATGGGATGAGGTTATGTATGCGGATATGGTTTTTACTTTGCGGAATCGCCCGGAGTGGCAGAAGGATTGTGGTGTTAACCTCCTGCCGCACGGAGGCATCCTTGGAACAGAGAGGAATGGTGAATAGAGAAGGATTTAGAGGACGAGGAAGGGGAAGGCTCTCTGAAAGTAGAGGAGGACTGGGGAGACAAGAGAAAGAAGTAGAATTCTTAGTAGACACAGGTGCTTCTTTCTCTGTTTTAAATCAAGAATTGATACCTGTGAGTAAAGACTTTGTGACTGTAGTGGGAGCTACTGGCCAACAGGAAAAGGTGTTCTTTCTAAAACCCCTCAATTTTAAAGATTTGCACCCTGTGGTGGCCAATCCTTATACTTTACTTACTAAATTACAAGTATGGTTTACAGTATTAGATTTGAAAGATGCATTCTTCTGCTTGCCTCTGGCCAAGGAGAGCCAAAACCTGTTTGCATTTGAATGGGAAAGTCCTACTACTGGTAGGAAAATTTTTCTGTATATGAACTTGTTGCCGTGAAAAGCCGAAATCAGAACTCAATAGTCGGGATGACTATTAAGCAGGTATTCTTTATTGCAGCGCTGGGCAGCACTGGGGATCGCTCCGCCACAAGTGCTCCACCAGGTTAGCACAACACATCAGTTCATATACAGAAAAATCATACATATTCATCAGATTTCCTGAAAAGGGCAGTTTTATGGTGATGAGTTCCCGGAATTCATTTACATAGTCCAAGCATGCGCAGTAAAATTAGGGTTAGGGTCTTTTCACCCTCCCGGTGGTCTTCCATAGTCTTCCTCACGTTGTCCACTAGTTGAACTTTGGGCTTCCTTTGTCCATATATAGTCATTGAGTTAGCTCATCAGTCCTTCGGCCTTGGAATGTTACAAGGGGGTCGATTTAAGCTAGTTCTTTGGTGCTTATCTTTGGCACAATTGTCCTAAGTTCCTCTTATCAGTGATTTAATTAGGAAGCCTAACGAGCTTGCTCAAGGCCTGCTTAGTCCTATCAGGTAAGAAGTCACAGGAGATGTTCCACCATCAACTCTGCTCAGCAGGTAACCAAAACTATCTTTGCAGGGGAAGAGAACAAAAGAGAACAAGGATGAGTGAAACTAAAAAAAAATGCAAGTCTATGTCTTAGTCAGGGACTGTCAGGGATTTAACCCTTTCACGAGACGCGAGCAAATCGTCACAAGATTTGGGTAAAAGCTTGCAAGCGGAGCTGGAAGCTGAGCGGGAAAAACGGGTGCGATTGGAAATAGCAGCGACTAGGTTGCAGAATCAGTTGCGCGACGCTTTTGTCAGGGAGCGCGAGTTGTGTTCGGAGCTAGCGGAGGCACGGAGGGAGGATCTGGAGAGCGAGTGTGGGCACTGCGGTCTGTCTAAGGAACGCGAGATGGCTGACAGAGGGGTAGCTGGCCACTACCCCTGGGAGGAAATGGAACGGGCAAAGTGCCAACATGACGAGAGAACTGCTCCCCAACTTCGCCCACTTATTAAAACGGAATTTCAATATGAAGGGGGTGCCGATACCGCGCCGGAAATCATAACAAAAGAAATACCCTATAGTGCAACTGAATTGGCGAAATTACAAGATCGATATAGTAGGCTCCCTAGAGAAACGGAGACAGAATATGTGTGGAGGGTCTCCCTCACGGGGGAGGACAGAATTAAACTTTCTGAGGAGGAGGCGCAGGGATACTGGGGTCCAGGCGTGTTTCTAACCGTCCCCGACACTCGAGCCCCCTGGTCCCTCACTCAAAGGGCTGGAGGGCTAGACCCCTTGGAATGGGGAGATCCGGTGACCATCCCCACTCCGGGACTGGATCAGATTACCGAGAGCGTGCAGAAAGCCGCCTGCCTCCAGCTCGTGCATGACCGGCACTTAACACCCCATCAGCCCTCCCCGATGTTGCTAAAAGCCGACCCCAGTTGAATGAAACCCCTGATAAAGGGCCTCCCTGATCCCCTAAAGCTACATGCCATACAAATCCAGGACCGCCTAAGGGCAGCGCTCCCAATTCAGGAGCGTTTAACAGAAATGCTAACACCCCGGAGAAGCCAAACACAGTCCACTCCGGCGGAATTCCCCCTCACCTGGGGAGGGGTTGTGCAGGAGCTGATCAGTTATAGCCGCAACGTGGGAATCTCCAGAGGGGAACAAAGGGGTAAAGCTGCGGTTAGGAGAACGGGATTAGACAGCTTTTCAAAGGCCTACCTGTCAGAAGACCTCCTGATAATACCTTGCTTTTAAAACTGGTCCGAAAGGGGACCGAGTTTTCTTTCTCTTTTGCAGGGGGAGAACCAGACCGTCGCCTGCTAAAACATAGCGATCTCGTCGGAGGAGCGTCGGACCTCGATGAATACTGCCAATGTTGTAATAATAGTCCTAATATTGTTTTACGATTTTTCATGTGGACGGTGGTCCTCCTCTCCCCCGGGAAAGGAGGACACGGGGGAAGTGGAAACCATATTCCTTCGAACCTTGTGTGGGAACTACGATTTCTCACATGGATGGTGGTCCTCCTCTCCTCCGGGAAAGGAGGACACGGGGGAGGTGGAAACCATAAGCTTGTGTGGGAACCAATTAATGTGTTTACTAGAATCTGGAATAGAACCGACCAAGGGATATGTGTTGCCCTTCCCCGGTCAACCGAACAAGGATTGAGATTTGTTGTTGTTGTTGTTGTTGGTTTTTGTTGCATTACCCCATATTATGTATAACTTGGAAAAGTTCTTAACTATAATACTGGTCCTGGCCCCCCCCCAAAAAAAAACTGGCTCTTGGAGAGAGTAAGGGTTCTGATAAGGGACGTGTATTTGTTGGGGTTATCCTTCCTGCAGATAATAGAAACCGGGATGTTCTGTGCAATAAGACTTATGGTAGAGTCAAGTATTGTGGCATACCCTGTACACACTACCCTTTGCAGAGCCTGCCGCTCACTGCAAAACCTGACATACTTGTAAAATTAGCATATCCCCGGACCCCTTGGGACTAGTTTGGGGATGTTCTAACTGGAAATTTTATTCCTGATTAGCATTGAAATATCACACTGGTCTGAAATGTGGATTAGTCATCCCATCCTTATGCCCATCTCGTGTTTTCAGTTTCACCGTCCCTCCCTGGCGAGTGCGCTGGGAAGTGGCAGAAGCCCCAAAAAACTCGATGTTGAATTTAAGTGATGGAGAATGTTGTATAACATTGTCCATCTGTGGGATAATGGCTGAGGTGACTTAAAAATTAAAACTTATATTCACACTTAAGGCACAGCATTGAAGAAGCCTCCCAGGTGGAATGCGGCTGACATGCAAGGAATCCATGGCATGGGAGTTCCCTAGGCCTGCAACCTTAGATGTTGGTAACGCCAGGGGAACTTGGTGTGCTGACTCTAAGAGGCGCTGCCCGGAGGGTGGAGCAGTGTGGAGATGCTGCGGCCAGGCTCTGCAATAATAGGGGAACGTAAAGGTGTCATGGAACTGATAAGCTGCATATTTACTACCCTGGGCCAACAGCCTGCCACGTTTTTGACAAAATGCTGTCCTTTTGGTGAACTTTGCTCATTATAACATCATTATAATACCAAAACACACCTCCATCCCAAAAGCTACCCGCCTCCAAGGTGCGACCACCCCTCACTGAGCTTGCGCACTGAATTTTTCTAGCTTATACCTTTAAAAGCGAAGCGAGAAAACTTTACACCAATCCTAAACAAAGGTATGTATGACTAGAGTCACTCAAGCTCCACCCGAAAGGTGAAAAATAGTATAAAATGGCTTAAGAGAAAGAGAATGTTAGGGAAGACACCATCGTGTATCACTCTGACGTCTGGGATCAGTCGACGGGCTGAGCCTCTCTTCCCCCCCATCGGGACGCCTTTGGGTAAGAGTCGAACACTTGGTTATACCAAGTGCCTCCCCGGGAAACTTAGAAATCTCTATAGAGTCGCTTTATTATTTTCTTTTAACGCGTTTGTCCTCTGGCCGTGTTACTTATAGTCCTCCGGCCATGTTATATCCGGCCGTGTTACTCATATTCTTCCGTCCATGTTATATACATGTTTGTGTCCGGCCGTGTTATTCCTACTCATATTCTTGACATTTGTATGTGCTTTGCAGACAGTTAATTTATCACCGGTAATCCAAAGAATCTGTGTGTCTGTTGCTCTAATAAACTGCACTCTTCACTGCTCTGGCCGTGATAGTTCCTTCAACATGACCAGACTGGGGGGGTGTAAAAGTTAATGCTGTCGCCTTAGTGAAAACCCTGAACCAATAAGTGGCTACACATACAGTCCTTAGAAAATAAACCGTTGACCAGGTCTGAGACTAAGACTGGACCTAGCCGCACCTAGGCTCCTCTCTGAGAAGGAGTTTAGAAAGCAAGGGGATCCTGTCTGAACCTCGTGACTCAACGGGAGGGTTCCCCTCAGCCACCCCTCAGACTCTTATTTGTATGCGACAGTAACTCTTAACGCAACACCATCTCACAACTCCAGTACTACTGCACTCTGCTACTACTACACTCACAATGTCAGTACTACTATAGAGGCAGCACAGACCAAAATGAAAGAAATTGCTGACCAAACTGCTGAATTATTTTGATCACTCCAGCCGAAAGACTGGTTCGACGGGCATCCCCCCCAGATCTTCGTTCGCTTCCCTCCTACAATCCTGGGGACTCAACGGGGTGGGGGAAATGGTTAATTCAAATTGGAATAACCCTGATTTCTGTTCCTTATGACTGGCATAGCTATTGTTTATCTGCTTGCTTCTGCTTTCATTCTGTTTTCTCCTGCTGTTCTCTATGTTCATATCACCACCCTGGAAGACAAAATCAAGGACCCTCCGCCAACTCGTTGAACTGTGTCTTCTCGATCTTCTCTATGTGAAAATCGTCGCCCTGGACGAAGATTGTATAGACAATGTTTGAGCCACAGGGGTGGTGTGAGAGACTGAAAGAGTTAATGTCTCAAACATTGTGGTGACTTGAGGCACTATTTGCATGGCGACGGCAGGTCGGCGAGCATGGGGTGGGGGAGAGCAAGAGCGGGATGTGGAGAGCACGTCGTTGGAGGATGCACAGTTCCAGGTTCTGCCAAACCTGACCATGTATGGCCAGAGGTCACACAGAGTTTATCTGAGGAAGGGGCTTGCAACCGCCCCAGAGACCCCTCATGACCACCCCCCTCCCCCAGCGCCTGCGCAGAAGATTGAGAACTTTCTAGAACAATAACCATGTAAGTCCTGAAGGGGCGTACCTGGAGGCGGGGATTAGCCAATAAAAGGCTTGCTCCGCCCCCAGGGAAGCGCGCGCATGCCCACCACTGGAGGATTGCCATGTCTGTCATCGTCATCGCGGGATCCAAGGGTGGTGATACTTTTTCTTTCTCTTTCCTCCTCTCTTCTTCTTTCCTTTTCTTGCTTCTCTCTTCCTCTGCTCTTCCAATATATATATGCAAGTTTGGGATCGGGTTGCCTGGAAAATAGCTCCATTGCCAAATTGCCTTTGTTCGTTCGTTAAACTCGTCAGGTCGTTAAGTCTGTCCGTTTGTGGAATTCGCCAGTTAATAAAGTTGCTGGCCAGACTGTTCCTCTGGGTCATTGTCGTGACTCTGCCGACCACGCGGCTCTGCCGAGCAGAGATCGGCTTTTGTCGGTACTCAAACAGTCGGGGAATCGAAAAGATTCACCCCTCTCGCAACCCACCGAGTGGGATGAGACAACTGGCAACACTGTTCTGATATTCTAACTATCAGAAACAATTTCCCTGATGATCTGTTTTTTTTTTTATTTTGGGAGGGCCTTGATATCATTTAGCCTTTAAAGATTACAAGGGATTTCTTTCATAATGGGATTATGTATATGAATATTTATGAGGCTTGTCCCTGGGGATTATCTTTTGTACAAGTTTGTTAGATACCTCCATGGCTGAATGGTTTGCTCTGCAGTTGATTGCCTGGGATCCCTCTGATGTCAGTCTGTAGCTGATATCCACAGGAATTTGCTGTGTCCCTTTACAGGAAGGCAAACCTTGCCTCCTCCCCATTTGGAATGACTGAGAAGAACCCTCTAATAGAGTTTGCAGAGATTTCCTTCCCCATTATGCTGCACTGCAGGTTTTCCTGTAGGAGGGGTGCTCAGACTCCCTTCTCTCTGCTTTTAGTCAAACCATCTTTAACAATAGCAGAAAGTTGATGAAATGGCTGAGTGGGGAATGACTGCTGTTTGTTTTGTTTTCTGGCCTGTTACAGTATTTCCTGCACAACATTAATCTTATGTTTCCAAGATGCGTAATACATGGAGCAGCATGATCATGTAAGAACAAACAGTTTTCCCACAAGATGTTCAACTGGTATCTTCAAAAGGTCCAATCTGCATGCTTTCAAGTTCTGCTGTGTTTGGTTGGAGCTGAAAGAATTCAGCACCCTCTAATTCTGGCCTCTAAAATCTCAATTGCAATATAGAGAGTGTTGCCGTGAAAAGCCGAAATCAGAACTCAATAGTCGGGATGACTATTAAGCAGGTATTCTTTATTGCAGCGCTGGGCAGCACTGGGGATCGCTCCGCCACAAGTGCTCCGACAAACAAGCAAGATCACAGAGGTTATATGTTGCAAAATATACATATTCATAAGATTAATTTATATAAACATGAGATTTCTTGGAACTCATTAATATATGTAAATGTCCCTGACGCATGCGTACTTAAGTCCTTAGGTAGTCTTCATCACTCTGACTGCTGACTGAACTTTGTCTTTACGCATGCTCAGTCCATCTTTGTCTTGCTCATACCTTCCTTGCATATCCAAAATCAGGTGGTTCTTGTGTAGTTTCTCCTTATCAGCCCTTTCCAGGGACACAGGGCCTGAAGAATTCCTTTTTATCTATCTTCATTGCAACTATCTCAGCTAACCAAGGATTTAACACAGGCAAAGCATTCTTACTCTAATGATTAGGTCAAATAAAGAAAGCTCATTAGCAATTCTACTATCTAAGCTTCCTTACTTAAGGTCAACAATACTGGCAAGCTAGGCCAAGTTATCTGCGAAAGGGAGACTAAAAGGAAACATTGAGCAACCAAGATATTTACAGCATTTCTTTTTTGTCTTTGGGGATTTTAGCTCTTTTCAAGAGTCTTGAACAAAAATAATTTTGAACCTCACACCAGCTGCTGTCAGGACTTGGCAATGTATATGAGGTGGCCATATGGCAGCTGCAAACTAGACTTAGTCTTCTGACCAGTAACTGTAGAAGACTGACCCCCACACCCCCAAGTTCAAGAAGCTCCACTTCATTCATTCTGATCCCAGCACTTTTATCTAGAGTCCAGCCATACCATACGCAAATGTAAATGGAGTTTCCAAGCCTCTCTTAAATTCCTGTGGATTGGGACCTAAAATATAGCCTACCACTAAGCTAATATTGGGTACGTCTTTTCCACCACCCGCCTCACTTCTTTGAAATCTGTCCACAAATTTAGGTGCTCCACATGGTCTCAGAGCTTTGTTTTCTTGTGAAGTTGCTAACCTAAAGAGTAAGATCTTTGGTATTATGCACAGAAGAACAAGCCTTATATTTCTTTCATTTGCCCTCTTTTTCCCTTGAGATCTTTTTATGGACCAGGCAGTGGAGCACTTTGGAGTAAGAAATACTTTTCTTTTGAAGCTGATTTCATTTTTATCATGCTTTTTTTCCTCTTTTTTAATGACATAGCCTTATTAAACTTGATCCCAGCCCTTACTATAGTGGCTGATGTGCTATCAAGGAAATAAGAGTTCTTAGGCAGCCATACTATCATGACAAACATCAATCTTAGTTTTTAAGCCACATTCATTGTCACAGTTATGAAGTTCAAAGAAGATGGCTAAACCACATGCAGTTAAAATCTTGGTCATAAAGTCTATAATGTAGCAGTAGCAGAAGCTACCAAGAAAAAAATTCCTGTGAGTAGTTCAACCCCACCTTATCTGTCTTCTTATCTGTCGTCTTCTGACTCTCCTCCTCTTAACCCTCTGGCTGCCGGGCTCTTTCCTATGACTATGACTCATGTTCCTAATCCTGCTGCTATGCACCCTGGGCCCCCGGCAGAGACTGTGCCAGTATTAACCTTTTATAGGCACCAGCCTTGGAAACCTAGTGACTTAGCATTGTGGGGAAGTAAGATGCCCCGCCTAAGGGAAGACACCAAGAGGTGTGCCCAATTATTCTCAAATATATGTACGGAGTATAATCCAAATTGGAGTGACACTCAAATACTATTAAGGGAACTCTTTCGCCCTGATGAAAGAGAGAAAATAATGAATAAGGATGCTGATTTGGCTCAACAGGCGGGAGGAAGCAGAACCCCCTGGCCAGCAAATGATCCAAACTGGGACTATAATCACGCAGGGGATCAAGCCGTTTGTCAGACAGGGCTCCGGAATTTGGTAGAAGCCATTAGAGCATGTGGGGAACTAGGAGTGAACTGGACTAAAGTACAAGAATGCAGGCAGAGACCTGATGAGCATCCTAGTGATTTTTGGGGACGACTCCAACAAGCTTTGTTAAAATACGGAGGAATGACACCACAGAATTTTAATGACACGCTCACGATTAGCATCTTTGTGGATCAGGCGGCACCCGATATACAGAATTACTTTAAAGAACACATGCCCGGGTGGCAGGGGGAGAATTTGCAAAAGATTTTGAGTATTGCTGTGTTTGTATATGATGGGCGTGAGGAAAGGCAAAAAGCTGAGCAGATTAAAGAAAGGTAAAAAAAACCCCAAAAGAGCAGGAGGCCAATTTACTGGCCTCATCTTTAGCAAGGAATTTGCTAAAATTCCTTGGGGAATTTTAGCTAAATTTCCGGTGGGGGGGGGGGGGCAGGGGAAGGAGACTGGATACTAGGTCTGAGCTAAGATTTGGGAGAAAAGAAAGGGGATCGGGAAGGAATGTTGGAAGGGAGTGTTATAATTGTGGGAATTTAGGGCATATACAGTGGGAATGCCCACTCCGGCTGTGGGAGAGGGCAAAAGAATGAAATTATCATCAGGAAGAATTACCCTGGGAAGACTCACAATCACAATGACTGGAGGGAAGAAACCCTGCAGATCTTGAAGGGGAAGCAGAAGGACTGGGAATTTTTAATGTAACCCAATTGGATCAGCAGGGACAAATTATAGGTAAAGTTGAAGGTCGTGAAGTTGAATTCTTGGTAGAAACAGGAGCCACATTATCCCTTTTGAATTTTACCCCAAGAGGGTCTCGGACCACAGACAGAATTTTAATACATGGAGTCACAGGACAGAGAGAGAAAAGAATTTGAGCAAACCCCTATTAGTAACCATAGGAAACGAGTATATGGGGGCGATTTGTATTGGCAGAGGACTCCCCAGTGTGCCTGTTAGGGAGAGATCTCTTGCAGGCTTTAGATGTAGAATTACACTTGTCGCCTGAAGGAATAGATTTAATAATCATGGGAATGACTGTAGTCACTGGAAGCCCAAATAATGAGCTAAAAATACCGGAAGTATTGAATCCATACCAACAAAGTTGTGGAGTAAAACTAGCACGGATGTGGGATTACTAGTTTCAGCTCAACCTGTAAACATAAAAACAAAGGGACGAGACCCCCCTCCGGCTGTGAAACAGTATCCGATTCCCCAAGAAGCTGAGAAGAGCATTCAAAAGCAAATGGATCGGTATTTAGCCCAAGGAATTTTGAAGGGGTGTGTGTGTCACCGTATAACACTCCTATACTCCCTGTAAAAAAGAATAGATTAGATGAAGATGGGGACCCAAAATACCGTTTTGTGCAAGATCTATGGGTAGTTAATCAGCACGTAGTGACTCCTCATCCAGTAGTGCCCAATCCCTCTACCATACTTTTACAAATACCGCATTGGGCAAGATATTTTACTGTGATTGATGTAACGTCTGCCTTCTTTAGCATCCCTTTAGATGGGGACAGCCAACTTTTGTTTGGCCAACAATTGTGTCCAACTTTTGTTTGAACAACAATTGTTGTCCTTTGGAAAGGACAACAATTAACCTGGACACATCTCCCACAAGGGTTTGCATGGTCTCCTACAATTTTTCACAAATACTGAGAAATTATTTGAGACACATAAAATTACCGGGCAAATCAGCCCTTGTACAATATGTAGATTATTTGCTAATAGCAAGTAACGATGAGGACGCCTGTATAAAAAACACTATACATCTATGTACTGCCTTAGCGGAGAAAGGTCATCGTGCATCCCCGTCCAAACTTCAGCTGTGTCAGAAGGAAGTTAAATATTTAGGGTTTATCCTAAGGGAAGGACAATGAGTAATAGACCCAGAAAGAATAGAAGCTATAATAAAGCTTCCGCGTCCGGTCACAAAGAAACAGTTGCGAGGGTTCCTTGGAGCTGTGGGATTTTGTCGACCATGGATTCCTGGGTTGGGAGAATTAACAAGATCACTGACAGAAGCAACAAGAAATGAGGAGATAGAACCTATTGCGTGGGGTCCGGAAAGGGAGCAAGCTTTTAAAACAATAAAAGGAGCTTTGGCATCAGCTCCCGCTCTTGGACTCCCAGACTACACAAAACCCTTTAATTTGCATGTACATGAGCAAAAAGGGATAGCCAGTGGAGTAATAATGCAGAAACTGGGTCCACATCACAGGCCAGTCGCCTATTACTCACTTCAGCTTGATCCAGTGGCGGCAGGGGCACCAGCTTGTATTAAATTGGTAGCGGCAGCAGCGGCTATATTGGAGAAGAGTCGCCCACTTATCTTAGGACATCCAGTGACCGTTTATGTCCCACACGAAGTAGAGATACTATTGAAGCAATATGTGACCCAAGCTTTGTCACTGCAACGGGCACATAGATATGAACTAATTCTACTAATGGCAGACAACGTTACTCTAAGAAGATGCAATACCCTGAATCCTGCGACGTTGTTACCATTGCCTGATGAAGGGGAGGAACATCATCAGTGCGAACGAGTAATGCTTACTTCTAGCAAACCATGAACAGATTTAACTGATGTTCCTTTGCAGAATCCAGATTTAGCTCTATTTCTAGACAGCTCATCCTACTACTTGCACAGACAACGACGGACTGGGTACGCCGTGGTCAGTCAAGGACAAGTGATGGAAGCTGAACCACTCCCAGCAAGGCTGAGCACACAAGGAGCAGAACTGGTAGCGCTGACACGTGCAGCTCATCTAGGAAAGGGAAAACGAGTCAATATTTACACAGACTCTCGGTATGCCTTCGGGGTATGCCATGCAACAGGAATGTTATGGAAAGAACGAGGATTTTTCACATCATCAGGAAAAAGGGTATCCAATGGAGAGGAAATACGCAATTTGCTGGAATCGGTCCAACTACCCAGAGAAATTGCTGTGATACGTTGCCCAGCCCATATCAAAGATACTACAGAAATTAGTGAAGGAAATGCTTTAGCTGATGCAGCTGCAAAAGCTGCAGCCCAGCAACCTCTGAAGGAGCATATGGTTGTAATCTCAATGGACAATCAGAACGAATGGCCAAATTTAAGAGACCCCAAAGCCATGTATGAAAAGGACTCTACAGCAGAGGAAAAGAAACAATGGGGAAAGTGGGAAGCAGAACAAAACAACAGCGGAATACGGACAATTGGAGGAAAAACGATTTTGCCAAAGAAGTATTTAATAACCTTGGCTAGATGGTTTCATGACAAAGCTCGTGGAGGAGCAGAGGCAGTGGCTAACCAGGTACAAAAAATATGGACGGCACCAAGAATTTATGCCGCTGCAAAGAGGATCACCAGTAGCTGCCCAACCTGCCAAAAGTTTTCAAGTATCAAGTCGAGCTCAGAGTTAGGGGGACGACCGTGGGCCTATTTCCCTTTTCAGCGATTACAAATAGATTATGCAGATATGCCATCCGCCAGCGGATACAAACATATATTAGTTATAGTAGATCAATTGTCAGGTTGGGTAGAAGCATTCCCCACAAGAAAAGCAGACACAGGAGGAGTAATAAAAGCGTTATTGAAGGAAATCATACCCAGATATGGAGTTCCCGAATCAATTGAATCAGACAGGGGTGCCCATTTTACAGCAAATACAGTCTGTTAACTATATAAGTCGCTAGGTATAGAGAGGAACTTGCACACTCCCTATCATGCACAATCCTCAGGACAGGTAGAAAGATCGAACAGAACCTTAAAGGAAAAGATAGCAAAAATATTTACAAACAGGTTTGAAGTGGCCGGACGCATTGCACTTAGCCCTATGGGATGTGCGAAATGCCCCGTGACAACCCATAGGGCTAACACCAGCAGAAATTCTTTTTGGGAGACATTTGGCCATACCAGGGACTTATATCCCAGCTAAGACCAGCCTGTTGGATGGAGTTGAACGATCAACTCAGTATGTCATAAGTATGCAGAAACAATTTGCAGACCATAGGAAATATGCTACATGGTATCAATCTGCACCACCTGAAATACAGGTACATGATATACAGCCTGGGGATAAAGTTCTAGTAAAAATATTTTCTCAAAAGTCTAAGCTAGAACTGAAATGGGAAGGGCCATATACTGTTTTACTATGTTCATATTTTGCTGTCAAAGTTTCAGGAAAAGAAAATTGGATACACCATTCACACGTCAAGCGGGTGAGGGATAACCAACCAGCGGACAAATAACTGGTTTCTGAAGATCCCTTGCAACAGCAACAATGAAGTGAGGCATCTCACTACTCTTGGTAACGGCAACCCTAACAACTGCAACAGCATGGTTAAGTATAAAAAAGATGGATGATCCTGAGTGGATGAAGGTTGTCAGTAACAGGGGGAAAAGAGTCTACATAAGTTATCATGGAATAGCTGTCCCAGTCCTGTGGGAACCAGAAAGAGAGATTCTCGGTTTCTGCTGTGAAACAGATACAGCTCAGAATTTAACTCTGGTAGAACTGACTAGTGGGAAAAAAATTACAGTGTTATGATAAAACCAGTTGTTGTTTGATGCTAGACTCCAGATGTTGTGTGCAGGAAAATGTTAGACTAAATGTTAATAGGGTATTTGTCAATGTAACTTGTGAAACTACTATGCCAGTATTAGCAACTCTCTCTCCAACCACTACATCACCAACTTCAATTCCCTTAAGAATGAAGAAACTGACCCCACAAATATCTGAAATTGGGCCATACGCTATCAAAAATGTGGGTCAGCAACAAGTATTGTTTAATCCCTTATGGTCATTAAAAAGAGTAGAGTTGTCAATGCAAGTAAATGTTTCCGCCATTAAACCAACCTGTGCACCATTTCTAGGTGCGTCCTCTGTGGGGTGGCTAGCTTGGCTACATGGACAAACTCTGTCCCATGCCAAATGAACGAAAAGAAGTATGACTAGTATCCTCTCAGGATTAGGGACAGGACTTGGGGTACTTAATGGAATAGATGCTGAAGTACTCGCAAACAAACTCAGTGCAACATCTAGCGAGTTGGACAAACTGGAACACCCCTTAGGGTCCTCTCTATTAGCATTAGGGACTAATCAATGGCTCTTCTGATACAATGCCTGTCATGGTTTAACCCCAGCCGGCAACTAAGCACCACGCAGCCGCTCACTCACTCCCCCACAGTGGGATGGGGGAGAGAATTAGAAGAGTAAAAGTGAGAAAACTCATGGGTTGAGATAAAGACAGTTTAATAGGGAAAGCAAAAGCTGCGCACGCAAGCAAAGCAAGGAATTCATTCACTCCTTCCCATGGGCAGGCAGGTGTTCAGCCATCTCCAGGAAAGCAGGGCTCCATCACGCATAATGGTTACTTGGGAAGACAAATGCCATCACTCTGAATGCCCCCCCCTTCCTTCTTCTTCCCCAGCTTTATATACTGAGCATGATGTCATATGGTATGGAATAGCCCTTTGGTCAGTTGGGGTCAGCTGTCCCGGCTGTGTCCCCTCCCAGCTTCTTGTGCACCTGGCAGAGCATGGGAAGCTGAAAAGTCCTTGACCAGTGTAAACATTACTTAGCAACAACTAAAACATCAGTGTGTTATCAATATTATTCTCATACTAAAATCCAAAACACAGCACTATACCAGCTACTGTGAAGAAAATTAACTCTATCCCAGCCAAAACCAGCACATGCCCCAATGGGAGAAAATTAACGAAAAAGACCATCAGTTGATTGTAGATGCACTTGGAATAGTCCAAAACAATCTCTCATTAGCTCTTAGCTGTATACAGGCACAATTATGGATACAATCTACAGTAGCAGCAATTATAAGAGAAGGCGAAGAAGGCGCTTTACCCACTGAGATTCGAAAGGTAATATGGGATAATGCAACTGAATTTGAAAAAGAATTCCAGTCCTGGTGGTATTTAGTTAATTTCACTTACGACCCTGTCAGCCAAAAAGCCACGGCTTTCTTTCTGACAATATATAATGCATCGGTACTTATATATATCCCATCATAGCATTAGGGTTGAATCATGGAGGAACTGCTCTTTACCCAATAGAACATAGAGTATGGACCCAACGTAAAGAAAATAAATGGCAAAAAATTGATGTGGACGCATGTATTGTGCGAGAACAACAAGGGTTTATCTGTGAAAGTAATACCATTGAAGCTCAAGATATATATTTAGATACCGAGCAAAATGTTTGTCAGTTTGAAATACATCCCAATGAAACCATAGAAACCAAACTTGTATATATTGGGAAAGGATGTGTTTGTATAAGAACTCTCTGTAATTTTATACTTGTAGATGATAATTTTGTGCATACAGATAACTATTCAAATATTTGTATTTGTAACTTTACTATGATCATAGGATGTGACTTTAATTATTCAGCTCCTGTTACATCCCATCAATTACTACAATCAGGATATTCCTTACATCAAGACTTGTCACCCACATCTATTGGAATGGATTTGATAGTGGTAAGGAAATTGTTGCACCATAAAGAATTAAAACAGATGTTAAAGAGAGTCAAGGAGAATGGTCAAAAGACCCTAATCACCGTCCACCACGATGCAGAAGAAATCCATAGTATCCTTGAAAGGGTGAAAAAGGACGGTGACCACTGTTAAAGGAGAAGCCGCTGCCTGAGCATTCACACACCATTCAGGGAGTCGCACACACACCACCCGAGATTTTAACTGCTAGGACCAGAGTCTCTTCGCAGCAGGCAGCTCCACGGAGCTGATGGATGCCCCTTTTTGACTCCTCGCTCACACACACACTCACTCTCGGGCGCTTCCTCTCCCCTCTGGGTCGACCCTAGGTTTCCCGAAGCAGAGTCTCCAATACAATGTACGCCAGACGAATTTATTGATTGGTACAGCGGTGAAAACAGCTCGAGCTGGGTGCCTCCGGAGAGGGACCCAGAACAAAGAAATCCCTGGGCAATTATACCCTTACAATTTAAATTCACCTCCCCTCAGGAGACAGTTTGGACCAATAGTAGTATTTGGGTCTGGGGTCTTCCCATTCTTCATTGGGCCCTTTCATTGTCTCTAGGCGGGCGGATTCTTCTCTTATCTCTAAGATCGCAGCTTCTGCTAAGGTTGAAGCCTCCTTATCTTTCTGGTTTGCACCGGTTTCGGGGGCCTTCCTTCATGTAGCCAAGTAAAAGTCCAGTGCACGGTCGGTGGATCTAGGTGAAAGTTCTTGTGGCCTAAGACTTCAGCAAGCCTTGATACTAATGCTAAAGTGACTACTACAACACCACTGACAGTGGGAATCCCTCTTTGGATGGTCATGCACAGCTACTGGAATATATAAACACGTTACTGACCTTTGTCTGACATATTAAGCAGGAATGCTGAATAAAAAAAACAAAGGATAGACTGTTGTATTAGTCACTTTAGCTCTTAGCTCTTGAAGATTAGCTTTCAACCAAAAGCCCACAATGACAGAGGTAAGCAAGGGCTTAACCGCTACTTGCCTTACTTGTGCTCTTCAGATTCTCTCCCCCATCCCACCGGGGGGGGGGGGAGTGAGTGAGCGCCTGTGTGGTGCTTAGTTGCTGGCTGGGGTTAAACCACGACAGTCCTTTTTGGCGCCCAACGTGGGGCTCGAAGGGTTTGAGATAATAACAGATTAACCAGAGCGTATTAAGGAATTTAGATCTGTTAGTAGTTGTGGGCCACGATATCGATTCATCTGTTCTCAATATTAGTTTACCTGATCTGCACCATGCTCATTTTTTTGCTGTACATGTTAAAGATCGGTGTTGGTTTTTGCAGTTTGCTGTGCTCTGCAGTGATTAGTGATGTTTTGCCTGTGAGATTTGCTATTAAAACAGTGACCTTGGGTTTACTTTGGTATTTAAGTGTCATAATGAAACCATTACTGTACGTCGGGTACCACCTTGTGGAGACAATTAGCAATTATACCTCTTCCTCTGAGAGGTTTTTTATGGAGGAAATACAAAATGGCACCTTCGCTACTTTCTTCTACAATGTTTCCTCCTTCATTACAATAACTTTTCAGTATCTTGAATACCCTTGGGTAGTTAAGATACATCTATAGGTATTGCTTGGGAATATTGTTTCAGTTTTGTCTAAGGTTAATAAGGAATTTAAGAATATCATCCAGAGATCTGCCACAAGGCCGGATAGTTATGAGTGGCAGGGTGCGTGGGATAGCATGGGCAAGTACCTAGGGGTGGGCACCTCCAATGTTTTGGAACTTCACCCCTGAACAAGTGCAGAATCCTGAAAAATTAGTAGAATATTTGGAAAAAGTATGCTGTCACTGTGGCAATTCCAGAGAGACACAGATCACTGCAATGTGCTGGGGCGTACCGAGCCCTGTTCAACACTATTCAGAACCCTCAAAGGGAAGAGAAGGTCTCTAGATATGAAGACAAAATGACAGGCACTGTGGCTACTCCAACCCTGGCGACAGGCACTGTGGCTACTCCAACCCCCACAACAGGTACTACAGCTGAACCAGAGAACCAACCCATGCCGGTATCAGTCGGCCCTATACACAAGAAGAAATACACAAGAAAATCTGCTCATTTAGTAAGGGATTAAGATGAACCAGGGCCATCACGAGAACAGGAGGAGGAAGAGGCAGAACCCATAAGTGAGATGGTAACCACCCGATCCCTATCCCTGAGTGAGCTGTGAGATATGTGAAAAGATTTCAGCCGTCGTCCAGGCGAGCACGTTGTCACCTGGCTGCTCCAATGCTGGGATAACAGGGCCAGTAGCCTGGAATTAGAGGGTAAGGAAGCTAAACAGCTGGGATCCCTTTCTAGGGAAGGGGGCTTTGACAAAGAGAATGCAAAAGGGGCGCAAACCCTCAGCCTCTGGAGGCGACTCCTGTCAGCTATGAAGGAAAGGTATCCCTTCAAGGAAGATGTTATATGTCACCCAGGCAAGTGGACCACCATGGAGAGAGGTATCCAGTACCTGAGGAAATTAGCCGTACTGGAGGTGATTTATGGTGACCTGAACAACAAGCAGTTACCCAAAGATCCTGATGAAGTCCAGTGCACATGACCCATTTGGCAGAAGTTTGTACGGAACTGTCCTGGTTTCAGCTGAGACAGAGTTAATTTTCTTCGTAGCGGCTGGTATGGGACTATGTTTTGGATTTGTGCTGAGGACAGTGTTGATAATACAGAAATGTTTTAGTTGCTGCTGTACTAGTCAAGGACTTTTCAGCTTCCCGTGCTTTGCCAGGTGCAGAAGAGGATGGGAGGGGACACAGCCAGGATAGTTGATCCAAACTGACCAAAGGGCTATTCCATATCATATGATGTCATGCTCAGTATATAAACTGGGGGGAGTTGGCCGGGGGGTAGCGATCATTGCTCGGGGACTGGCTGGCTGTCGGTCGACGGGTGGTGAGCGGTTGTAATTTTTTTTTTTTTTTTTTTTTTTAATTATATATATATGTAATTTTTTTTTCCCTCCCTTGGGTTTTGTTCCTCTCTCTCTCTCATTGTTTTTTTTTTTTTTTTTCCCCATTATAATTCATTATTAGTATTACTATTATTTTGTTCCAATTATTAAACTGTTATTATCTCAACCCACGAGTTTTCTTACTTTTGCTCTTTCGATTCTCTCCCCCATCCCATCGGGGGGGGGGAGTGAGCGAGCGGCTGCGTGGTGCTTGGCTGCCGGCTGGGGCTAAACCACGACAGTCCTTTTTGGCGCCCAACGTGGGGCTCGAAAGGGTTTGAGATAATAACAGATTAACCAGAGCGTATTAACGAATTTAGATCTGTTAGTAGTTGTGGGACGTGATATTGACTCGTTTGCTCCTAGCATCGGTTTACCTGATCTGCACCATGCTCATTTCTTTGCCGTACATGTTAAAGATCGGTGTTGGTTTTAGCAGTTTGCTGTGGTCTGCTTTAATTGGTAATGTTTTGTCTGTGAGATTTGCTATTAAAACAGTGACCTTGTATTTATTTTGGTATCTAAGTGCTGTACTGAAACCGTTACTGTATGTCGGGTATCATTTTATGGAGACAATTCGTAATTATACTTCTTCCTCTGAGAGGTTTTTTATGGAGGAAATGCAGAATTGTACCTTCACTACTTTCTTCTACAATGCTTCCTCCTTCATTACAGTAACTTTTCAGTATTTTGAACAACCTTGGGTAGTTAAGATACTTGTATTGGTATTGCTTGGGAATATTGTTTCGATCTTGTCCAAGATTAGTAAGCAATTTAAGAATATCATCCAGAGATCTGCCCCAAGGCCAGATAGTTATGAGTGGCAGGGTGTGTGGGATAGCCTGGGCAAATGCCTAAGTTATTGGGCACCTCCAGTGTTTTGGAACTTCACCCCTGAACAAGTGCAGAATCCTGAAAAATTAGTAGAATATTTGGAAAAAGTATGTCGTCACCCTGGCAATTCTAGGGAGACACAAATCACTGCAATGTGCTGGGGTCTGGCCCATGCCTACCGAGCCCTGTTCAATGCTACTCAGAACCCTCAAGGATCTGGTGACAAAACAACAGGCACTGCGGCTGCTCCAACCCCCCCTGCGACAGGCACTGCGGCTGCTCCAACCCCCCCTGCGACAGGCACTGCGGCTGCTCCAACCCCCCCTGCGACAGGCACTGCGGCTGCTCCAACCCCCCCTGCGACAGGCACTGCGGCTGCTCCAACCCCCCCTGCGACAGGCACTGCGGCTGCTCCAACCCCCCCTGCGACAGGCACTGCAGCTGCTCCAACCCCCCCTGCGACAGGCACTGCGGCTGCTCCAACCCCCCCTGCGACAGGCACTGCGGCTGCTCCAACCCCCCCTGCGACAGGCACTGCGGCTGCTCCAACCCCCCCTGCGACAGGCACTGCGGCTGCTCCAACCCCCCCTGCGACAGGCACTGCGGCTGCAGCTGCACCGAACAACTCTGTTACAAGCATTGCGGTTCAAACAGGGAACGAACCCGTGTCAGTATCAGTCGCCCCTATACATAAAAAGAAATCATGGAAGCGAAAGTCAGCTCGTTTAGAAAGGGAAGATGAAGGAGCAGGGCCATCACAGGGAGAGGAAGAGGAAGAACTCGTAAATGAGACCGAAACTACCCGATCCCTATCCCTGAGTGAGCTGCGAGATATGCGAAAAGATTTCAGCCGTCATGCAGGTGAGCACATTGTCACCTGGCTGCTCCGATGCTGGGATAGCGGGGCCAATAGCCTGGAATTAGAGGGTAAGGAAGCCAAGCAGCTGGGATCCCTTTCTAGGGAAGGGGGCATTGACAAAGCGATTGGAAAAGGGGAACCAGCCCGCAGCCTCTGGAGGCGACTCCTGTCAGCTATGAGAGAGAGATATCCCTTCAAGGAAGATGTTGTATACCGCTCTGGGAAATGGACCACCATAGAGAAAGGTATCCAGTACCTGAGGGAACTAGCTGTGCTGGAAGTGATTTATGGTGACCTGAATGACGTGCGGTCACCCATAGATCCAGACGAGGTCCAGTGCACAAGACCCATGTGGCGGAAGTTGGTACGAAACGCACCACCATCGTGTGCCAACTCACTGGCAATACTGACCTGGAAAGATCCAGACGGTCCAACAGTGAATGAAGCTGCTAGTAACCTCCGAGAATATGAAGAAAGTATCTCTTCCTCCTTTGTCTCAGCTGTGCGGGAACTGTCCCAGGAGTTCAGACAGTTCAAAGAGGATTTGTCCTACTCCCTACCTATACGGACCAGTGTCTCAGCTATTCGGAGTCAGCGTTCTTCTGCTCAAGAGAGAGGATATAGAGGGTACACACCACGGGGCACCCTATGGTTTTACTTGCGTGACCACGGAGAGGACATGAGGAAGTGGGATGGAAAACCTACCTCCACCCTAGAGGCACGGGTACGTGAGTTGCAAGGAAAAACAATCGCCAAAGGGGGTTCTTCCAGGAAAATTGCTGCTCCGGTTTCCAGTGGACAGTTCCCCAGACAGAGTAAGAGGGTTGATTTTACTCCTGATTTTAATGAAGAAATTCCTGACTCATATACACAAGAAAAGGGTAATGAATATTATGACCAGGATTAGGGTGGCCCTGCCTCCAGCCAGGTGGAGGAAAGGGACAACCGGGTTTACTGGACTGTGTGGATTCGATGGCCTGGCACATCAGACCCACAGGAGTATAAAGCTCTTGTAGACACTGGTGCACAGTGTACCCTGATGCCATCAAGCTATATAGGGGCAGAACCCATCTGTATTTGTGGAGTGACAGGGGGATCCCAACAACTGACTGTATTGGAGGCCGAAGTGAGCCTAACTGGGAATGAGTGGCAAAAGCACCCCATTGTGACTGGCCCAGAGGCTCCATGCATCCTTGGCATAGACTACCTCAGGAGAGGGTATTTCAAGGACCCAAAAGGGTATCGGTGGGCTTTTGGTATAGCTGCCTTGGAGACGGAAGAAATTAAACAGCTGTCTACCTTACCCGGTCTTTCAGAGGACCCTTCTGTTGTGGGGTTGCTGAGGGTCGAAGAACAACAGGTGCCAATCGCTACCACAACGGTGCACCGGAGGCAGTATCGTACCAACCGAGACTCACTGATTCCCATCCATGAGCTGATTCGTCGACTGGAGAGCCAAGGAGTGATCAGTAAGACTCGTTCACCTTTTAACAGTCCCATATGGCCAGTGAGAAAGTCTAATGGAGAGTGGAGACTGACAGTAGACTATCGTGGCCTGAATGAAGTCACGCCGCCCCTGAGTGCTGCCGTGCCGGACATGTTGGAACTGCAATAGGAACTGGAGTCAAAAGCAGCCAAATGGTATGCTACAATTGA
Source organism: Mycteria americana (assembly GCF_035582795.1). Classification (NCBI taxonomy): domain Eukaryota; kingdom Metazoa; phylum Chordata; class Aves; order Ciconiiformes; family Ciconiidae; genus Mycteria; species Mycteria americana. Next base: position 4,336,337 of record NW_027445436.1, on the reverse strand, counting down.
TATTGCTAATGCGTTTTTCTCAATCCCTCTGGCAGCAGAGTGCAGGCCACAGTTTGCTTTCACTTGGAGGGGCGTTCAGTACACCTGGAATCGACTGCCCCAGGGGTGGAAACACAGCCCTACCATTTGCCATGGACTGATTCAGACTGCATTGGAACAGGGCGAAGCTCCAGAGCATCTGCAATACATTGATGACATCATCGTGTGGGGCAATACAGCAGAGGAAGTTTTTGAGAAAGGGAAGAAAATAGTCCAGATCCTCCTGAAAGCCGGTTTTGCCATAAAACAAAGTAAGGTCAAGGGACCTGCACAGGAAATCCAGTTTTTAGGAATAAAATGGCAAGATGGACGTCGCCAGATCCCAATGGATGTGATTAACAAAATAACAGCCATGTCTCCACCAACTAGCAAAAAGGAAACACAAGCTTTCTTAGGCGTTGTGGGTTTTTGGAGAATGCATATTCCAAATTACAGTCTGATCGTAAGCCCTCTCTACCAAGTGACCCGGAAGAAGAATGATTTCAAATGGGGCCCTGAGCAACGACAAGCCTTTGAACAAATTAAACGGGAGATAGTTCATGCAGTAGCCCTTGGGCCAGTCCGGGCAGGGCAAGACATAAAAAATGTGCTCTACACCGCAGCCGGGGAGAATGGCCCTACCTGGAGCCTCTGGCAGAAAGCACCAGGGGAAACTCGAGGTCGACCCTTAGGGTTTTGGAGTCGGGGATACAGAGGATCCGAGGCCCGTTATACTCCAACTGAAAAAGAGATATTGGCAGCATATGAAGGAGTTCGAGCTGCTTCAGAAGTGGTTGGTACGGAAGCACAACTCCTCTTGGCACCCCGACTGCCGGTGCTGGGTTGGATGTTCAAAGGGAGGGTCCCCTCTACACATCATGCAACTGATGCTACATGGAGTAAGTGGGTTGCACTGATCACACAACGGGCTCGGATAGGAAACCCCAATCGCCCAGGAATCTTGGAAGTAATTATGGACTGGCCGGAAGGCAAAGATTTCAGAATATTGCCAGAGGAGGAGGTGACGCGTGCTGAGGAGGCCCCACTGTACAATAAACTACCAGAAAATGAGAAGCAATATGCCCTGTTCACTGATGGGTCCTGTCGTATCGTAGGAAAGCATCGGAGGTGGAAGGCTGCTGTATGGAGTCCTATACGACAAGTGATAGAAACTGCTGAAGGAGATGGTGAATCAAGCCAATTTGCAGAAGTTAAAGCCATTCAGCTGGCTTTAGACATTGCTGAACGAGAAAAGTGGCCAATGCTCTATCTCTATACTGACTCATGGATGGTGGCGAATGCCCTGTGGGGGTGGTTACAGCAATGGAAGCAGAACAATTGGCAGCGCAGAGGCAAACCCATCTGGGCTGCAGCACTGTGGCAAGATATTGCTGCCCGAGTGGAGAACCTGGTTGTAAAAGTGCGTCACGTAGATGCTCACGTACCCAAGAGTCGGGCCACTGAGGAACATCAAAACAACCAGCAGGTAGATCAGGCTGCTAAGATTGAAGTGGCTCAAGTGGATCTGGACTGGCAACATAAGGGTGAATTATTTATAGCTAGATGGGCCCATGACACTTCAGGCCATCAAGGAAGAGATGCAACATATAGATGGGCTCGTGATCGAGGGGTGGACTTAACCATGGACACTATTGCACAGGTTATCCATGAATGTGAAACATGCGCTGCAATTAAACAATCCAAGCGGTTAAAGCCTCTGTGGTATGGAGGGCGATGGCTGAAATATAAATATGGGGAGGCCTGGCAGATCGATTATATCACGCTCCCACAAACCCGCCAAGGCAAGCGCTATGTGCTCACCATGGTGGAAGCAACCACTGGATGGTTGGAAACGTATCCTGTGCCCCATGCCACTGCCCGGAACACTATCTTGGGCCTTGAAAAACAAGTCCTGTGGCGACATGGCACCCCAGAGAGAATTGAGTCAGACAACGGGACTCATTTCCGAAACAACCTCATAGACACCTGGGCCAAAGAGCATGGCATTGAGTGGGTATATCACATCCCCTATCATGCACCAGCCTCTGGGAAAATTGAACGATACAATGGACTGTTAAAGACTACACTGAGAGCAATGGGTGGTGGGACGTTCAAACATTGGGATACACATTTAGCAAAGGCCACCTGGTTAGTTAACACTAGAGGATCTGTCAATCGAGCTGGCCCTGCCCAATCAAAACTTTTACGCACTGTAGAAGGGGATAAGGTCCCTGTAGTGCACATTAAAAACATGCTGGGGAAGACAGTCTGGGTTACTCCTGCCTCAGGCAAAGGCAAGCCCATTCGTGGGATTGCTTTCGCTCAAGGACCTGGGTGCACTTGGTGGGTAATGCGAAAGGATGGGGAAGTCAGATGTGTACCTCAAGGGGATTTGATTTTGGGTGAGAATAGCCAATGAACTAAATGGTATGATGTTAACTGCTATATAATACTGTGTATCATCACTTGTATGATTACTATACTCCATATCAATGGTATTTCAATAAGGATCACCCAGATTAGTGAAGAATGAACTTCGATGAAAGCAAGCAACGTGCAATGGTGATGGAACCAGAACTGGCTTCAGCATGCAACAACCCAACATCACATAGCATCTCTTCTGCCATGAAGGACTATTATGACAGATGGAGCCCAAAGTCATGGACTAAATGAACTCAGTGGACATTTTGTGGACATTTATGGTCATTTTACAAATATTTTGTAAGGGTGGTCCATAGACTAAGGGAATGATATGTGTGTATTATATCAAAGGATGGGAAAGGTGATAGTGGGTAATGATAATGTATTGAATAGTGTGAGACCTGAGCATGACATAAATGGTATGGAATAAGGGGTGGATACTGTCCTGGTTTCAGCTGAGACAGAGTTAATTTTCTTCGTAGCGGCTGGTATGGGACTATGTTTTGGATTTGTGCTGAGGACAGTGTTGATAATACAGAAATGTTTTAGTTGCTGCTGTACTAGTCAAGGACTTTTCAGCTTCCCGTGCTTTGCCAGGTGCAGAAGAGGATGGGAGGGGACACAGCCAGGATAGTTGATCCAAACTGACCAAAGGGCTATTCCATATCATATGATGTCATGCTCAGTATATAAACTGGGGGGAGTTGGCCGGGGGGTAGCGATCATTGCTCGGGGACTGGCTGGCTGTCGGTCGACGGGTGGTGAGCGGTTGTAATTTTTTTTTTTTTTTTTTTTTTTAATTATATATATATGTAATTTTTTTTTCCCTCCCTTGGGTTTTGTTCCTCTCTCTCTCTCATTGTTTTTTTTTTTTTTTTTCCCCATTATAATTCATTATTAGTATTACTATTATTTTGTTCCAATTATTAAACTGTTATTATCTCAACCCACGAGTTTTCTTACTTTTGCTCTTTCGATTCTCTCCCCCATCCCATCGGGGGGGGGGAGTGAGCGAGCGGCTGCGTGGTGCTTGGCTGCCGGCTGGGGCTAAACCACGACAGGAACGCATCAGCGTTGCATGCCAACTAATTGGCAGTAATGACCTGGAAAGATGGAGAAGAACCAACAGCAGATGAATTGGATGGTCAACTCCAACAATACGAAGAAAGTCTCTCTTCCTCCCTATGGGCCTGCATATCAGCTGTGGAGAAACTGCCGGACATGCTAGCCAAGAAACTGTCCTGGGAGTTCCAGCAGGATTAAAGAGAGAGGAAACAGAGGGTACACAGCATGGGGCACCCTGTAGTTTTACCTGCATGACCATGGAGAGGAGATGAGGAAGTGGGATGGAGAACCTACCTCGACCCTAGAGGTGCGGGTATGTGAGTTGCAAGGAAAAACAATCACCAAAAGGGGTTCTTCCAGGAAAATTGCTGCTCCAGTTTCCAGTGGACATTTCCCCAGACAGAGTAGAAGGGCTAATTTTACTTCCGATCTTTTGATTTGCATTTACAAGAAATGAGTAATGAATACTATGACCAGGACTAGAGGGGCCCTGCCTCCAGCCACGTGGAGGAAAGGGACAACCAGGTTTACTGGACTGTGTGGATTCGATGGCCTGGCACATCAGACCCACAGGAGTATAAGGCTCTAGTAGACACCGGTGCACAGTGTCCCCTGACACCATCAAGCTATACAGAGGCAGAACCCATCTGTATTTCTGGAGTGACAGGGGGATCCCAACAGCTAACTGTATTGGAGGCTGAAGTGAGCCTAACTGGGAATGAGTGGCAAAAGCACCCCATTGTGACTGGCCCAGAGGCTCCGTGCATCCTTGGCACAGACTGCCTCAGGAGAGGGTATTTCAAGGACCCAAAAGGGTACCGGTGGGCTTTTGGTATAGCTGCCTTGGAGACAGAGGAAATTAAACAGCTGTCTACCTTGCCTGGTCTCTCAGAAGACCCTTCTGTTGTGGGATTGCTGAGGGTCAAAGAACAACAGGTGCCAGTTGCTACCACAACGGTACACAGGCGGCAATATCACACCAACCGAGACTCCGATTCCCATCCATAACCTGATTCGTTGACTGGAGAGCCAAGGAGTGATCAGCAAGACTCGTTCACCTTTTAACAGTCCTGTGTGGCCAGTGCGAAAGTCTAATGGAAAGTGGAGACTGACAGTAGACTATCGTGGCCTGAATGAAGTCACGCCGCCCCTGAGTGCTGCCATGCTGGACATGCTGGAACTTCAATATGAACTGCAGACAAATGGTATGCCCCAAATGATATCGCTAATGCGTTTTTCTCAATCCCTTTAGCAGCAGAATGCAGGCCACAGTTTGCTTTCACTAGGAGGGGCGTTCAGTACACTTGGAATCGATTGCCCCAGGGGTGGAAACACAGCCCTACCATTTGCCATGGACTGATTCAGACTGCACTGGAACAGGGTGAAGCTCTGGAACATCTGCAATACACTGATAGCATTATCAGGTGGGGCAATACAGCAGAAGAAGTTTTTGAGAAAGGGAAGAAAATAGTCCAAATGCTTCTGAAGGCCGGTTTTGACATAAAACAAAGTAAGGTCAAGGGGCCTGCACAGGAGATCCAGTTTTTAGGAATAAAATGGCAAGATGGACGTCGTCAGATCCCAATGGATGTGGTTGATAAAATAACAGCCATGTCTCCACCAACTAGCAAAAAGGAAACACAAGCTTTCCTAGGCGTTGTGGGATTTTGGAGAATGCATATTCCAAATTACAGGCTGATCGTAAGCCCTCTCTACCAAGTGACCCGGAAGAAGAACAATTTCAAGTGGGGCCCTGAGCAACGACAAGCCTTTGAACAAATTAAACGGGAGATAGTTCATGCAGTAGCCCTTGGGCCAGTCCGGGCAGGGCAAGATGGTTAGAATGTGCTCTACACAGCAGCCGGGGAGAATGGCCCTACCTGGAGCCTCTGGCAGAAAGCACCAGGGGAGACTCGAGGTTGACCTGTAGGTTTTTGGAGCCAGGGATACAGAGGATAGAGGACTGCTATACTCCAACTGAAAAAGAGATATTGGCAGCATACAACGGGGTTTGAGCTGCTTGCCACCCAAGCCACCACCCGGAACACTATCCTGGGCCTTGAAAAGCAAGTCCTATGGCGACATGGAACCCCAGAAAGAATTGAGTCAGACAACGGGACTCATTTCCGAAACAACCTCATAGACACCTGGGCCAAAGAGCATGGCATTGAGTGGGTATATCACATCCCCTGTCATGCAGCAGCCTCTGGGAAAATCGAATGATACAATGGACTGTTAAAGACTACACTGAGAGCAATGGGACATTCAAACATTGGGATACACATTTAGCAAAGGCCACCTGGTTAGTCAACACTAGGGGATCTGCCAATCGAGCTGGCCCTGCCCAATCAAAACTTTTACGCACTGTAGAAGGGGATAAAGTCCCTGTAGTGCACATAAAAAACATGCTGGGGAAGGCAGTCTGGGTTACTCCTGCCTCAGGCAAAGGCAAGCCCATTCGTGGGATTGCTTTTTCTCAAGGACCTGCGTGCACTTGGTGGGTAATGCGAAAGGATGGGGAAGTCCGATGTGTACCTCAAGGGGATTTGATTTTGGGTGAGAATAGCCAATGAACTGAATGGTATGATGTTAATTGCTATATAATACTGTATGTCATCACTTTTATGGTTGCTACATGCCATATCAATGGTATTTCAGTGAGAATCACCCAGATTAATGAAGAATGAGCTTTGATGAAACCAAGAAAAATGCAGCAGTGATGGAACCAGAACTGGCTTCAGCATGCAACAATCCAACACCACACACCATCTCTCCTGCCCTGAAGGACTGTTATGACAGGTGGAGCCCAAAGTCATGGACTAAATGAACTCAACGGACCTTTTAGAGGGATGGCCCATAGACCAAGGGAATGATAGCTGTGTGTATATATCAAAAGATAGGGAAAGTGGTGGTGATTAATTGGAATGTATTGGAAAGTATGGGACCTGGGCATGACGTAGATGGTATAGAATAAGGGGTGGATACTGTCCTGGTTTTGGCTGGGATAGGGTTAATTTTCTTTCTAGTAGCTGGTATAGTGCTGTGTTTTGGATTTTAGTATGAGAATAATAGTGATATCACATTGATGTTCTAGTTGTTCCTAAGCAGTTTTTATACTAGTCAAGGACTTTTCAGCTTCCCATACTCTGCCAGCGAGGAGGTGCACAAGAATCTGGGAGGCGGCATAGCCAGGACAGTTGATCCAAACCGGCCTAAGGGCTATTCTATACCATATGACGTCATGCTCAGTATATAAACTGGGGGGAGTTGGCCGGGGGGCAGCGATCACTGCTCAGGGACTGGCTGGGCTGGTGGTGAGCAGTTGCATCACTTGGTCTTTTTTTTCCTGGGTTTTGTTTCTCTCCCTCTCTCTTGTTGTTTTCCTTTTCATTACAATTTATTATTATTGTTATTATGATTATTATTATTAGATTGTATTTCAATTATTAAACTGTTCTTATCTCAAGCCATGAGTTTTCTTACTTTTGCCCTTCCAATTCTCTCCCCCATCCCACGGGGGGCGGAGGGTGAGCAAGTGGCTGTGTGGTGCTTAGTTGCTGGCTGGGGTGAAACCACGACAGGTTTCTACCCCGTGTCACCACCAAGCTG